>NC_137922.1:14723661-14786161 GCF_963457725.1 Sprattus sprattus | reverse complement strand
ACCCAGTTAAATCAAAGTTCCCTATTCTCTCACATGGTGCACTGTAAGCAGATTTGACCAAGAAATGCGTGGAAAATGAGGTCGCGACCTGTGCGCTCTAAAGCATGAGAAAATGAGGGCAAGAAGTCGGAAGGAGAGGGAGAAGTCTGAATAAGATTACTGAGGCTTTACCCACAAATGCTAATCAGGAAAGATTTTTTTAACCTCAGCAATTTAGACTCCCTGTAACCTTGAGCGCACAGTGCTGCCCAGGAATACTAATACTGATGTGAGAGAGAGAGAGAGAGAAAAAAAAGAGAGATGCTGAGTACAGAGTTATAGCCCTCTCTCCTCCCTCTACTTCTGTCTTTTCTTCTGACATATTGGCCTCTCTATCCATCTTTCTATCTACATGTCATCTGTCCCTTCTCACTTGTCTCTCTCGTTTTCTCTACATCTATCTCCCTCTACCTACCTCTATCCCCCCCCCCCCCCACCTCTATCTCTCACCCATCCCCCCCCAACCCCACCCCCACCGCTCTCTCTCTCTCTCTCTCTCCTCCCCCTCTATCTCTCTGCTCTTGTCTGACTTCTCTGCCTCCCCTGCTTGTCCTGTCTGAGTTGATTGACATGATGAGGTCTGGGTGCGTGTCTGTGTGGCTGCAGACGGTTGGTTCACATAACCCCCGCTGTCACTCACGGCGGGGCGGCCTCTAGAGGCCTGACACCCCTGAGCCTCAGCGGGCTTCATGGAACACACCTGAGCAGCAGCAGACCTGAAACCCCATATGCGCCACGGCAACTCAGGTGGCTCTGTGGGTCTTTGACTTTCAGCACTGTTGTTTTAAACAACGTTCTTTTAAATGTTTTGTGTTCAGCTTTGAGTCAAATGTATTGTGCAAGCAGGAGCAGTGAAGGGGTAAAATGTCATATCTAACCTCTGCCCCCTCCTGTGATTCTTTGTGTTGAAATGATGAAGTAAATGCTTGAATTAGAGTGTTTTGTTTTATATTGTTATTGTTAGTTGTACTGCATTGTGTGGTTTGGAAAAAGAAGGGATTTTTTTTAAGCTCTAGAAATTCAACACCCTGCTCCCCGATAGCTTTGTCCTTCTCAGATCAAACCGACCGTTTCCAGATGAGTGACATCTGTTACAAGATACTTTATAATCAGTAGAATGTGAAACTGATCTTTTATTTACAACTTTGTATGTTTACGTGTTACTACAGAAGCCATCAGCATTCTGTCACACACTGTGTTAGCAAGGTTTTGTGAGTGTGTGTGTGTGTGTGTGCCCGTGTGTTTGTGTGTGTGTGTGTGTGTGTCTGTGTCAGGGTGTGTGTGCCCGTGTGTTCGTGTGTGTGTGTGTGTGTGTGTGTGTCTGTGTGTGTGTGTGTCTGTGTCAGGGTGTGTGTGCCCGTGTGTTCGTGTGTGTGTGTGTGTGTGTGTGTGTGTGTGTGTCTGTGTCAGGGTGTGTGTGCCCGTGTGTTCGTGTGTGTGTGTGTGTGTGTGTGTGTGTGTGTCTGTGTCAGGGTGTGTGTGCCCGTGTGTTCGTGTGTGTGTGTATGCGCATGTGTAGGGCTCTTTCTTGGTCAACCACCTTGCCTAAGAGGAAGTGAACTCATAAAGTGAACTCAAGTGTACATCTTTGTTCTTTGTGGAGTTTACCTGATGAACCCAAAATAGTGATCCCATTCCTATCCAGTCTATTCAGTAGTAACACATGCTTTAAACAATGAGAATCTCTTTAAGAAGTGTTTTATGATGGATTTCAGGTGAAAACGCCAACTCTTTAACTCTGCTAACTATTTTAAGTTAGTTGCAATTGCAGGATTTCGCAAAGGACTTGGTGGAATACTGATCTGATGGATAGGGTGTCGGTTTATTTAGTTAAATAGCTCAAGCACACACAACACAGCACACTACAATGGAGAGAGAGAAGGAGGGATGATTTCATCCATAGTGTACGTAGTGTAGTGCTCTGTGCTGGATTTGTATCCCTTTGTCATCCCTTTGTCCTCAATCTCACTCCTTGCTCCGTTCTCTCACCACGCGTAGCGGTCGATGCCTCCACGTGGCAAACCCACAGCAAAATCCTCTTACAGCAAAAATCCTCTTGATCTTTAGTATAGCATACAAGTCACATTCAGTTATAGGAAGGCAAAATACACAACTTGACATAATGGGTGTGTCTGGGGGGTTTGGTGAAAGGTGAAAGGTGGAACGTATTAGGAAGGGAACATTATTGGGTCTGTTTGGGTATGAAAGGTGTGAAGGTCTGAAGACAGGAAGGGCTTGCTGACTATTTGAATGTTAATAAACATGGCCTCTGAATGTTCAAACTTAATGTAAATGTGATACATTCTTGTGGGGGAAGGAACACCCATTGTCTTTCATATAGCGCTGACCTTCCTTACAGATGGATGAATTATGCACGGGCACATGCTAGGAAGGCTGCTCTTTTTAAAGTCTGTGTTAAAGATTTTCACTAACTTTTCTAGAAAATCCACTGACACGGTTTTTTTAGGGCCAGGATGTTACACTTGGACTCTTCATGCTGTGAACGGTGGTCCATTTCCCTGAAATGGGATCAACAAGAAACCCATGTTCAGCATGCTGTGTGCCTTCACCTGAAGTGGCCTAGATTTGTAAACAAAAACAGGAAGAAAAGAGACAGAAAACAAACAGGAAGGCGGTGCTCTTCATGAGTGGAGATGATCTTGATTAGGCTTATGCGTATGGATGGCTCTGAACATAATAGCCTCCTGTTTGCGTGGATGTGTTGTATTTAGATGCGTAAACAGGGCATTTGAACGCGGAACAATAATTAATGAATCAGTGTGTGTGTGTGTGTGTGTGTGTGTGTGTGTGTGTGTGTGTGTGTGTGTGTGTGTGTGTGTGTGGTGCTTGTGATTACATGGTGGTATTATAAACTTGATGACTTAAACACCACCCATGCACTAATGTTTTCTAATCGGTAGCCATACAAAGACATACTGTGTTTGTGTGCACGTGTTTGTGTGTGTGTGTGTGTGTGTGTGTGTGTGTGTGTGTGTGTGTGTGTGTGTGTGTTTTATGTTTACAATCTATTTACGTGAGTTTGAACTTGCTGCCCACTTGTGCATCATTTTGTTTGATGTTGTAGTCAGGAGCCCTGCTTAATGTCATGAACACACTGTTTTTCATTAGACCCTCATTTCATTTTTCCTCTTTGTTTTTATTCATGTGTTTGTTTTGTAACTGTTTTGATAGTTTGCTTCACTTTTTCCATGAGGACCTCTTCTCCTTAGGAGGGCACTGTAAAACATCCTTGCTTCTCAACTACATAAAACAACCCTTCCGTTGCTATATACATTACCACAAACAAACACACACACACACACACGCACACACGCACACACACACACACACACACGCACACACGCACACACACACACACACACACACACCTACACACACACACACACACACAAACACACACACACACCTACACACACACACACACACACACACATTCACACATACACAAACATACACACACCTTTGTCTAGGCAACATATGGCAGTTATTGTATTTTCCATGAGGACAAAACGTAAACATAAGTACTCCCAGTTGTTTGTGGGCAATCGCTATACACCATTAGTCCCTTAGCTGCAGTCTCTTTGTTTCTCAGCTTTCAAGTCCCCTATTATTTGCTGACACATGAGTTGCATGTCTGTTTATTTGGGCCCCTCAAGCCAAACACTGTGGCTGATTTCAGTCTCTCTCTCTCTCTCTCTCTCCCTCTCTCCCTTTCTCTCTCTCTCTCTCTCTCTCTCTCTCTCTCTCTCTCTCCCTCTCTCCCTCTCTCCCTCTCTCTCTCTCTCTCTCTCTCTCGCTCTTTCTCTCTCTCTCCTTCCCTTTCTCTCTTTCTGTCTCTCGAGGGCAGCCATATTTAGAGGCCATGTCGTCGTCGTCTTGGACACACTCAGTGCTCCAAGCAGCCTGGCAGGAAAGAAAATCATTTAATTACAGCCTGGGATCCTAGCAACCGTTTTACACTTGCCTCACCGCATCTGTTTGTGTCTTCGTGCCAAAGATGGCCTGCGGTCCGCCCATCTCGTGCCTCGTTTGAGACAAAGAAACGTCCGCTGGGCACACCGCTAAATCAGACTTAAACTCGGCTGGGCCTGCTGATTGTCTTTAACATGGCTGCTGTAAGACTGGTGGTTGGACAGGAGAACCAGTAGAGGCAAGATCATTGAGAAGACATTAGCACTCCTATGTCTCATCTGTGTCTCGTCTGTCTCTCGCAGTGTGACGGCCCACATGTTTGCGAGTGCCATGTGTTTGGCACGGGCATGGACTCTTTTCACCATCGCTGTTTTTCCTTTCTCCTCCGTCAGAATCGTCTCCAGGTGTTCCATTTTTTTTCTCCACTGGTGATTGTTAAGGAGGGGTGGTTATTGTGCTTGGCTCTGTCCAAGATTCCCTTTTGTGTTTGGATTAAGGAAGCGCTTTTTGCGGCATTGGCTCACACTCAATTCAGACACTAAAGTCCCTTTTGTCTATAAAAAAAAAAAACCTCCTCCTCTGAATTCATGTTTTGTTTTTCCTTTTCCCCTCAAAAAAACTATGTTGTTTAAAGTTTATATCATCTTTCTCACTGAGTTTTTGTTTTGTTTTCATAGAAGTCATAGGAGTGGCTGTGCTTTCGATTGGCACAGTCTCCATTTCTTTCATAACCTCGAGTTTTATTACAACAAGTCATATGTCCAGAGGGACTGACAGCACTCATGGAGGTTTTCTGTGCGATGGTTCTGTTTGTGGAACAGATCTGGGCTTTGTTGCAGAGCTGTGGAGTGACACACACACACACACACACACACACACACACACACACACACACACACACACACACACACACACACACACACACACACTGTTACTCTCCAGCTGGAGCTGAAGGTTAGGTAGTGGTGTGTGTGTGTGTGTGTGTGTGTGTGTGTGTGAGGGGGTAGAACACTTCTTGGCCCAGGTCCAGTCACTTTCCTCCATGGCTTCTGAGAGACTAAGAGATGGGGCTTTAGTGTTCCCCAGCCACTGCTGCCTGCGTTTAAAATGAGCTGAGAGGACTGCTTAAACCCTCTGTCAGCAGCATCTGCTCCCAGAGACCACAGGAGGGGCCGGCATAACTGTGTGTGTGTGTGTGTGTGTGTGTGTGTGTGTGTGTGTGTGTGTGTGTGTCTAAAGATGTGTTCAGTACACTAAGTATGTGTGCAGTGTATGTGTAAGAAAGTGTGTGTGTGTATGTGTGTGTGTGTGTGTGTGTGTGTGTGTGTTTGTGTGTGTGTATGTGTGTGTGTGTGTGTGTGTGTGTGTGTGTGTGTGTGTGGGTTTGTGTGTGTGTGTGTGTGCGCGTGTGTGTGCGTGTGTGCGTGTGTGTGTGTGTGTGTGTGAAAGCATGTTTAAGGAAAAGTATGTTAATGTGTAAGAATGCAAATGTTCTGGTGTGTGTGCACGCGCGTGAGTGTGTGTGTTTGTGTGTGTTAGCACACCTGTGTTGTTAGGGTTATGGAAGCTCCCTAAGCCAGGGTTTCTGTGGGATTTGTCGAGCCATTTGAGTGTGAAACTGAAGGTGCCATTGTGTTTAACCTCTGACAGAGGGAGTGTGCTTAACAATTAATAATGCAGAGCCGACTGAGATCACGTCTTCTCACAGGCACACAGCTTTAATACTACACCTCGAAGGAAAGCACACTAACACACACATACAGACTCAAACACACACACACACACACGCACACACTTGGATATACACATACATGGGTAATGGGTATTCAGTCACACCTATACACACAAACACGCACCTCACGCTCTCTCGCAAGCACACACACACTTAGCTCTCTCACATACACCCGCACAACACGCTCTCTCGCGTAGACGCACACCACAAGCTCTCTCACGTTCACACACACGCCTTTTCTTTGATGTCTTGCTTCTTCATCATGTATGCCCCTCATCTCCCCCATGAAAAAGTCATCCCACTTTTATTGTCTTAGATCCAAGAGGAAAAATGTCATGAGTGAGAGAGTGAAAAGTGAGGGAGACAGAGGGGGAGAGAAAGAGAGAGAGAGAGAAAGAGAGAGAAAAAAGAGGGAGCGGGAGAGAGAGGAGGGCACTAAGTACTTTTTAAATGTCTTCAATATGCGTTCTTCGCTGAGCGAAAGGGCTCGTGGCTGAGAGATGTGCCGTGACCTTTACGTGCGGCTGGTATTTGGTTCAAACAGCAGGAGATAGAAGGAGCTGCACTCGCCACTCTGAGCTCCATGTCTGAGGGTCCATCCTCCCCGTTCTCAGCCCCCAACCCCCCCCCCCCCCCCCAACTTCCCCTGCCACGGTCTCTTGTCTCTGCCCTGTCTCGGCTGGTTCCCGTTCACCAGATGAGAGAATGAAAGCACAATACAGGCCTGGTCAGAGCAGATGCTCCCCATCTGAAGAGGAACTGGGGGAAGACAAAATATGAGTGAAGCCACTGAAATGTCCCCATCTATGCTTTTAGTGGCTGTCCTTCAGGAATGTTTGTGTGTGTGTGTGTGTGTATGTGTGTGTGTGTGTGTGTGTGTGTGTGTGTGTGTGTGTGTGTGCATGCGCAAATGTGAATGTGACCTTTAACCTGTTCTATAAATGATCATGGGAACTTCTTGTCCATCTGACTCTCACTGTCCAGCTCTTTTTGTCACTAAAGAGACGTCAGATGAGATGCTCTTTTGTGGACAGGCCAGCCATGGGATACCGTGCTCAGATTTCTCTGAAACTTTGGTCTCTGTTTAAAGAGAGAGGGTTTTTTTTTTGTAATGGCCACTATCTGGTTATAGTCCTCTCGAGGACGTCATCACAAACACACACTGTTGCACCCCACATTGCCACCATTAAAGAGCATTTTAGTCCTCTGATCTTAAGGCATTCTATTTTTAGCTCTGCGGCTACCTGTCCTACTGACGGTCTCCAGGTGTGACTTCTACTCCATCTTAATATTCTACTAGTGGTGTCGTGCTTCTCCCACAAGAACTCCTTGTGTATCTTTCTGCACAGTATGCACAGTATACATTTAAAATTCATGTCTTCTCCCTGGTGGCTGAGAAGACACTATCGACCTCTACATGCTGGAAGTCAGCGAGGGTTTTTTTTTTATAGCCTTCGCCATTAAACAAGGAACCCAGTTGTTTCCCTGCTATCTCTCCCACGAGAGACCCGGCTTGTTGTTTTATAAAGGACACAGCTGTGAAAGTGCTTTTCTTCAGTGAATCACCAGAGTCCATCATCAATTAATCACACGGCACCCGGCACATAGCGCCTGTCAGGAGGATAGTGGGTGGTTACGGAATCAAGGGTGGAATTTGTTTTCGGCTGTGTTCTCTGCCAGGAAGAGGGTTTGCGAAGCTGTTAATTAGTGCGTTGGCTACTATTGAGTCTTAAAATCCTGCAATGCCGTTGTAGTACATTTGGAAACGAGTCCATTTGTGTAGGACCAGCACATTCCACGGTCTAATTGGATGGTGCATTATTTATAACTGGGGCACCATAAATGCTTCTGTGTTCCCTCGCTGTAGAATTTATTTTGTTATTTATGGCTCGATGTTGACACTACATTTCCATACACTATTGTTAGGATTGTCAGCATTGGGATCATACACATACACACGCACACACACACACACACACACACACACACACACACACACACACACACACACACACACACACACACACACACACACACACACACACACACACACACACACACACACACACACACACACACACACTGAACAATCCCAGTGCACAGTCAATATAGGTGGTCAGGTGCTGGTTGGTCAAATATGAAGTGAAAATCAAAATGAAAAGCTGCCTTACAAAAGGAGTAAGACATTGCAGTGTGCGGAAGTTCATTTTGATTTGTATAAATACAATATTTAAAATATCAGTACATGACATGAAAAGCAAACTTAGCAAACTTAAATTGTTTTAATTATGAATCTTCACTCTTTAGATGGAGAGGCATGAGGTATTATTTAACGACTAATTAGAATCCTGTAGCACTAAAATCTCACATCTTTTTTCACAGTGTCGCTCACCTCTCCTTATCTAATCCCTTCCCACAGGTCTGGAGCTGCCTTTCATGATGATGTCACACCCCCTCATCCCGGTCAGCCTGCCCCCCGCCTCTGTCACCATGGCGATGAGCCAGATGAACCACCTCAGCACCTTCGCCAACATGGCCGCCGCTGCACAGGTCCAGTGTGCACCCTCTAGGATGACCACGTCTGTGATTAAGGTGTTGAACGGCTAAAGCCCTAAATTGGAGTTTTTCATACTGATACATCACCTCTGCTGCACCCTATATGCAGAACATACACAATGCATTTCATGTACATTTTGTTTTCTACATATCGTAGAACTAGTAACGACAACTAGCGGGCCAGCAATGATCCTGTTTAAGTATGATAAGTGTTCTGTATTTCAATATTCTGCAGTTGCCTTAAATGGAGATAGTGTGTATAGTGTTCATGGTGTCAGTGAGAGTGGTTACATCCACTTGACTCACAGGTGTCATACTCTTAAAAATGTTTAAATGGTTTACCATACTTTACATACACTTTCTGTTTCCCCAACACTTATAAAGCATTCGTTTCAGACTCTTTATTTCTGCCCCTCCAGGAGCGTCTGCCAGACAGTCCGTCCCCCTCCCCCTCCCTGGAAGATGGCCGCCGGTCGGGCAGTCAGGTGTCGTCCCACCAGAGCAGCAGTGTGTCCAGCTCCCCCGCCCTCACCGAGAGCTCCTTGGACAGAACACGTAAGACACACACACACACACACACACACACACACACACACACACACACACACACACACACACACACACACACACACACACACACACACCTACTTTGCAGCATAACATTGCCATGTGTCTGTGTTGTTTCACTATTTAGCTTGTTTTCCGGTACTCCCCAAAACCCAAAGTACTCCTTTGACTTGATCAGGGAGAAGTCACACACTTTGAAAACGAATAGACGGAATAAATGGGAATAGAAATAGAAAAAGACACTGAACACCGATGCGCTAAAACCCTAATTACTGTAGCTGTAACTATACAATGCAACAGTAGTCTATGCCTGTCTGTCTTTTATAATCCATTCCCTGTTCTTCCCAAGAGCGAGTTAATTCAGTGCAAGAATAGGGTCTGTTCAGCTCCCACAGTACCTCATACACTCGGCCTCAGCTTGAGATGGCCCAGTTCCACTTTTGAGAAAACATTGGCAGCACTGAAGGAAAAAATTCTAATATTATCTGCTTTTAAGACAGCATGGATGAACTTCACAATGTGTATTTGTGTGATATTTCAGATATTCACCAGAACGGCTTATCTTTGGGTCACGCCCTCTTGGGACTGTCCCCGAGCGGTCCCCCTGGGCCCAAGGAGGGAGACCTGGCCACCCACGACAACAGACAACAGACAGAGGTCAAGAGGTCATCCATAGAGAAAGGTCAGCGCACAGTCCTAACTTACGAATTCTTGAACTCAGCCTGGCATTTTCAAGTTTACTCACGTTTAGTCAGGCCCTGTAAAGCACCTACAGACAGTGTCAGTTGTTAATGGCCTTATGTATGAATACAATTTAATTCAATTGAAGTTAGTTTCCCACTGTAGAATTTCAGTGAATTCTGAAATTCTGTTGCCTTTCTTCTGCTGTGCTTGTAGAATTTAGAGAGCAAATTCCAAATGGCTTTTCTCTTCAGTATCTGTCGATGACTGTCGACTATGTAAAGTGCTACATAGAGTGTGGGACTCCACAGTTAGAGCAGCAGGAGTTGGGGGGTGGAGGGGGTGGAGGGGTGGGGGCTCTTCTTGCTGTGAGCTGCTCTTCATTTGTGCTGATCTAAATTCACAGCATCGTCTCATCAACTCTCCCCAGCCAGAGTCCTCTTTGTGTGAGTCCGGAGAAAAGACAGCATGAGAGAGAGAGAGAGAGAGAGAGAGAGAGAGAAAGAAAGAGAGGGGGGGGGGAGAGGGAGAGAGAGAGAGAGAGAGGAAAAAACCTCACACATTTTTATGAAAATAATCCATTAAGGCAGAAAGGCAGTGGGCCTAAATTAGTTAGCGATTTGCCGAACCGGGAATTAATGAACAAGGCTTTTCCTCTGCTCTCCTGGAGGTGTAATTTTTCGTAATAACCTCCCCGAACTCTTGTTTGGCTTCTGCATTTGAAGCTGTTCATTAGCTTAATGAGGACTCGGCAAGGGCAAGTAGTCAGCACAATTTACTCATCGCAGAGACATTTGTGGGCTGTGTGTGTGTGTGTGTGTGTGTGTGTGTGTGTGTGTGTGTGTGTGTGTACGTGTGCATGCTGTGTATGTTTCTGTTGATGGTGTGTGTGTATGTGTGGTGTGTGTGTATGTGTGTGTGTGTGTGTGTGTGTGTGTGTGTGTGTGTGTGGGTGTGTGTGGGTGTGTACATACCTGTACGTTTGTGTGTGTGTGGTTGCATGCTGGGTTATGTGGGGGGTCTCTCATCAGAGAAAGCAGTGGGGGCCCGGCTCTGTGCTTTATTTACACATGGTAAGATAGGTGAGGGAGGCGGCGAGAGAGGAGCAAAACCAATAACATTTAGCACCAGTGATGAGCAGAGTGGTGGCACGCTAATAAAAGTCACACAGGATTGGGAGCACTGATGGTGATGAGATGCTATACGGTGCATTAAATTAGCGAGATGAACACGGCCCGGTTCTAATGCACATGATATGGAGATTTTCTAAGATGATTTTTTTTTTTTGCATACAAGCACTTAGATTAATACCAGTTTGCAAGGCGAAGATGATTCATACAGTTTGCATTTACAGAAAAAAGTTAAATCTTGATCACCCTGCAATAATTCCCTGACTGGTGCGAGGATTGTACACAGTTTCATAATGATCATATTCAGATTCATGATTTTCTGTGTTGTTCTCTGTTAGTCCAAAGGACAGGTGATAGATCTTAAGGTGATATCAATTTTTACTGTCAAGCCTTTATGGCTGATGTGTCACCAACAAGAAGCTGGGACAAGTAAAATGGTTTTGATTTTATCTGTCCATTTGTTTTTCCCGGGTTGCATGTCTGAAGAATGATGTGCTTGTCTGGTTAATCATTAAGTGTGAATTAATGAGCTTTGAAGATATTATATTCCCATTTATCTTAGTTGAGAGTTTTTCTTCAAAAGGTGGTTCGAGGTTAGCTGTGATCACATTTCCACAATTAAAATCTACGGGTATTTTTCACTCCAATGATGAAGAAAAAGGATGTTTACTGTAACAATTATTTTATATAGAATTTCCTCTCCAACATAAAACCTAAAAAAATCTAAACCCTCTCTAATAAAAAACATTAATAAATAAACAATAAATAAAAAAAACAAATCAGCCTACATCACCAGCTAAGCCTAGCAGTTTCTTTTATGGTGACTATTTATCCCGCCACACCCTGTTTCCCCCAAAACTGAGCCAGATTGTCTGTTTTGTCGAAAAAACCCACTCTCAACCACTATTCTCGTCTTCACCAAAGACCTAAACATATCCCTTGTCCTGTCCCACAAAGAAGTCAGCCAACACAAGTCGTCCCTCTCCAGCCTGTCTGTAGCCGCGATCGAATACAAACAAGGTCTTGGAACCCAGTAACCCAAGCCTCATCAATGTCCTCCCCAGCACTGAAAAGAGTGGAGCTAGCATCACACATTCACAAAATGGGTTAAAAACATTATCAGGAAGACTCCAAAAGGAGCCAATCAGTGAATCTGTGTCGATTAAGCAACGGAGCTCCTATATTGAAGACCACCCGATCTCTAACACAAGATGGGAAGCTGGCCCAGCCGGGCTGTTTTGGTTTACCAAAGAATCAGCATTTGGTTATTGCGTGATCAAAGTCTACGGTCATGCCCAGCTTTATGAGCTTTATAAGCTAAAAATGTCATTAAACTACAAGTTTCCCTGAAATCGCATGTGCAGAGTAGATATTCAGTTTGCTGGGAATATGTTCAAAGGGAGAGTGGAGGGGCACTATCTGCGATCAATCACGGCTCCATTCCACACCCCGGCACGGAGTGGAGTGACACTCAGGCTCTTAGCCCCACGTAGAGCCGCTCTGCAAGTGTCACAAGCACAGAGCAGTGGTTCCCTACTGAAGCGTGTCAAAGGCGCTAGAGCTCAAAGGGCTTCTCCCTTTTTAGAGCTGACTGCTGGACTTTCACCAAAAGGATTAAGAGAAGGGTGGGGTGGGGTGGGATGGGTGGGGATGGGAGAGAAGGAAAGTAAGAAAAAAGGGAAAGTGTGACCTTGCAGGAGGAGAGCTGTTTATGATCAAACAAGCCTGCCAGTGGTTTCTTCTGGAGAGAGAGAGAGAGAGAGAGAGAGAGAGAGAGAGAGAGTGCGTGTGCTAAATAATAACTCGCTGTAAGATCAATCAGATTTTAGGAGCTGCTGGGCCAAAAAACGCTGATGCCGCACAATGTGTCCCTCTAGGGGCACCGTAGTTCAGCAACAAGGGTCCCAGCTCTTTCCCTTTGAGTGCTCTGTCTCCGACACCACGGCACTCTGCTAATCACATTCCATGAAACAGGACGCTTTCAGGAATGCCATAGGGTGTGTGTGTGTGTGTGTGTCTGTGTGTGTGTGTCGTGGGTGGGGGAATGAATACAGAGAGAGGTTTTTCATTTTTGAGACACCTTGAGTGTGACGGACGCTTTTTACTCCTGCCAAGATGTGAGGATCAGATTGTGCGGACGGGGGAAAATGCCTTGGTCAGCACATTGCATGCTGGGAGAAGGGCTGGGCTGAGAGTGTAATCTAATCAGATCTTATCGGCCCCTGGTGAAGGTGAGATCTGAACATCTGCTTGTTGTGATGCAGGCAGCCGCGACACTCACCATGCAGTGAAGACTGCGCTCTGCAGGCTTAACCAGTGCAGATAGCCATTCATGTTTCTGTATGTGCCTGCCACAGCAAGAGCTAAGCCAGCCTAAGTATTTTTTTCTTTCTTGACATATATTTGCTATCTAGCATCAGGCATGTCCAGAGAGGCAATATCTCAACGCACCAGGCATCGTTTTCACAAACATCCAGTGAGGAGCTCATCACAGAGCTGGGTTAGGCAGGGACCATAAGTGTGTGGCTGTAGTATCTTCTCCAAAATCTGCAAATGTAGCAATGATGCCTGTATGATGTGTGCCACCTGCCATGCCTTCCCAACACGGAAGGCTTGGCTCGTGTCAGTGAGAATTACAGTGAAACAGAAACATGTAAGCGATTCTGTAAAAACAGGTGTTTAGCAACTTCAAATGGACTGACACCTCCAAAGTCTAATACCCTGTTCTGCTGCCTCAACAAAAAAATATATATATTCAGAAGAACATGGTTTGTGTTAAAGTGACCCGACTGGCGTTGACCGGAAGACTCTGGAAGACAGACTTAGACCAATTTTGGAAAACGTCACGTAAGCAAATGAATCACACTTATTTCTCTTTCTTTGATAAATGATAAATGTAAAAATGTAAAATGTCAAAAATTAGCAGCTTTTGTGTATTACTGCAAAGGTCTCACATGTTTTTATACAGTTGCATGTCAGTGCACTGTAATATATGACTTTCCTGTGTGGGATGTAAGAAGAGTAAGACGTAGTTATCCAGTATTCATGAGTGCGGGTCAAATAGATGGAGATCTGCATTAATGAGGCCGTGATAATAATGGGCTGAGATGTACTGCACAGTAGGAATGGAGAGTGGGGCGTGTGTGTGTGTGTGTGTGTGTGTGTGTGTGTGTGTGTGTGTGTGTGTGTGTGTGTCAAAGACCTCTGGAAACACATGCTAGCGTGGCGCTATGCTAATCTGGCATCAGTGTTTGAGGAGAAAGTCACCTTTAGAAGCCCCCCCCCCAAAGGCTTCTCATTAGCATCAACATCACTAGTTATTAGCACTGCAAAGACGTGCGTGCACACACACACACACACACACACACACACACACACACACACACACACACACACACACACACACAGACATGTGTGCACACACTCACTGTGTATAAACACAATTGGAGTTATGCAAAATAAAAATAAAAGCCTCGCACATACACACACACACACACACACACAGAAAGTATGTTCTTGCTGTTCGACTGCGGCTCATGGAGCCAAGGACCCCACACACATAATCCGCATAATTCCACATTTGCCTGCTGTGCTGACCATCAGCAGCATGGAGATAATGGCTTGAGCACAGGCCTGCATTATCGGTGGAGCGCAGGTGAGAGACTAATGGACTATGAGTCTCACCTCAGAGAAGTCCCACAGTAGTGAAGCTTTATTCGAGAAAAAAAAATTCTGTTTCATTTCAAGTGCGGATAGGTCATTCCCCTCTATCTCTATCTCCTTCCGTCCCTATCCCTCTGTTCCTTATGATTTCTCTCCCTCTTTCTCTCTCTGTTACACCCACATTATTTATTATTTCTTTCCCTCCCCTCTTCTCTTCCGCTCGACCCCCCCCCCCCCCCCCCCCCTCTTCCTCTCTCTCTCTTCTTCTGTCTCTTTCTCTCCGTCTGTGTAATGGAATCCACTGTGGATTTACTGCTTAAAGGTGAGAGGAGATATTTGAGTTCATTTGACTCAGCAAATGAGCAGGCTGACATTTATTCAGCGCCGGCGACACGGATCGCATTAGAATCCCCCGGCTCACAGGGACTGCAGCATCCTTGGAGTGCTCGCGGAGCCGAGCCGAGCAAAGTTAGCTCCACTCTCTGGCATTCACTCTGGCACATGGGAAGCAACATGTCTACTAGAGGGGGGAGGGGATGCTGCACTTTCTCTGTGGGTTTCACACATTTTAAAATAGTTATTATGTTCATTTATGGTTCGTAATGCTTTCCTATGGGACTGCTAAGTTTAAAGGTTGGTCTAAGGTATGCTCACACTATATGAGGACTGCATATGAGGTGAAGGCAATGCTCTAAGTAAGTCTTAAGGCAGGGCTGAGTGACTGCTGTCATGGCTTCATTTAGCTCCTTCTCGTCCCATCAGATGAGAGTCTCCTGTGTACTCCGACACTGAGGGAGGGCTATGAGAGGGTTCCCCCATCTGGCCAGACACTTCCACTGGGGTTCCCCACCCCTCTGCTCTTCCCAGAGGGGCTGTCATCCATCGAGACCCTCCTAACCAACATACAGGTGAGAATGCCCTCTTACCGTCATGCTCGAGCAATGAGATACTATAATCCTTTGTAATAGACACACACACACACAAACACGCACACACACAGGTGATCTACCCTGGCGTTGTCATAACACAAACACACACACACACATACACACACAGGTGACTTACCCCACCATTGTCATAACACACACACACACACACACACACACACACACACACACACACACACACACACTACTCCATTATTGTCGTAACATACACCCTGCTCGCCATTCCTTTAGGAGACCCTCTCCCTTGCAGTGCCATGTGCTCATGCTCATGTGAAACAGACCAAGGTCTTCATGCGATGGATTACAAACGCCCTTCTGTTGGGGTGTAGACTGGTACACAGGGTACAGGATTTTGTCCTGTCTCCACACCTTCGTCTGGGAAAACAAATCGATACAGTGTAGGACTACAATATTTTCCGGCTCAATGTTATAGTGATACAGTGGCGCCAAGTATCGCAATATTTATTAGATTGTGGTACATACGTCTACTCTGATAACATTGCTTCTGAAATCCACAAGATGGCACAAGACCTCAATCTTCTCTTGCGTCACAGCGGAAATTGGAAAGGAAGTCGTGAGCTGAGAGAGTTGAGAAAAAAATTCCCAGATTCGTAATATATGAAAGAAATAATAGTAAATTGTATAACAGCATCAATTTGCAACTAATTGCTGTATCGTAAAATGTAAAGAATCACAATACAATCATATTATGGCCCAAATAGGAATACATCCTATAATCACCTGTGTGGCAATTCCCAGGCCTACGGCCACCCCACCCTGAACCCCAGAGTCAATGCAAAAGCTCCCATTAGACACAAAATCACACAAACCTAGACATTAGATAATATTTGTTGGAAGAGCATCACTCGTTAGCCACAAGCCCCTTAGATGTGTTTTAGCTGTGATCTTAATGGAGCCATAAGATGTGTGTTTTGTCACGGCTGACATCACCTCTCCTGCCTCTCTCCTGGGGCTGCTCAGGGCCTGCTGAAGGTGGCCATAGATAATGCCCGCACGCAGGAGAAGCAGGTGCAGCTGGAGAAGACCGAGCTGAAGATGGAGCTCTTCCGAGAGAGGGAGCTGAGGGAGAACCTGGAGAGGCAGCTGTGTGTGGAACAGAAGAACCGAGGTGAGTGTGTGTGTGTGTGTGTGTGTGTGTGTGTGTGTGTGTGTGTGTGTGTGTGTGTGTGTGTGTGTGTGTGTGTGTGTCTGTGTGTGTGTGTGTGTGTGTGTGTGTGTGTGTGTGTCTGTGTGTGTGTGTGTGTGTGTGTGTGTGTGTGTGTCTGTGTGTGTGTGTGTGTGTGTGTGTGTGTGTCTGTGTGTGTGTGTCTGTGTCTGTGTCTGTGTCTGTGTCTGTGTGTCTGTGTCTGTGTGTCTGTGTCTGTGTCTGTGTCTGTGTCTGTGTCTGTGTGTGTGTTTGTGTGTGTAAGATATGGTGAAGAATACAGTTAGATTTTGTGGAACTGAACAGCAATGTATGGCAAGTTTGTGTGTGGGGGTTGGGGGGTGGTGGTGGTGGTGGTGTAGTCTCTATTTTAGTGCATTTACTGTACATCTTTCCACTCCAACTGTTGTGCGACCCTTGTGAAATTACTCCCAATTTAAAGCAAGAACACAATATACACAATGATGTGTTGGCCCAGCTAATAAAGAGGGGTTTCATTTGTAATGAGCCCCACTAATTATATTTTTAGCACAACACACACAGATGATCATAGAGCTTGAGACTTCTTGTGGTTATGCAAAAAAAAAGGCCTCTGAATACCCTGAGCTGCGTCTGGGAAAGCTGTTCCTCTCCGTTCCATCTGCGCTACCACATCAATTAGCCACTGACACAGAGCACAATAAAAATGCATGGCATGACACCAGCTAACACACACACATATGCCACAAACATAGCACCCTTCCCCAGTACAAGCTTGGAGAAAACAAGAACACATGCCGCAAACACACATACAAACAGATACATACACACACACACAAACATACAGAGAGCAAACACACATGCCACCCACACACGCCACAAATTAGCTCTGTTTAATTGCCTTGTTTGAATACTTTTTGTCTTTGCCAGAGACTAGAAGTGCAGGCTCAGCATTGTTCTTAGTTAAGGGGCTTGCTTGGTTCTGCGTTGAGCATGAATTGAGTCATGCTTACGTGTTGCGTTGGGGGTGTTGCCAAGCAATTCACCGCCAGAACCATAGGCTTGCGTAAAATGGCGCAAGTCTAGAAAAAGGGGCCGATGCACGCAAGACGTGAAAAGACGCGCAAGGGGCGCGCAAGGGGCGCGCAAGGGGCGCGCAAGGGGCTTGCGCGGCCACTTGCGCTTACGCTTACGTAACTAAGCATAAATCAGCCTTTAGTAGAGACACCAGAGAGAATTACCCCCTTTGGAACCCGAATTCTCCTACAGTGATATTACCACACAGAAATTAGAGCCTCTCTGTAAATAGAATCACGGTGATGATCCTCCTCAGAGTTCGAGGAGCTTAGTGAATCTTAAATGATCTCACAGTTCATCAGAGCACTCTGGGAAGAAGTCTCCCTGTGTGATTTCTCAGATTCTGAGTTTTGATTGCCTCCCTCTGTGCTGTTAATGGATTCTTCCCTTAGCAAAGGAATCAGAGGATTTTTCTAACAGGCTGGACAATGAGTGTTCCTCAACATATTTCACGTGTAGCTGTCAATTTCTAAAATGTATTTAGGACTTAAATGGATGAATTAAGTTTTTTTTGGTGGATAGCCTGTTTATGTCTGTTGGTATTGTGTGATACTATGTTTACTCTGTCGAATACAATCAAAGTCAGACCTAGGGTTTGGTAAACATAAAGCTATTCATGATTAGATTAAGGATAGTTATAGTATACAGTTGATTCATCCTTAGATGATTGAATGCTCAGTACCCAACATGGACTATCCTAACAAAGGGCTTGCTAGTATTCCTATCAGTGGTGTCGCACTTTTTCATTACCCTTCCACACTGTGTGCTCCTGAGCACACCAGTTAGCATTGCAAAATGCATTACAAACATCAAAACCCTTCATACCAAAAGTGACTGTTGCAATGACTATAGCAAATGCTGTCACCCAGCAAGACTACTGTGTCAAAACATAAGCAATTTGAAGCACTGAAAAATGTAATGTTGCATTGCAAAAAAGAAAAGAAAAAAGTATGACCTAAAACATATACTATGATGCCAAACAAATAAGTCTGAAATGTTGCAGTATATTTTATGACAGCTGTATGTTTCATGCTACAATGGCTCTGGTATAGTAGAACACAAAGTGTCAATGCTTTTCAGTTCAGTAAGTGAAACAACAACACAACATGCTTCCATTAGATATCTACTGCAGCCCTAATGCTGATCCATGGTGTCCTCTGTATTTGGAATCAAATGTTTATGAACTTCACATTTACTGCAATATTCTCCCTTGATTCACAGTAAATTCTTAGAAAAAATATCTTTAGCATATTTTATCCACCCCTATAATCCCCAATGCCCCACAAATAGTTCAAGCCAATCAGCTATCATGACATCAAGAATTAAAAAAAATGAAATACTGTGGATACCAGTATTGAATGTGGTTTACTGTGTGTAGTAAATGGCGTCAGGTAACGTGGTTAGTGTTTCTGCCTAACAAGCAGCTGACCTGGGTTCAGTTCCTGGGCCATTGTAAGTCGCTTTGGATAAGTACCAGATTTACTATAGTTACATTTTGGGTCACTTTGTCTCATTGATGTCCATGACTAACATATACAGTAATAGTGAAAAATCTCTTCAGCAACAACTACATCCATTTTTTACCTACATACGTACATGCACATTTCAACGCAAATGCTGTATGACCACTTTAGTGCAGTTGGTAACGAGGCTGTAAAAAAAACATCAATCATTGCAATCAGAATAATCTGTTTTCTTTCAAGTGTTTAGTTACATTTGTCTGTCAAAATACAGAATATTTGCATCTACATTTGATTCAAATTTTACTTAAACTGTTTTTAACAGAGTATCACAAATGCAATTTCTTTTTTGTTGTACAGTTGTACATTTTTACCGGTGGTGAACACATAGACTGAGTTGAATTTGGGAAGAAGTGGTCACTGAATGCATTTTGTAATAAAGCAATACAAAATAATCCACAGTGTGGTTTACATAGTCTACTGATATGATGAATGTGTCATGTGTTTTGAAAAAGAGGACATGGTATTGAGACGTGAGAAGTGTGAACATAATTGTAAAAAACTATTGTGGTAAATGTTGTGATATTTATACACACTGTTATATACAGTATATATATAATTTAATAATTCAAATTCATTTTTTGCATTTTCCCCAGCTCTGATTCACAAGCGCCTGAAGAAGGAGAAGAAGAGCAAGCGGAGGCTGCAGGAGGCTCTGGAGTTTGAGTCCAAGAGGAGGGACCAGGTGGAGCAGACGCTGCAGCAGACCTCCGCCCAGGCCAGCCCCGCCACACCAAATGGTTAGAAGCCACAGCCATACTTAGCATGATTGCTGCTCTATGATAGAGCTAAAATACAGGCTAACTTAATTACAACTTTTGATATAAACGTTATGAAAACTACGTTAGCGGGGCTGGCCAAATGCAGCAGCAGTGGTGATGTTCCACGCCATGTGCCGGTACAGTGCCCATGCGGACCCAGGTTTGAGTCTGGCCCGAGGTTGTTTCCTGAATCCACTTCCCTTATCTCTCCCACCCACCTCCTGTGTATCTCCAATGTCCCATGAATAAAGATGACAAGACACACCCTCCCCCCCAAAAAGAAAATCTATGTTATCTATTATGTATTACTGCGATTACTAGTTTAGTCCATTTTTTAGGTATTACATTGATAAATCCTTTCATATTAACAGTGTTCATCATCAGAAATCTGAAGGATCATGTTTTTACTCCTGATGGTTGCGTTGTGTAATTCAGTAAGTAAAACTGATGGTTTTATTCCGTAATCTTGTTTCCACGCCGGCCCTTTCCCTCTGGCTGTTTGCAGATCCGTCCCCTCAGGAAATAGAGAGTGACCACAGTGATGGCAGAGCTGATACTGATAGAGCGATACAAGGTATGTCTCACCCCATTCCTTTCACTAAAATAAAAAACACTAATATGCATAAAACAAACATAGACACATTGCGTCAAACCTTAATGCCACCTTTGGCTTATTTATAGTCAATACACTCGAAGTGCTGGACATAAAAGCTTTGACATTCTTAAATTTGATATGCTCACCAGTAGGCAAATGTAAATATGCATAGGCCTCTGCTGTCTTGCAGCCAGCCAGTTGTACCACTGCATAGTACACTACTTTGCACTATTTCTCTTTGAGGAAAAAACCTGAAATACATGTTTGTGAAGTTTATACACAGATGTTGAACTCATATGATCCCCTGCCTGAATATATTAGTCAAGTCATCCCTACAGAGGAAATAGGATGCGAAATTTCATCATATTCTTGTAAATAATTACATACATTTTCTTTATTAACATTAACATCAGCTCACAGCTTCATAGTTGTGTCTGCCACATTAAAACACAAGTGGCCTTTGCTGCCATTTTGTGCCAATCTCGTCCCTATCTCCCCTCCACCTCCCCTGTAGCCCCTCGTGTGTGACCTCTTGGGGAGTGACAAGGCCCCTTTGTTGGGAGATTAAACATCCAAAGTAGCGGATGGGAAATTGAATTGAATGTCAATGAAGTAGAAAAGTAAAAAAAAAAAAAATGAAAATGAAAAAAAAAAAAATAGGAAAAGCAGAGGGGGCCAGTAATTAATTGCTCCCCTAATTGTCCTCATGAAATATTTGCATGGACGTAATTTACATAATTTACATGTAGTAATTAATCTTTCAAAGGCTTTTTTTCTCTTCTCCCTTTTATTGTCATTCTTTTCTTTTTTTTTGCGCTGTAGTCAAGCATGTTCTAGACCATTCTTTGTTTCACGTCTGTTTAAATATCTCCTCTCTTGTGGCAAAGCTTTCATCTTGTTTGAAATTTGCTCGAATTTAAACCTAACCTCATTAGCCTTCGCATTCATAAAAAGCGTCACAGAATCCACGGTGATCGCTCTCTCGTGCACGTTGTAGCCCTTTGCGTGACTTTTGTTTCATCAGGGTATTCCTTTCTCTTTAATTCACTCTCTCGCTCCTTCTTTCTTTGCCTTCACCACAGCTGGAAGACTGTTTTTAAAGGGTGCTGTGATGTACTGAGGAGGAGTGGAGTGAAGATGACAGAGGATGTCAGCCAGCATGTGGGACGAACCGCGTCCAACTGGCCAGATTATCACAAAACAGACTGGACTGAACCTGTGGGGCCTCAGCAAAAATGGACTCTACAATGACGGGGAATTCAGGTTGCGGCATTGGCAGTCTCAACACACCTTTACTATCTTTCCTAAAGATGCAATCACATCCGACCGGTGTAGTGGACAGAGTGTTTGAACGATACATTGAGTTTTCGTTTTGAAGATAACCACTAAAATGTTTTTTTCAGTTTTTTTTTTTTGCTCAAGGTGAGCATTCGGTTCTAAAAACAATATTGTGTGTATTCAAACCAATCTTAGGTTGATGGCCAGTGAGAATAAGTCACAAAGAAGGGAAGCACTTAATGTACGAAGATTGATAGCGGGCAGGCAGGAGACACAGTGTCCAGAGGTTCAAAATACCTGGGTATCCCTTTGCAAAAGTGCTGCCAATTTTCCTTTACCAGTGAATAACTCCAGAAGGTCTGAGGCCAGAATAGTGTAAAAGACTTTTCCAGTGTTGGCCACCAGTTGGTTTTTGCCCACAGGACAGTACACCTTTGATTCCTTACAGGAAAATGTAACAATCCTTTGCATTTATTTAGCTATTTATCAACAAAGTATCAATTATCTATTTGACTCTTAACTGTATTTTTTGGCGTGTTTGTTTAATCGTCTGTTCCTTTGAGAAGTCTGAAGGTTGTCATGGCTATTATTTGTTATTGTAAATATGTGTCCAAGGGGAAATATGGTTGATAAATATGATACATGTACATATAGTGTAGACCTAACATGCACTGTAAGCAGTAGATCTGATAGAAAAATAATGAAAACTCTTTAATGGAAAGCCTTGCTTATTTATTTTTTATTTAGGTCATTCCTTGTACCCACCATGTATGGGTAACCGTCAGTGAGGTTTTTTTTTTTTTTTTTTTTAAGCATTTACATGTCATATCTTTTTATTTTTGACACGTCAAAAAAGGAGGGGACATCTTATCCAGGACACTATGAGGACTAAATGTCATTTGAACTTTTTCAAAGCCATGGAGTGGAACAACATGGAAAAATCATTATGAATAAATCATTGGTTCAAACTGAATTGCTATACAATCTCATATTGCCTTATTAACTGTGGGGATCGGCTTACAGGACAGCAAGCTAGCTGCTGCAGACGGTGAACTCTGTGGAACAGTCATTTATAGCGTTTTGAAAACACAACGACACGCTTGGCCACTCGTGCAAACGAACGTATGAAGGGAAATGTGCAAAGGGATATCTGATGCTGGGACAGGACCGGAGACCGCACCTCTTAGCGGCCTTCTGTGGGCTTAAATTAGCTTTGCTGATTGATTGAGGTATTCAAGCAGTAACGCGTTTTATGTACTTGTCAGGTTTTGCTATAAAGATACGACATGCATATTCAGCACTTCTTAACTTGAATACAGTAAGTAACAGGTTTGCAACTGGAACATGTTTGTGACTGTACTAAAACAGGTGTAAAACATGGTCAAGTACAGAACATATATTTTATAAAGGATGGGGATATAGTTCAACAATAAAGACCCTCATTATTTCAAACAGCTTGAACAGTCAGGTTTAGATGGTTGCTGATCTTCCTTACTCGTGATCCACACAATTAGGTTCAGGAAACATGCATTATTCCTTCTGGTTATAGCCTCCATTGGACCATATACAACCACACATTCTTAGGCTCTTGGTCATCATGCTCTGACCCCCCTATTTAGGAGAACAGAATCCTGGAATTATTGGAAATAGGAGCAACAGCAACAGGTGTCTATGAACATGGCCACCGACCTCACATCCCGTGCTGGAGAGACAGAGACAGAGTGAGAGACAGAGAGAGAGAGAGAGAGAGAGAGAGACCGACAGAGAGAGAGAGACAGACAGACAGAGAGAGAAAGACAGACAGAGAGAGCGAGAGAGACAGACAGAGAGAGCCATGGGGAGAGTCTCACTCAATACAGATCGACAGACCTTGGCTCCAGTGGATTAACTTCACCTTGGCAGGCAACGGGTTTCCATGTTCCCTTGAACACTGAGACAGTATTACATTCTTTACTTAGGTACTATTGACCTTTATTTGCTTTTTAAGGCACACATGCCCACTAATACACAGGCATTGCTCAATTGCCAGGGAAAAATACTTTATGACCTTCTGTTTTATGGCTCAATAACGAGCACAAACATCATTAGTAACCGTATGTTGCTCAAACCGTCTAAATAGTGGCTGACACGCTAAAGAGTGGAGGTCATATCCTTGGCTCCAAAACAGACAATATGGAATCCAGAGAAGGACTTACTCACTAAGGGCTTCTGTCATCGGTGTGCTTCATCCGGGGCCAATGGGATACTAACGACATTATGACTCATGTTGTGATCATTTGGATGCACTGAAAAAACACCCAAACAAAGCACTAAATCTCAAGCTGAAATCCAGTGTGGAGTGACACACAACTGCAACAGCCGTGATGACAAACACACATTCAACAACCACAAGCTCAGTTCGAAGTGATAGCATGTCTAGCACTGTGATCACGCACGCAGGGTGGCGGCATTGGGTTGCCTAGTGGGGCATGTTATCTGTTTTTTTTTTTTTTTTCCTGGAGATGCGGGGAGTGTCAGAGAAGGATTATGGGAGTTCGGCGAGAGGGAGAGCCGAGGGGTTACTCGAGTTGGACCCCTCCTCCCGCTGCCATTGCTAATACACATGGCTCTCCACTGCCCTAATGAGGGGGAGAGCTGGGTGAGGGGATGACACGGGGATAATGTGCCGTGAAATTGCGTCTCGTTCCTGAAAAGATGGTGTGTGTGTGTGTGTGTGTGTGTGTGTGTGTTTGTGTGTGTATGTATGAGAGTGAGAGATAGAGACAGGGGATGGGTCGTGAGGACAACTTTTCATTTCCAACTCCCTTCACAGGAAACTAAAGTGACCTTTCAAGCCTTTTTGTATTCTGTTTTTAACACACTATGCCGGTGTGGAGTCATTCTGTGCTTGGGTGAGAGAACTGTCATGGTGAGATAAATGTACAACTGTTGCACAATTAGAAAAAGGAGCATAAAAAAGTATATAGGCATTCACAAGCACTTTAATATCAGTGGGCATCAAATCAATTTTTCTAAAATAAATCACTATAAATACATCCATAGTGATCACCCTACGTTGGCACTCATTTAATGACCTTTGACCCGTTTCCCAGTCTTAATCTAGTATAGCAATGCAACATCTGTTTCAAGACGGACCTGAGCAGAAGTCTAAAAGTTCTTCTACTTTATCACACAGGAACCTTAACAGTTTTACTGTCAACACATTTGGCAGTTGATCTGCTTAAGGGTTCTTCTGAGGACAGGGCAAAGAATCTTCTGCCTTTTTTACGAGTTAATGGAAGATGCAATAGTTCCCCGAGGAGCACCCATTGGACAGCCAGAAAGTTCCCCAAGGGGCACAGAGTGGTTGGAAAGCCTCCTCTGCACAGTGGGCATGCACACACACACACGCACACACACACACACACACACACACACACACACACACACACACACACACACACACACACACACACACACACACACACACACACACACACACACACACACACACACACACACACACACACACAAACACACACACACACACACACAGCTGTGTGTTAATTTCTGTCGATAGGAGCATCCTCCAAAAATAAACGAAACTGTAACTCCCTTGGGAGAGACCTGTGAGATCATAACTCCTCACAATCCGCTTTCTCATGATTCATTTCTCCTACTGGAACTGGCTCTGTCGCTCAGAGAGCTCTGATGTGTGGCTACGTGTCTGGAGGTCCCCCATGCTGTCATAGCCTCTGACATCACTGCTGGATGAGATGGTGCGGAGCAACAAAGCGTAATCCTGAGAAAGGTGATGGATGGAGGAGTTTTTTTCTAATGCAAATCTGCAACCCGAGGCACAATACACATTTGACTTACCTTAAATCTTTGGATATCACTAGCTCCTCCCCATTCTGCGTCACAATATGTTAACATTATTTATGAGACAATTTTATTGTTTTGGCGCTATATAAATAAAATTAAATTGAATTGAACATTGCACATATTTCACAAACCATTCATAAAGTCATTGCCTAGCCATGTAACAAAGTGCTAACCTGTACGTAAATCAAGGTTATAATTTACACTGACAAATGCAGTGCACTCAGCAACTCAGAAGAGCAGAAGACTGAAGACTTTTTAGTAAAGAATCTTTGCACTATTTTAAAGGCAGCATCATCTGTGAGGGTGGACCATATTGTTGCCACTTCATTTCCCTATACACAACTTTCATGTCTACACACAAACAATCACACACAAACACAAACACACACCCACACACACACCCCACTGATCCTAGGATGATTAAGTCTTATTTTCCATGTGGCATGCTAGACACAAGGGAAACATTTTCATCCATTTGTGGCTGTTAGGATGTAAAACAGATGTTGTTTTAGTTTTTATAACCAATACATCCCCCTAGCCCCTTAACACACACGGGAATATTCACACACACATGAACAGACTACACAGACACATGTACATACATCCCCAACTCACACTGCTCCTCCCCATCATGCACATATCCACACACACGCACACACACACACACACGCACGCACGCACACACACACACACACACACACACACACACACACACACACACACACACACACACACACACACACACACACACACACACACACACACACACACACACACACACATTATTCCCTTATGCATGCATACTCAATACTGTTTATTGATGCAAGCACACTTTCACTGCTATTTTCTCTTTCTTCTTCTTCTCTTGTGTCTTTTTTTCTGCATGGAAAGGTTGTGGGGTTCAAGGCGAGATAACTGCCTTGCCGCAGAGCTCCAGCAGGAGGACTGACACCCGGCCCCGGGCACCTGACAGCTGGATGGGCTTGTTTTTCCTCGCCCTCCCCCGTGGGCTGGATGACAGCTTTGTGCTGGGCAGATTGTAAGGCGAAGATTAATGGACAATGAGGACGTGGTAGCAGCGAGCGGAGGAGAGGGACAGGAGTAGGCCAGCAGCCATCTGCTCATTCCTCTTTAATGGACAAAGCAAACAGCGGGAGACAAGGCCGCCTACAAATCTGGATTTCTCCTCCACTGCCAGCAAGCGAGCACTAATTCGTCTCCTGTCTGACGGGCTTTGCTTGTTCGCTTTCATTTGCGCCTCGATAGAGAGAGCGAGAGAGAGAGAAAGCTGGAGAAGTAATCTCAATCAACTCTATTAAGAGGTACTGCTCAAAATATGCAACAGATGAAAAGTGGTTTACTTCTAGAATGTGGCAGGATTTTCTACATATCCGTAAAAAAAAATATTAGTTTCAAAAGGCACATTTCATGTCATTACTCTTGATATTAAAGTTTTGCGGCAGTCTAGTGGGCTGATTATGCTTTGAATGGCATTAGGGCTTACAGTTCTCTGTTCAAACTTCCCGACCCACTGTCCAAACATCTTACTGTGAGCCTGAGGGTGTGTCTGTAAAACCTTGAGTTGGGAACATGCTGAAGCTGCTTTTGATCTTCCAGGGGAAAAAAATAATGTCCTTCATTACGAGCTGCACAACAGCACCAAATCATAATACACTGTTTAGGGATGTTTGTACGTGCTGATGGAAACAGTATGAGACTGGTGAAGGGAGACGTTGTGTACGTGTGTGTGTGTGTATGTCTGTGTGTGTGTGTGTGTGTGTGTGTGTGTGTGTGTGTGTGTGTGTGTGTGTGTGTGTGTGTGTGTGTGTGTGTGTGTGTGTGTGTGTGTGTGTGTGTGTTTGGTGAGAGTTGCTAATGAAACAAGGTGTGGGGCAACATTGATGAGATGAAACTTCCCCCAAAAACCCAGTGTATAAACCTTGGGGGCCCACTGTAAAAGCTAATTGGGTTGTTGTACCTTTTGTTGGGTGTCTGTGTTGAGTTTCGGGCCATGTCATTAGTGTACGCTGGATTAATTCACTTCCTGTCAGCAATGTGCAGCAACCCTTCTCCACACAACACAATGTGTGGTCTTTCAAGTCTGTGTAGTGCTGCTGTATAAATCTGAAGCTGATGTTTACAGGACCACAGCTACATTCTGGTTGTAAACACATTTAGATGACATTGTTCAATGAAAAAATAGCTAAACCTCCACGACCTGATCCACTCTGGATTTATTATTTTTATTTTGTAGTTATACACAGGAAAAGATGTTAAATTCCTTGTGCTATTTAGTCAGGGACTTCCTACAGTGGCCAAACTTGTCACTGCCACATGCAAGTACTCATACCCAACAACCTAGTCTAAGTATTATAACAACAGGCAACCAACATATTGATACTTCAACTACAATACATTACTTCAACTACATCAACAACAAAGATGCCTCTGTGAGCCTTTCACTAGAATTATTAAGTGGGCACCTTCCTTGTCAATGTTTGGCTTAATAAGGCCCCCCACACCTCGGAAAGGTTTATCTGTGATGTCTGGTGTCCCAAACCCAAACCCCTCCATACTCACAATGGTTAGGACACGTCAATACCAGGGACACCAACAGATGCACCTCAAGATACACCTTGAAAAGACTCCACATGCATATCTCAGTGTGTGAATGATGCACTGCCTAATTATCTAAACATCAGTGTTATTGTACTGTGGCATGCCACAGGCTATCCAGGGTAAAGGGTGAGAGGGTTGGCGGTAACCAAACCAGGAGAACGAACCTGGATTAGGGAAAGGGTGGGATTTGGATACAAACCCAGGTTAGGTTAGGGCAAGGGAGGGGGTTGGGGCAGGAGTGCCCCCTGGGATTACAAAACTGGATTATGTTAAGGGAAGAAAATGGGAAACCAACCCGGATTAGGGATTAGGGAGTAAAATGGGATACGTACCCTGGTAATTTTAGGCAGAAAATGGGAAACAAACCCGGATTAGGGATGAGGGAGTAAAATGGGATACGTACCCTAATAATTTTAGGCACCCAAACATCATACGACCACAGGCTTATTCACATACTACAGGTTAACTGACATGTCCCTATGTAGTCTGAGAGTGCCCCAGCCATAACCAGTGCAACTCAACATTTGGTTGCGACTTTTGCCTTTCACCTTGTCTGGGAATTCCCTGCCCCCTTCACTGCATTTCAATTGCTCAGTTAGTCTGGCGAACTACGCAATGGCGGTCCACTTCAGTCACGTAATTGGACACTCCTTTAACCAATCAGACCAACGATACAGGTGACGTACTTTACTGTATGAATTGTTCCAGGGCAAGTTTCTGTTCTGTTTTCAAAGAAAACTTGCCTTTGAAATCATCCAAGACAGCCGTGAGAGCAGTATCGAAGTTTTGCTGTGCTTCGGAGGCCTCCATGTCGAATGTTTTCAAAATCTGTTTGCCGTCGCTTTTGTTACGTAGTCGTGGTTAGTTTAAATCCGCCAATGGCGCGCCAGGTCATAGCCAGGTAGCCAATAGCCAGTTTGTGATTGGCTCCAAGGATCCTTGCAGTTCCCCACAAACCTGGCATATGAAATTTGCCAGACCGATACTGGAGGCAAAATCAAATTACCGGAAGTAGAGGCGGGACTTCCCAGACAACCTTTCACCATGACTCAATAATCCTGGAATATAATTTAACCATCATTTTATGTTGACAGGTTCTGAAGGACACAGAGTTTATTAGCCTATAACTCACAGAAAGATGCACATGCGTTCAGTTACGCACACACACTGGTGCATTTCCTTCTTCGTATGGATTTAGGGCAACATTTCAGACAGAAAACAGTTTTTCGTGTCTTTGTGGGGAAGTAAACACACAACAATTATGCATTGCATGCAATACATGTATAATGTATGTATGTATGTAATACATGCATTATGGCATCCTGTGGTCCAAAACCCAGTCAGTGCAAGTGGATAGGGTAAACAAACTTTACATGTCAGTTTAAACGAAAAAGCCCATACTCTCCTGTGTGTAATATGTTAGATGATGTTCATATGCTTACCACATACAATGGTTCTAAAAGTAAGGAAAAGGGAAGTTAGTCATTGGTCAAGGCTGATCAGATAATTTTGCTCAGGCATGCCAACCTCCTCAGTGTCGGCAGTTTCATCACTTTTGTCACATTTAATTGCGCCTGCTTTTACCCCTCCATGCGCAAAACAATGCTCATACTGTCACATGTGGAAGTACATTTTAAAAACAGGAAAACATTAAATGTCTTGCTCTGCACATCAATTTATGAACAAGCCCCAATAATTTTGTCAAATGCCTTTGATGAGACTGCGCCGACAAGCAGACGCTAATAAGGCTGTCTTCATATTCCTAACAGCTAACAATGCGTTCACAGAAGTCACAGCTGGCTGGTCTCCATTAGTCATTGACTATTGTGTCCAATTACATGATTAGCTTTTGAAAATCCCTAAGCGCTCTGTGAAGGAGATGGCCCGCGTCAGCTTGCGCCGAGAAAGCGCTTCTGCTGAGGCTCCTAGGAAGCGCTTCTGCGCCGCACCTATCAAATACCAAACAGATGGCCGTTACACAAACAAGCTCATTTATCTCAGAGCCAGCGGTGGGGAACAAACAAAGGTATTTTTACTTACTGTAGCAGCTTAGACTGTCTCTGTTCATTCCCGCAGTGCAGACAGCTGGCCACCGGAGCTTCCAAATTAACTCAGTGAAAGAAAATCGTGTTTTCATTAAACCCTGAACAGCGAAATCTGTCCGAGATAAAAGAAACTGGATCTGGCCTTTTTTCATACTGAGAGACGGAGGGTCTATCAATTTCACTGCCAAAAGTCATTGGAGTTCCCGAGGATCTTTCAGCAACAGACCACGGACATAACATGTGTTGGTGGAACTCACGAAACACTGCGCAAAGCACTGTACAAGACTTACTGAAACTACAATAAACTTGTAAATTAAACTGTAATAGATTTACAAATCTTTCAAGGCCTGTGGCTCATTCCTTTGGGTTACTGTAGTACCTGTTGTATGAATTTAATGAAGAAATAGGAGAAAATATCCTGCACTGCCACCTTCTGGATAAAAGAGGAAATGCAATCGGCATTATGTCTTGGAACCCCCTGCTGACCTGCAAAGCTGTATTAAAGGCACCCAGTGCAACTTTCGAGGCTTAGAAATAAACATTCAATTTCTAGTCTTTTTTAAACGTAGTAAGTTTCAATAACTCCATACCATTGCATATCGACATTCAAGGAGCAAAGATGAGACGTCGTTGTGTAGTGAGAACTGATAGAAAATCGATAACAACAACAATCGCCGCCATTTTCTTTATTTTTTGTAATCTACAATAAATACAGCAGGCTTCCAGTCAATGGAAAAATGGCCTCTCCCCACCGGCGATTGTTGTTGTTTACGATTTTCTATCAGTTCTCACCACACAACGACGTCTCATCTTTGCTCCTTGAATGACGATATGTAATGGTATGGAGTTATTGAAACTTACTACGTGTAAAAAAGACTAGAAATTGAATGTTTATTTTTCATTGAATGTTTACATAAAGTTGCACTGGGTGCCTTTAAGCCTACCTATCACTTGCAAAAATATCCCTGAAGGAAAAACATTATTGTGCTGTAGAGAGCAGTACTGTGGCTATCAAAAAAGACGGAGAATTTACCATTATTATTACCATTATTATTATCATTATTATTATTTTTGTCAGATGTTTTGTAAGTCACAGAAACCTTAAACCATGTTTGGTACATTTGATTACTAACTCTCTCATCTCAGAATTCAAGGCATCCAGCATCATGAGAATCATTATTCTTTGGGCCTTAACAACCTGACAGAAAAAAAAGGTGATGCTTTTTTCGGCTATTTTTTCCGACCTGTGATCCGAATTTTTTGCTCAACAATTGGTTGTATAGACTTAATCCTTTTGCTTTCTTTGGGGTGTATGATCAGATCCTTCTGGGGCTGACGTTATGCTCATACGTGTTCAGGACAATTGAAAGATCATTGTGAGTAAATGTAAAAAAAATAGAGATTGTCTAGAGACACTTGTGTGTCATCAGAGAAACGTGGTATGAATACTAGTGCAATATGACAGTTCTGCTCACACGTTAGGCCTGTTTTTGTGAGGCGTCACACCAACACGCACATTTGTGCAAACAGTTTGGCAAAGTAATAAGGAGACTCTACTTCACTGGAAACGTGATGAGTCCTAGCTCGACCTGTCTGCTTCTAACTATAGCCTTCGGTTAAACTAAACCATTACTCAGGAGCACGTTCCAAACTTTTACTTCAACATTCTTTGGAAACACTGTTCTCTAAACACAACTTCTGTGTTCTCTTACCATTTCCCTTATTTACACCATTCCTATGTTGCCTCACCAAGCAGATATGTCAATTATTTAAAAAAATCCCACCATAGACTATATCAAAAATAACGTATAGATTATATAAAAAACGTATTTCCAAACTTTTATCATGGCTGATGTTTAACTTAGACTTTTTAAGCAATACGCTTGCTTCAAGGTACTGTTATTTATACAGCTACAGTTAAATGCCATACCTTCCTTCCAGCACCATTGTAAAAAAAAGAAATACGACTATTTGAGTAAGCTTATGAGCTGCTTGGAACCAAATCCTACCTAATTATTGCAAAACTACAAGGGCCCATATTCAAAAAAGTTTTGTCTTACCACTAAGATTGCTCCTAAGTTGCATTAAAAGTTTTCTCGTAAATCCTATTCACAAAGCAAGGCACAACTGTTGGCCTGCTAAGGAAAAGCAAGAACTCCTAAGCTTAGAGCAAGGTCTTTTCGGACCAGACCCTCCCCTCTCTGTAACGGAGTACACTCTGATGTAATACAGCTGATGTAATACAGCGGTGGAACAAACCGTCGCGCTCACCTAAGAGGGGAAGGCGCTCTAAGTGTTGGTAGTCCTGCTACCCTGGAGAACAAGTGAGCTGGCCCGCCATTAAGGGAGCCTTTTAGCGCTGCTTAATCCACCAGGTAAAGTATTCGCTGATGACACCCATGAACAGCTCACCTGCCCCTGGTCAATGAAAGAGAGCTGGGAACATATGCGGATGACCTGCGCCTCTATGCTTGCCGGGGCTCCCCCACCGCCAACAGCAGTCATCATGCTGCAGGTCTTCGTCCGGGGCTTGCAGCTACAGAGGCTGAAGGAGCGAATCCATCTCAGCGTCCCCTGCTCTCTGGAAGCAGCCCTGGACGAGGTAGAGCACATCCTTCCTTGGTCCGAAGCATTGTGTGCGCCAGGCTGAGATAAACAAAAGCGAGGAAGAGGAGAAAGGTGGCTCTCCAGGCTATGATAACAGCTCCACAACATCCAAGGTGAGGTCCCTGGAAGGAGTCAGGTGGCTCCTAAGGGTGCTACCAATGTGGAAAAGCATATTGTGTGCCACTGTCAAGTGCCAGCACCTCGTAGCTATGCCCCTCAACCAGCATCAAACTAGCTCCTGGAAGGTGAAGCTGACCCTAATGACATGCCTGAAGACAGCATTCTCCATTTGCCAGAGGCTCCGGCGTTGGGGGGGGGGGGGGGGGGGGGGGGGGGCTATGGAGCGTGTGGCTGTGGATGTCCAGGGCCCCTTTCCCCCCACTGACCAAGGGAAGTGCCAGAGGCAGTGGCCAGAGATGTACTGTATGTGCTTTGGTGCACCCGAGGAGCTGCACAGCTACCAGGGGCGAATCTTCAAGGCTGGCGAGTTTGGTGAGGTCTGTCGGCGGCTGGGTATCAAAAACACCTGGACCATTGCATCCCCTAGAGTGACAGTTTGGTGGAGCAGTTTAACCGCAGTCTTGTAACCCAGCTCACAATTCACACTACTCTCACCAGCCACCAGCAATGTGACTGGGCTCTGCATCTGCCCCTGGTATTATGGGTGTACAAAGTGCACCCTTGCAGCCGTTATGTTTGGATGTGAGCTCCGGACCCCGGTGAACCTAATGTTCGGCCCTCTGCGGAGGTGGAGGCGGAGGGCGACCCCGGGCTGGACTACAATGGTAACCTGTTAGAGGTGCACGTGCTGGCCAGGCGTGCACTTGTTGTGCCACATATGAGCAAAAAGATGGGTCACACAGGCAGTGTAAATTACATAGTGCATACCTGGGGTTTCCTTTGGGCTACCCCCATTAAAAGCATTACAAACATCGCTATAGAATAAGTAAGCTGCAGCAAAGGACATCAGTGCTGAATTGCTTTTGTCTTTCCCTCATCTTTACTAATCTGGATGATAAAAGTTTAAATTTAGAGGCTGTGGATACCACAGGCCAGAGATCATTATCATTTAACAAAACAGGGCATTTTACGCCATCATGGGTGACACAAGGCAGTGTAAAATACGCCTCTCCACAGGCCTATGGAGTAAAAACTTCATGACTACAGATAAAGACAGCGTTGTTTTGTGCATTTAATGCTGCCTTTTACATCAATCTAGCCTATATATTGAGGCGTTTTAAGCAGTGTTGTGGTCATTTGGACGCTATGTTTTATGCCGTTTAATGACAATGTGTTCTGGATGTGACGAATTTTAATTGGAAGTTTGGCCTGCCATAAAACAGAACAAGAAGCGTCTCTTGACGCGCGCCAGACGCGGCTAGTAGACATTGGCCTTTAAACGTTACATTCAACTCCATTTCAGTACTGAGAGGGTTCTTTCGGTTGGTAAGTGATGTAGCCTATTGCATCCCTTACAAGGTCTATAATTATTCCCTTGCGATTGAGGCGGTATCTTCTCGGTAACTGTGGAATGATAGAAACTGCCGCTTTCGAGACTTTCGATGGGAGCCTAAGGATTTTGTGAATTACTCTCAGACAAAACAAAATGAAGACAAAAGTTGATACTGACACGGCCATTATTTTAAAGAATTTCTCCGTCAAGTTATGAGCTACATCTAGCCTTAATAAGCTTTGCGAATGCGGGCAGGCGTCCAAATGCTCATTTCGCCAGCCAACTGCAAACGCGTATGTCGTCAGATCACTTCGGCGTATGTATGAATCTTGATCCTCCACAGCTTCCGTCCAAGATACCCTTTCCCCTTTCCTTTCCTATCCTGGAAACATTCTTTAAGTTTTGTTTTAAGTTTTACGTTAGTCCTGGTGCCTTGTGCCTTCCTGTCCATTTCGTATCCTTTTTGGCTGTTAACTGTAGTGTTCATCGGCAAAATGTTCACGACCACCGGGTCGAGGGGAATGTGTAAGTAGGCTGTCCACCTTCCACCCGTCTTGTCATGAACCATATTGCCATTGGGAGGCTGTCATGCTTCGGCTTTGCATTGTCATTCATTTATTTGCCTCTGTTGTTTTCGCTGAAAATAATTACAAAATGATTTCTGGAGCATGTACTTCACGGGCGATCACGTTTAATCCCAATGAGAAACCCAAACAATTTGAAAACCGACTGACGTGGAATTCTTCCTGTTACGAGATTCTGGCAAGATATTTTTACTCGTAATCATTTGCACAGATATATTGTGTCAACAGTCGTGGTTTTGCAAAATATTACTTTCAGTTTTAGGCATCAGTCGGCTATTCTGAATGTCAGATATGGTGACAATTCCTCTTCCCCCCCTTAATAAGCTATTAGTGTTAGCCTAGCGCTGCCAGACCAAATGTGTTAAATACTGGAATGGTAACTCCAGGCTAACTGAGTGCAACCTACCTTGTTTGCAGATGCTTATCCGAGAGTGATTAAAATAGGAACAAAGACAGGACAAATTGTGTAATAGAAGTTATGGATGACCTGTGTAAGGCGAAAACAAAGCTTGTAACATCAATTTACCAGGCTGGCAATCATGGAATGCTAACGTAATATACTGAACACACTTAAATCTGTTTTAGCTGTTTAGCTGTGTTTATTTACATGCTGTCCTCACACTGTTCATGTTAAAAAGGGGTCTGTGTGTTCACCCAAGCTACATGTGCGATGTAAGATCGTCATTGTTTGTGTGTGTGTGGTGTGGGTCTGGATTGTCACAGATAAAGCCCCTCTGTCGAAAAGCCTGTTGCTGGTCCCTACCGCCCTGACCGTGCTGCTGATGCTGCTCCAGCCCCAGTACCAAAGCCTGTTCGAGTACAACCTGCAGGCAGTGAGAGAGGACCATCAGGTGAGAATGGGAGGCCTGCTCAGCCAAGTCTGTGTCTTGGAGTGTGTCTGTGTGTTGGAGTAACATATTTAATGCGCCTCTTTGACAGTTGTTTGTATGCTGATACACTGGTAAGTAGTCATTTTGTCTGTTTTGTGACTTGTTTTCCACCTTCTTGTGTTCTGACTTCACTTGTGTGCCATACTGCTTACAGATGGTCTGTCAAGTATGTAGATTTAAAATAAATGGTTGTGTTCTGCCTTATTGTTTTCTATTTTTTCCGCTCTCTTTTGTTTTTCTTTACTTTTGCTGTCTCAGATCTGGAGGTTGGTAAATGGCAGGTTAATCTGGTTGGATCTAAAGGACACTTTCTGTAGTGGTCTGCTTATCTACAACTTCCGTGTCTTGGAGAGGAGGTTTGGCTCACGCAAGTTTGCTGTAAGTTTCCGAGTTACTAGGCCTTCAAATAATGTTCCTACTCTCTCAGCCTCTTACAAAGAGCCCACAGAAGTCATAACATTATGATAGGAGTTTGCCTCTAATAAAAAAGGCCATCTCTTAGTAATTTTACATGCCAAATTAAGTCCTTTATGAATTGAAACTGAGTATTACACAATCTTGTTATTTAGTTAAAGTGTGCTAATCATGTTATTCCTACTTGCAGTCATTCTCCTCATCATTAATAGTTCCATCAGGTGCAGTTGCTGTTGTAGTAACCATAGTTTGCTCCTGGTTGCAGTCCTTCCTGTTGGGGACGTGGGTTGTCTGTGCTGCCATGGATCTCCTGTTGGCTGAGACCCTTCACTTCCTATTTGAACTGCAGGTGGAGATGCTGCCTGCTGGCCTGTAAGTGTTTCACCCCCCCCCCTCTAGCTCTCTCTCTCTTTCTTTCTTTCTTTCTCTCGCTCTCTCTCTCCTTTATCTTCACCCTCTCTTGTTTCCCTGTGACAGGGCAAACAAGTGAAGTGTTTCACAACACCCACCCACCCTCTAGCTCTCTCTCTCTCTCTCTCTCTCTCTCTCTCTCTCTCTTTCTTTCTTTCTTTCTTTCTTTCTTTCTTTCTTTCTTTCTTTCTTTCTTTCTTTCTTTCTTTCTCTCTCTCTCTCTAAGGGCTTCTCTCCTTTCTCTTCACCCTCTCTAGATTAGCAGACTGTGTTTCTTTCCTTATTGCCCAGCTACAGCGAGTCAAACACCTGTTATTGTGCATTATTAGGTATTGTTGTGTGTATGTGTGTGAATTCTGAGCCAATAGAGATTAGAAATGTCTTAAAAGAGGCCTTCGATGCACTTATTCATGGTCCGTAATGGCTAATTTTCTCCAGATGAGTCATTGCTTTGTTTGATGTAAATTGTTTATCAAGCAGAAGTAGCAAAGACCTTCAGATTACAGTTTTCTGTCAGTCTTAAAAAGAAGTAAACTTTAAAATGTGTATTCTTGTATAGTGGTGTTCTTAATGTTGTGTGGTGTTTGTGGTCTGTCTTAACTTCCTCCTCTATCATTTGGAAATGTTGGGCCACATTCTCGAATGCAGTTGAGAAGAATTTAAGAAGGACTTTCTTCTGAACTCCACTTCGGTGGATTTAGGACAATATTTGCCATTCTCCAACGTTTTCTCATCTGGGATTTCTTCTGAACTTCAGAAGACTTTCAGAACGCGAAATAGGAGTTGTAAATTTGCCGTAATCTTCTCAAATGCGATTCTTCGCGGGCCATCTTGTGGTTATTTGAGGAATCGCATTTGAAAAAACTGTCCGTGTTTAAAGGGTTAACGGCTGAATTTGTGAGAAATTGTTGATGATTGTGTTCACATCACCTCTATAGACATCCTCAGATTTAAATAATTATAATAATAATAAATATGAGAATATTTGTATAATTAACAATTACGTTCACATTTATAGTCATGATTCTACGAGGCATCTTGATGGCATAAAATAAATTAAAAGGACTACAGCAGGATGCTGCGCTAGTCTAGTGAGTCTAGTCTGTGCAAGTATAGCAATCCAGACTATTCTCATTTGCAGTGTTGCATCTGAAAGCGATCATTGAAAGAAAGTTCATGAACTCGTACGTAATTTTGGTGAACGTGAACTGAACGTACTGTATTACTGCCTGATGAACGATACTATGAACGCATTCATTCTGGTGTCTGTGAACGGCACGTTCACTCTTTTTAATTTTGTTCATATTTCTAGACACTTCAAGGCGAAAAAACACACAATTTACAGTCCTGTATCCAGTGTTGCATTACCAGTCAATTGCTGCGTGTGCTTTCTTCTACTGTCTATGCCTGGCAAGTGTGAGAGCGCCGAAGTTGCGTAGAGGCAGAGAGCGGTATTGCAGACAGATAGAGATTAAGAAAAATGACTGAGCTGCTTTCGCATAGACTCGGTCGATTCCGACTAAACACGTTACTGCTGTTGCGTGCCTTTTATAAGGGCTGGCAGGGCGTGTATGTATGCAAATCCAAATCTTGCGTGAGAAGATGATCTATTGACTGTTGTGCAATGAAATATGTTCTAACGCTGATGTGTGCTTGCAGGACAAGGCCAGTGCCCTCACTTGTCAATGTGTGCTGTCTGACCCTTATTTGAGGACTTAACTTAAGGAGTCAAATATAGTGATGGATGATCAGATGCATTTATGGATGCATCATGAGATCCCATTTTTTTTTTTTTTTTTACAATATCCTGATTCGTTGAAATCGGCAGAAACATGTTTGTGTTCCTATGAAAGTAAAGAATACTGACCATCTGCAGCTGTCTGATATACGTACTTGCCCAGGATGGCATTACACCAGGTTCTATTTTGTGTACTCTGTCCTTTGAGGAAGTATAATATCAAGGTTTTCCTGTGAACGGCACACACACACACACACACAGGTTTGTGAGGGATACACACCTTGTGATGCTTCTCCACACGTCTTTGAGGTGGAGGAGATGTTTATGGCATCTAAGGAAACATATCTGTAGATATACGTACATATCTGTTAGATGGAAAACACGCCACCAACAGACACACACACACACACACACACACACACACACGGTGGTGATGCAGTGTGTGTGGTGGAGACATCAGCTCCTGCAGTCACGTACACACACACCACATCAGATTACAACGTTATCCCCGCCTTTCCATGTAATGCAATCTCAATTTTATTGACACATTTTTAGAGTAACAAATTATTTATCAAAGCTATAATACAGACAATACTATAATCATAATGTACATAGCATAGTATAGAGGATAGTTACACAGCAGTCTCACACATATGTTCCCAGCAGTGTAACAGTTTGTCCCTGCTTACACATTATAGATGGTTTACTCTGTTAACCTACAGTCAACTATTTATTGCCTTAAAAATGCATTGGCATACTGCATTGCCCTGCATTTTATACCAAATTGCACTGCATACATAACAAAAAACGTCTTTTCTCTACTGACGTTGACACTATCATAAACGTCATCAGGTAGAATTCATTTAGAAAACACTCAAAGTTGTTATGGCTCAGACCAGGCTTGAGTCCTCTGGCTGAGGCGCCATCAGGGCGACTCATCCTTGCCCTTGACACTGTTCAGGCGCACACGAGCACTGTAGCGGTTCTCCCGGTTTTGATTGGAGCAGGAGCTCTCGGGCGACGTGTAGATGCTGTTGGATAGGATTGGCTTCTTCTTGAGCAACTTCAACACCTTGTGCTTGTAGCCCTGGCAGGCGAAGAAGTAGACGAAGGGGTCCAGACAGGAATTGAGGTTCATGAGGCAGACGGTGACGTGCAGTGACACCTGGAAGGAGCGTAACTCCGTGCAGCTGGGCTGGTACAGAAGCTTCCGGATCATGTACTGCAGCAGATTCAGGTGGTACGGCGAGAAGCACACCAGGAAGACCAGCACCACGGCCGCAGTCACCCCCATAGCCTTCTGGCTGCGACCCGAGCGCTCCGTCAGCTGGTTGCCGCGCATGACACTGCAGAGCTTGTGCCACAACACAGAGTAGCACACCAGGATGGTTACCACGGGCACACCGTAGCCCAATGTGACTGCGCCGATGAGCGTGTGAGGGAGCGTCTCCCCAACTATCGCCTCCAGGCTCGGGTACTCCATGCAGGAGATGCTGCCGTCGGGTTCCTCACGCGTCATCTGCATGGCCAGCAGGGGGAGTGTTTGACCCACCACCAGCACCCAGACGCCCACGCACACCCAGCGCACCGTGCCTATCTGCCTGAACCGGGTCAGTCGGCGGGGGCCCACCATCGCCACCATTCGGTCCAGCGCCAGGCACGTCATGAAGTTCACGCCGGAGTACGTGTTAATGTAGAAGAGCATGCCAATGAACTTGCAGGTGACCTCGCCCAGAGGCCAGTGGAAACCCAGCGCGTAGTAGAGCGCACGCAGCGGCAGCGAGAGAGCGAACAGCACGTCGGACGCCGCCAGGTTGGCCGAGTACAGCGTGGTGGCGTTCATCTTAACCCGGCTCGTCCAGATCACGTGCAATGCCAGGCTGTTGCCCAGCAGGCCCAGGACGAACACCAGCGTGTAGTGCAGTGGCATGACCACGCGTGCCACGCTCCGGTGGTCGTACAGGCCCGTGCAGTTTACGCTGATGTCACTGTCGTTCCCCTCCGCTCCAAGCATGGTGTGGTGTAACACAGGAAAGGGCCCCAGTGTTTCTGCAAAAAGAGAGCACAAGCCAAGAGAGTGAAAGAGAGAGAGTGTGTGGTTATGAAAACAGTATAGGACAGTAGTCACATCATGTGTAGCTTTTCATGTTTGTGTCTCTGATGTCTCGCTGTGTAGTCAGGCGTATTCCACGGCATGGTTTCTGCATGCAAGACCTTTTTTTTCTCTTTTGCATTGCGTAGCTAGGAGATCCCTTGTACTGCACTAAATATTTGCTGCCTTAAAACTCTCGTATTATTAAAGCAACGATTTATTCTTGTGTGGTTTAGCAATGTGGCACTGCTTGAGTTTTTAGATGCTCTGTTTTTTCTGAATTCGTCTAGGGGAGCTTGTCGTGCAGGAAAACAATATCTGTCTTTGCAATCACACCTCATCAAGAAAACTGATTCTTATTCACGCTAAGAGGAAACCACATTTGAAGGAGGCCTCTCAAAAGCAAAAACACACAAAGTGAATGCCAGCACAAACATCTTTAACCACTGAAAAGGTGTGGTGGCGGCATAGTGTTGAAATCAATATGTAACTGCTCAGACACCTAAACTATTTTTTTTTTTTTTTATTATGTTTATCATCGTCAGCACTTGCAAAGGCCTTGGAAAATCTTTTTTCTGATTATATATCTACTTAATGTGTTTTAAGCATTTCTTGAAAGATGTTGACCTGTGTGTGCATTAATTTAAACTCTAAACACACACACACACAAACAAGTTCACAAAGTTTTACATTTGCATTAACGTTAAAATGAACATGAACTTGTACTCACCTACTGGTGGAATGGGTATCCTAGGTGTAGTATGTATTTTATCAGTGGTGAAGCATGGCATACATAGAGAACATTTAGTTAGGCGAGGGACGGCACAAACACACGCGCCTCTGGCCGTTAGCCACGTTTCTGTCACAGTGAGTATCGAAGTTGAAAATGGGGAACCCACTTTGGCAAGCGGCAAAGCCCTTGTCATCATTTCCTGTTCCACTCCCCCTGCCAGACCTTTTATCTGTCTGTCCCTCTATTTCTCTCTCTCCTCATCTCTCCGTTTATGACGGTCTTGTGGAAGTGCTGGAGATGCAGAGTAAATAGTTTTGTTTTGGGTGCGTCAACAGTTTAAAAGTGTGTGGGATGCAGAAACTCCTTACGTATGTGAACTTGATAAGGGCTCCTGGACCTCACTGGGCCTGAGTCACTTAAACGCACCTGCAGACATGTCTACGAACTGTATGTGTTTTGGGGGGGGGGGGGGGATTTACACTTCTTATCACATCTCTTGGGTTGGGCAGACGTTAGGGGAAGGGGAACTGCCAACAATTATCCTGATATTCAACATGAACTTCCCCTAATGCAAATGAGTACTGTTGTTTTGTTTGGCTGCTACAGTTTCCAATGTGGTGGTTTGGACACACAGAGCTCACGGCGGCTTGAGCAAACCTTTAGGACTGTACTGCCTGGGCGGCCTACGGCAGACAGTGATTTCCCAACAAATGGCTCATACGTTTTCAGAATAATGCTAATTTTGCAGATATTTCTCAAACTAAGATTGCTAAATTATCCGAATAACTGATTGAAACCTGAAGTGCATTTGTGATTGGGGGTGAGTTCCAAAGTGCTGTGCAGGTAAAATCACAGCCATCTGTGAGGGGATGCTTGAGTATATTTCTGACTTTCTGGCTCGATTGTTCTGTCTGGAAACCTTTGGTGGTGTTGCTGTCTGTTTTGATCTGCTTGCATCTCAGGTTCTCCCTCGTTGTATGACCGCTGCAGTTAGAAGTGGTACTATTGTTGTAGGTGATCCAGCAGCGTCACTATGTGTGTGTGTGTGTGTGTGTGTGTGTGTGTGTGAGAGCCCAGAGTCTCTTGTTTTGTATTTGTTTTGAAAATCCTCACAGTCCTAATCAATTGTTTCTGTTCCCTCTTTCTTTTCCCCATTTTCATCTCTCTGCCCCCTCCCTCTCTCCCCCCCCCCCCCTCTCTCTCCCCCCCCCCCCCCTCTCAGTCTGGGTCCAGTGTTTGCCCTCTTTGTGCCTTTCTTCTGCTCCATCCCACGCGTGCCTGTCACCCAGCTGCTGGGCCAGATCTCCATCACCAACAAATCCCTCGTCTACATCATGGGCCTCCAGGTAAGAGCTGGCTGCTCATGCTCACAACACGTTGTCACAGTTTTCCTCGGAAACATTGCACCTCAATATGTTTCCACTCAACGTTTACATAATACGGCTCTATCTCTCACTTCATTTGTTAGAGTGTAACCATGCAAATTCTGCCAGCCCAAAGACAAATAATCCCTGTATTTACATAATATAATCATTCCTATGGTACTGTGAAGGCAAACAGGCCCTGTTATAGACCATCCGGGGCTAACAGCCTGAGGTCTGAAGCTGCAAGAAGCAAAACCATTTACGTTTCCAGTGTGTGAACTTTAAGAGCGAAAAGTAGAGCCACAGGACCGCTGCTTGGGTAACACCTAAACCCAGGATATCAGGCCAATTCTTCTTTTCATGAACTTCTCATGAGAGTAGATGAGTTCAGGCATTAATGTTAGAGGTCGAAGACTAGCATATGGTGTAATGAATGGTTCTGAGGGTATTTTTATAGTTTTCGTTTTTTTCTTTTTGTGGCAAAGTCTACATTCATTTCTTGTATTTGACTTACTAGACAAGCTCATCACAACCACACACAGAAATAAAAATGGGGCTGCTAGGTTTTTTCACGCTGACGTATAGGAAACACACTAGTGGGTACTAGAAAGGAAGTTCCCTCCTAACTGAATCTTTTTTTTTTCTCTTCATGGCCATGATAAGGTTTTGTTAAGCACACCGTTGGAATGAGTAAAGCGTGCTTGGGGGCTTGCTTAGTTGCCACTTATATACTGTATATGAGGTGTGAATGTGTTGCCGTCTCTATAGACACTGAAGCTTATGCTTGGGTATCTGATCTCGCTCTGTGTCATCTCACTCCTGCCTCTCGTTCTCTTTCACAGCTACTCACATCCAGCTACTTCATGTGGGTGATCGCTCTCAGTGGCCTGGTAGGTGAATGTCACTTAATTGCATTGCCAGGATGAATTGCCACAACAAGGAATTTTAGGCAGCACTAGTGCTGTAATCTGCCATTCTCCAATATAAATATCATAAGTTTTTAAGGTGCCATATCCTGTCTTAAATTATTATGAAAGTCACTGTTCAGTGACAACAATTATGTTGCCAGCAGCTCTCAAAGTGTGTGTTGTAATAACCACTTACTAGCAGATTATGCAAGATGTTGTGGCATCTGTCATGACCGTAATGGTGACAAAACACTGTCAAATCATTGGACACCAGCCGTCGTGCTGACTAATTATAGGATGGGGCATAAAACTGTGCTATTGCTATGGGTACTAAAAGTGCACAAGCACATCTTATATCTGTAATTCCAGTTTGAGAATGGTCACTATCGAATACTATTGCGTCATCTGCATCCCCACAATGCCCCAATTGGTTTATTGACTTCCGTTTTTTTGTCTCAATTTTGATGGTTATACTCCATCCCATTAAACAGAAAGCATATTTGTTGGGGTATGTAGCTTTTCCTCCATCTGACCCCCACACACCCGTTCTCTGCCATGTGTCCGCAGCTGTCAGGCGTGCTGTACCGTAGTAACCTGCTGTGGATGCAGCGGCTGCTCCTGGTGCCCGCCTGGCTTTGCCGTGTGGGGTCCCTGCTGCTGGAGCCTCTGTTGTCGGGCAGCGAGCCTACGCAGGAGGCCCCCGTGGGCATGGGCGCCACACTTGACATCCAGCGGCAGCAGAGGATGGACATGCTGGACCAGCAAATGCTGTTCTCCCAGCTGGCCCAGGTGCGGAGGAACGCCCAGCCGCCCCAGGTCAGTCACTAACCAAAATTATTCCATTGATTCAGATGATTTTTAAAGATGCATTATTTTATTTATTTAGCTTCTTCCAGCAGAGATGTACATGTGTGCTCCCTGGGAATCAAACCCTTGATCTCGGTGATGTTACCACCTTGCTCAACCAGTTATGATAGAAATATGATTCTACATAGAAGGTTTTATTTCATCTACAACCCTTTGGTGGAACCCCTTAATTAAGGCAGATATACTTGAGGTTTGATAAGGCACTGGGAGTGGTACAGTGTAGTGCTGTACACTGGAGTTAATATACAGGTGCATCTCAATAAATTAGAATATCATCAAAAAGTTTATTTATTTCAGTAATTCTATTCAAAAAGTGAAACTCATTTTTTAATATAGTTTCATTACACACAGACTGATATATTTCAAGTGATTATTCCTTTTCAATTTGATGATTATAACCGACAGCTAATGAAAACCCCAAATTCAGTATCTCAGAAAATTAGAATATTACTGAAGACCAATAGAAAAAAGGATTTTTAACACAGAAATGTTGGACTAGTGAAAAGTATGAACATGTACAGCACTCAATACTTGGTCTGGGCTCCCTTTGCATGAATTACTGCAGCAATGCGGCGTCGCATGAAGGCAATCAGTCTGTGGCACTACTGAGGTGTTATGGAAGACCAGGTTGCTCTGATAGTGGCCTTCAGCTCTTCTGCGTTGTTGGGTCTATTGTCTCGCATCTTCCTTTTCACAATACCCTATAGAATCTATGGGTTTTAGGTCAGGCGAGTTTGCTGGCCAATCAAGCACAGGGATACCATGGTCCTTAAACCAGGTACTGGGACCTTTGGAAGTGGGTGCAGGCGCCAAGTCCTGATGGAAAATGAAATCCGCATCTCCATAGGATTGTCAGCAGAGGGAAGCATGAAGTGCTCTAAAACAGATGGCTGTGCTGACCTTGGACCTGAGAAAACACAATGGACTAACACCAGCAAATGACATGGCACCCCAAACCATCATTCACGGTGGAAACTTTACACTGGACCTCAAGCAACTTGGATCCTGTGCCTCTCCTCTATTCCTCCAGACTCTGGGACCTTGATTTCCAAATGAAATGCAAAATGTACTTTCATCTGAAAAGAGAACTTTGGACCACTGACCAACTGTGCAGTCCTTTTTGTCCATAGCCCAGGTGAGACGCCTCTGACGTCTCCGGTTCAAAGGTGGCTTGACACAGGAATGTGACAGTTGAAGCCCATGTCCTGGATACGTCTGTGTGTGTGCTTTGTTTCACAATCCTCTCAAGGCTGCGGTTATCCATGTTGCTTGTGCACCTTTTTCTACCACATTTTTTCCTTCCATTCAACTTCCCATTAATGTGCTTGGATACAGCACTCTGTGAACAGCCAGCTTCTTTAGCAATGACCTTTTGTGTCTTACCCTCCTTGTGCAGGGTGTCAATGATCGTCTTCTGGACAACTGTCAAGTCAGCAGTCTTCCCAATGATTGTGTAGCCTACTGAACTACGCTGAGAGACCATTTAAAGGCTCAGGAAGCCTTTGCCGGTGTTTTGAGTTAATTAGATGATTTTCAGCTTTGCCCAACACATGGTCGTCTGATGGTTAGACGGAGACCTGGAGAGGCCTACAAGCCACAGAGTCTTGCACCTACTGTGAAATTGGACTCATCAGAGAAGACGAACTAGGAGAACCTCCAGTCGGCTTTGGTTCAATCCTTATGGTCTTTTACAAACCTCAGCCAGGCAAAGTACAACGTTGTCCCGGAAGAAAAACTTCCTTCCTTTTGCTCTGACAATGTTCCCCAACTCTGAGAAGTGTTTTTTCCAGCAGGGCAATGCTCCATGCCACACAGCCAGGCCAGTAAAGGTGTGGATGGAGTATCACCAGATCAGGACCCTGTCATTTCCAGCCCAATTTCGAGACCTGAATCCCATAAAAAAAACTCTGAAATGTGATCAAGAGGAAGATGGATGGTCACAAGCCATGAAAAGAAGCCGAGCTGCTTGAATTCTTGCGCCAGGAGTAGCATAAAGTCACCCAACGGCAATGTGAAAGACTGGTGGAGAGCATGCCAAGACACATGAAAGTTGTGATTTTAAATCAAGGTTATTCCACCAAATATTGATTTCTGAACTCTTCCTAAGTTAAAGCATTAGTATTGTGTAGTTTAAAAATGAATATGAGCTTGTTTTCTTTGCATTATTCGAGATCTGAAGACACTGCATCTTTTTTGCTATTTTTTTTTTTGACAATATTTTTATTTGAAATTTGGTAGGAATGTTGCCAGTAGGTTATAGAATAAAACAAAAATGTACATTTTACTTTAACACATACCAATAAATAGTAAAACCAGAGAAACTGATAATTTTGAAGTGGTCTCTTAATTTTTTCCGCGGCTGTATGGTTTATCCGTTTCCGGTTTTGCGGCAGACTTTTACAAAATAAAAGCCTTTGAGCCAAATAATAAAACCTGCGTTAACGAGCGATAAAATACCACCACACTGTAAAGCATTTGGAGACGCTCATTTTGCAATGTTACATAAGTACAGTGACATGGTACCAGGGCCTCTCTGGGGAAACAGATCCTTCCGTTTTCTCAAAAGAAAAAGCAAGAAGGCAAAAACCCTCAAAGCTCTGATGCCTCAAAATCTTCCACTGCTGCCATTTAGATTACCAGAGAGAGAGAGAGAGAGAGAGAGAGACACACACACACACAGAGAGAGAGACAGACAGAGAGACACACAGAGAGAGAGAGAGACAGACAGAGAGAGAGAGAAACACAGAGATAGAGAGAGAGAGGAGAATGCAATAGTTGATTTAGATGTGTTGCCATGACTAGGGAGTCAGGTCCCAGTAAAAAAAAAAATTTTTTTTTTTTTTTTAAACAAAATTGGCCTGTTTTTTTGCAATCTCTTTTTGCAGATATTCATCAGGTCAGGTCACACCTCATTAGAGGGAGTAGAGAGTTCTGTCAAATATCTTGCTTAATGTTTGCAATACCTACTCAACCAATCTACACCCTCCACTGTGGCGTTGGAGATGGATTGGGCAGCTTTTGCTTGTGACTGGTTAGTTATTAGGTTTGGGTTTAGTTGATGTTTTTGTCCTTGCGAGGAGCTAAAAGAAGGTGTTATGATGTCTTGTATCAGAAAATGCTGTGGCAAGACCCTTGCTGATGTAATCACCTTGAACACAGCCACATCATAGTATGAGGCCATCTATTTCTCACAGCCTACCATTTGCAGTAAAAAAACAGGATGTCTTATTCTGATGACGATAAAGTTAAGGTTGAGTAAATGACTTCCGTACGTCTGTAGAGGTTTATGATGTCAATGATTCGGTTTCATCATGCTCCGGGTTCCCACAGTGCTAAAGGACACACTACTACAGTGTTTGAAACGCTTTCTTCAACATCATCTGCCAATATTGGGCATAATGAAAAGGCAACCAAATGTAACAGTGGATATTCATTGCAGAAACAGACTTTATATAAATACTTTACTATATATATTTTATATAATACTATATATTTACTATATAAATCGGTCCCAGACTAAACAATACTGGTCCCCTTGACTGATGCCCAGTGTGATGTCCTGTTCTACTCCACAGGCTGGTCTGCTCAACTGGAACCGGTTCTTCCCAACACTCCGGCAGAGGGGGCGCAATGCCGCTCCCGCTGCAGCGGGCCCCCAGGCCAGACCCCCAGGACCCTCCCCCGCCCCAGAGAACACCCCCGTCACAGAGGAACAGGTGAGCTCACTTAAGGCATTTTTATGCTACTCCGTACGACACGTTTTTGGGCACATAGGAACGCCTTCAGGTAAGTGAAACGCCTTCTCCGGTAGCTGAAACGCCCTCTCCGTGCTCTCCAGAGACGTCGGACAGCTCTCCGTGTCCCCGCAAAAATTTCTGTCGGTCCGCTCATGGCGACGGATACTCCTTGGCCGTGATTGGCACACTACAACCTCATTTCCATACGACATCAACTCCGGAAACTAACATTTCTGGACCTAGCGTTTCCTGTTTCATTACCTTTATATCCATATATGCATAACAGCCACTGTCAAAGGCGCAGATCCTTTCCTTGAAAACTATTCCCTGTATATCACAATACATGAGCCGGCCCAAGTAGCCTACTGCCAGAGAACCAGCATGAGCGACGGCAATTAAAGATGTGTTTCAACAACGGTAGAAAACTGTGTTTGCTCCGTATTTTACTGAACTCATAATTATATGACAGTGGTATTAGTTACAGTTGAGACACCCGAAATAACGTGCATGCGCAGAAATCCTGAGACGTGATTTTTAGTCTGCACATGAATACATGAATTTCTTTGATCCCAGGAAATTTGAGCACACAACCCATCTCCCTTACGGAGATATTGGCGAAAGTTGTTTTACCTACTTCATTTCAAACGTTGCAAACGTGTCTAGTTTTTGTGCAGTAGTGAATAGAGTCTCAGTTTACTACACCGCATATCATGTTTGTAGAAAATGATTAAGGTGCAACAAATGGCAATGATTAAGGTGCAACAAATGGCAATGATTCACATTGCAAGTAAAATGGTGCGGCTGGAGCAGATACAGGGAGGGACAACGGTGACGCAGTTTGGATGTAGCGACAAACGTTTATGTGCTGTAATAAACAGTGTTAACCAGTATGTGAGTAACGTGGGTTTTATTAAAACATAGTGTGTAATGTGTAGCTATTTCATTCTGTTTATTAACCTTTCCGGCTGTCTGTAGGCTATGTATTAACTAGCCAGCAGTAGACGAAAGGGAATTAACCCCGAAGTTAAAAACATGTAATCTACTTCGGGAGCATTTTACTCCCCCGCATTCTCCCATGATAAAGATAAGTTTGCCCTATCAGGTGTATATATAGCATTAGACACAGTCACAATATTGTGTATCTGCTGACACCTGTTGCATTTGAGTAGTGGCAGCTGGTGGGAGAGTAGAAATTGACTGTTGTGGAGGAGAGGTAAAGCCAACCAACGATTTCCATCGCACAAAGACGTCATGGGGTAGCTTGTCTTTCGGGACTTAAACCGTTACTCCCCCTACTGTTGTGGAAGAGAATTGTTTTCAGCACCCACAGCCGTTGGAGTACTATAAAGGGACACAAATGCTTACTAGTACGTACTATCCGGCCGCCCGCCCACTGTCCAACCATCCGACACGACCGTTTTGTGTACTATATAAAGGGCCTTAAGGCATTTTTATGCTACTCCGTACGACACGTTTTTGGGCACATAGGAACGCCTTCAGGTAAGTGAAACGCCTTCTCCGGTAGCTGAAACGCCCTCTCCGTGCTCTCCAGAGACGTCGGACAGCTCTCCGTGTCCCCGCAAAAATTTCTGTCGGTCCGCTCATGGCGACGGATACTCCTTGGCCGTGATTGGCACACTACAACCTCATTTCCATACGACATCAACTCCGGAAACTAACATTTCTGGACCTAGCGTTTCCTGTTTCATTACCTTTATATCCATGCATAACAGCCACTGTCAAAGGCGCAGATCCTTTCCTTGAAAACTATTCCCTGTATATCACAATACATGAGCCGGCCCAAGTAGCCTACTGCCAGAGAACCAGCATGAGCGACGGCAATTAAAGATGTGTTTCAACAACGGTAGAAAACTGTGTTTGCTCCGTATTTTACTGAACTCATAATTATATGACAGTGGTATTAGTTACAGTTGAGACACCCGAAATAACGTGCTTGCGCAGAAATCCTGAGACGTGATTTTTAGTCTGCACATGAATACATGAATTTCTTTGATCCCAGGAAATTTGAGCACACAACCCATCTCCCTTACGGAGATATTGGCGAAAGTTGTTTTACCTTCTACCTACGTTGCAAACGTGTCTAGTTTTTGTGCAGTAGTGAATAGAGTCTCAGTTTACTACACCGCATATCATGTTTGTAGAAAATGATTAAGGTGCAACAAATGGCAATGATTAAGGTGCAACAAATGGCAATGATTCACATTGCAAGTAAAATGGTGCGGCTGGAGCAGATACAGGGAGGGACAACGGTGACGCAGTTTGGATGTAGCGACAAACGTTTATGTGCTGTAACAAACAGTGTTAACCAGTATGTGAGTAACGTGGGTTTTATTAAAACATAGTGTGTAATGTGTAGCTATTTCATTCTGTTTATTAACCTTTCCGGCTGTCTGTAGGCTATGTATTAACTAGCCAGCAGTAGACGAAAGGGAATTAACCCCGAAGTTAAAAACATGTAATCTACTTCGGGAGCATTTTACTCCCCCGCATTCTCCCATGATAAAGATAAGTTTGCCCTATCAGGTGTCTATATAGCATTAGACACAGTCACAATATTGTGTATCTGACACCTGTTGCATTTGAGTAGTGGCAGCTGGTGGGAGAGTAGAGGAGAGGTAAAGCCAACTAACGATTTCCATCGCACAAAGACGTCATGGGGTAGCTTGTCTTTCGGGACTTAAACCGTTACTCCCCCTACTGTTGTGGAAGAGAATTGTTTTCAGCACCCACAGCCGTTGGAGTACTATAAAGGGACACAAATGCTAACTAGTACGTACTATCCGGCCGCCCGCCCACTGTCCAACCATCCGACACGACCGTTGTGTGTACTATATAAGGCCCTTTAGACTGGTGTCACAGCTGCCATCTCAGGAGTGCCACGGGATTTTCCAGATTACATAATTATGCATGTACTATAGGAACTAGCTTTAATTCATGCTGTTGTGTGTGTGTGTGGTTTTGTGCATATAGGTATTTTGGGTGTGAAAAGTGTTAATTTTGAATCTGTGGGTGTACATTTTCTTAGTTTGTTTGTATTATTGTGCACTCATCACAGGTTGCCAGGTTAATGGAGATGGGCTTTTCCAGAGTGGACGCACAGGAGGCCCTACGGGCATCCAACAACGACATCAACATGGCAACCAACTTCCTGCTACAGCACTGAGGGATTTTGGGTTAGGAAGGAAAGGAAGAAAGCAAGAGAACGGACACAAAGAATGGGAGAAATGGGAGAGTGTGACAGGCCCTCTGCCAATCGGAAAACACAGAGGGAAGGGGGAGTGAAAATAGCCTCAGGTGTGATTTTAAACCTGCCAAGACGGAGGCCCATGGAGATGCCTCGCTGGGACTTGGAGCCACTGTCGCTGCCAAAGAGAAGGCTGTGCTCACCGTTGCCACCTACTGGGTGTTGGAGAAAGTGCCGAAGCCAAGGAGAGGAAAGGGAGGAAACTGAGAAAACAGTGTCTCAGAGCTTGCGTTGTCTTACGTCATCTCTCTCTCTCTCTCTCTGCCAAGCAAACTGCTCCAGTCAGCTAATTCTCTAGGATGTTTGGCTAATGTAGTTGTAAACTGGATACTGAAACATCTGTTAAAAGATTATTTTTTTCTTTTATTACACAAACGGACATTTAGAGAAGAACCATTTTGGACAGCACGGTAATGAAGCTGGTGGTATGTGGTGATATTTTTGTCCTTTTAAGATATTGAAAGAGTGTTTTATCACAAGAACAGCCGATGCAGGTCAACGTGAACTTAACCTGTGTGTAGAGACTTAAGTATGTATATTTTGTGTAATGTGTATATAGGAAAATATCTCTGTATGGACTACTTGGTTGATTTGTACAGCCTCAGTTTGTCGCTGTGTTGAGGAGCACTTCATATGGCTTCACTATACATCATGTGAATTCATTTCACTGTGGAATTTAAAATCATGGTAATGACTGTGACTAACCTGATGACCTGTCCACTGCTATTAACACTCACGATCCTAAGATCCGATTGCGCAACATTAACTTATTCTATTTTAAGTTATTCTATTATCTTATTGACCTGGTACATCACGGACATCCATTAATATTGTGTACCTAACCAAAGTCTCCCCTCTCTTTCCATCTTTGTCTAAGCGCCAGTTGCTTGATCAGTGAGTTGAGCTCTTTTATTCTTTCATGTGTGTGCATCAGTTGGGTGTTATTTTCTCTCTCTCTCTCTCTCTCTCTCTCTCTCTCTCTCTCTTCTCCATAATGAACAAGACTGTCAGCAGAGGCCGAACACTTCGCTGTGCTGCGCTGCAGACATGAGTGCAATTATCAGACGCTGTAGCTGTCCGTTCTCACTCAGTGAGATACAATATGCAAAGCTCCCTCTCTAATGACTATGGGCAGGGTCTCAATGTCAGGGGCTGCAAAAGGGAGACAAAATCTCCAATTAAAACCTACCTCTAATCCAAACTGTCTGCCGGCTCTCATTTTAGGTCCGATTCCTGGACCTTCCCATAAATGCACTGAATGAAATAACAGTGGAGAAGCCAGGTCAGCCAGATGGGATCTGGCAGAACTACTGGGAATGTATGAATGAAGTATGAAATGAGAGTAAATTAGGGCAAATACGTCCAAATACGTCAGATTTGAAAGGATGTCAGCTGTTGCCCCTCAGTATGGCATTTAAAATATACATGCATATAGATATACATGTCCTGTGTCTGCCATATGATTCCCTACACTGACCTGGGCACAAGTAAGACACAGGAATTTGAGACTTTGAATAGATTGACTAATTTCTTGGCTATCCAGAGAAAAAAGAAGGCAGCAATAATAGAATGCTAGTAATAACCATCCCTCTTTAGTCCTACTTCTTGTAACTTTCCCATCCCGTTTCTATATATCTATATATATATATAGCGTTTAATATGATGAGAACGGAGAATAGGTGAAGTAGTAGCTTCCTGTTCATCCGCATCATATCTTGTGCCATATTAAACAAGAGAGTACAGACATTAATTTAGCTCAGTCGATTCCGCCATTGATGCAAACTCAATGGAATGACCCAAGCTTCCAACACATCCTACATCGCGATCAGAGACTGCCACACTTTCTCCTTACGATCGAGACAACCTCCTTCTGTAATTGTTTCTCCTTGTAGTAATTTGTATTGTTGACTCACCCATGTCCATGTAGCTGGAGAGGGTGTTCATTTGGTCATAGGGGCTGAAGTCAGGCACCGGTCTCTCCGCCCACAGCTCCAGACTGACAGAGCCCAGCCACCCTGCAACACAATTTACAAGACATTAAAAACGAGGTAATTAGAGTTTTTTTTACAGACTACTCTACTCTGAGTTAGAAAGGCCTTCTAAAACCTATAATTATATCTACCTCAGAGAATTGTCTTGTACACTGGTAATTATGAAGTTTGACTCACTCAGGCTAAAGGTCTTCCAGTGAGTTTTTGCTCGGTCAAGCGAGTTCATGTCTTGGGCCTCTCTCTGTTCCTTGTTTTCAGTCGGCACCTCATCCTCTATTTGGTGATCATTTCCCAATTCACACGGACTGGGGCTGGTGGAGTTGGGGTCTATCAGATATAAAAGACATTCAAATTACAGTTCAGTACATGGCCATGCTTAATCTTTACTCATCAGTAACTTTAGAAATATCACTATAGATTATGGTATTAAATTACCACTTTCATGATGAAACAAATTCAATTCACAGTCTCCTGGACACTCCTGATTCTTTTCACAAACCACTGGTTCATCTGAGGGAATACTCTTCTTTTGCATGCCACAACACAGCATCCTCCAAATAACTTTTCACAGTTATTTCATCTGTTTTTTTTTCGAACTTTCGATTACTTGTATCCAGAAGAACAGGAATCTCCCTTTTGTTTGGCCAGGCTCATCTCCCGCTTCCTCTTCTCAGTGAGGACGTCCTCCTCAACATCACAGTCAGGGCTCTCTGATGTAGGTGAAACAGGTTTAACCAAGACACACCGGCACTCGTGCGTGCCATTTACAAGCAGCATCCTGCCCCTAAAATGGTGGATTCTGGTGTTTAGTTAAAACTGGTCATTTAAAGCATGTCCATATCACATATTTCATTCAAGTGAATGTCTCAGGCACATTTATGTATTCTATTTTACTATGGTCATCCAGATCACTTAAGCTTTCCCATGCAGACCTGGATGAATGGTGTCTCATCCAGGACCATGTCTTGCCATCTATGGCTACAGGCGTTCTAACCTGTCAGAGATACGCAGCCTATAGAAAGCATGACTCAAACCTATGGCCTGTTATAGATTTTGGGAGAAAGCAGGTGATGATGTCACTGCATGACATTAGTAAAGTTGTTGTCTAGACATTTTCATTGCCTGGCTAAAGGCCTTCAGAAAAGGTCAAACAAAGATATGATCCTATAGAAAAGGTCAAACAAAGATATGATCAATCATAGATTAGTTTACAGAAAAAGTGAAGGGAAAACATCATCAGCCATAGATTATGAGTTAAAGAATGTGATGACATTATTACTGCATGGTATTAGTTAAGTGTACAATGTAGTCTATTCCATTCTTGCTATTGAACTCTAGTTCCTTACGCTTCTCTATATTGTCCTGGATGATTGGTGTCCCTTTCAGGACCATGTCTTGCCATCTCTGCCTACAGGCCTTCTTGCCTGTCAAAGGCACACATTCTAAAGAAAGGGTTAAACAAAGATATGATCAATCAAAGATTAGCCTTCAGAAAAAGTGAATTGAAAATATAGTAAGTCATAGATTACGAGTTTAAAACTGGTTGATAACATTCATAAATGACACTACAATATCCTTCATTATATTCTCTGCAGTGTAAGAGGTCTTTGCGTCTCCAGGACCGCTGCTATTCTCCACTGATGCCTTGATCTGCACTTGTAGGACTTCGGCAGTATTCAAGGCCTCGACGACATCCATATATTTACTCTGGGCTCGTTGATGCCCCTTCTGTGGCTCGTGCCTCTCCTGAAAAGCCTGGAGGGTGGTGTCCAGTTTCTCCTGAACTTGGCCCCTCATCGCCGCACCATCTTCCCGCCTCGGCTTCCACCCTGATCCACACTTGGCCACCTCCACCTCGGTTCTCACTCTCTCCTTCATCCCTCTGTCCCTCTCCTTGTCCATCTTCTCCATGGCCTGCATATTGCTGATAATGTAGTTCCTGTGTCTCTGCCTCACTCCTCTTTTGCCGATCCTGCCCCTGATGCTGGTAAATGCAGCCCTCAGGGCATCCATAAAGCATCCGTGAGACTCCATCTTCTACTACTCTTCAGTTCGATTAATTCTCCTAATTCCTCTCCCACTCAGCTTTAGTAAATAGATTATTTGTGGCTCCACGAATATTACAACACAAAATCAGAGGGTCCAAAATGTGAAGTAGTAATTTCAAATTATGAATAAATGCAATATAGTAGAAATATATTCTCTGTTGTCTCTTGCTCAAGTCAAAGTGTCTCAAGTAGAACACTACTACCTCATCAGATATTAAAATATAATAAAACTGAAAATATTATTTACATTTAAGACCCTGATTTGTCACAGTACAACATCAGTGTTTACACAGCATACTCGTGGCATTTGTTATGAGGGGCTTCTTAAGATCTTTTGTGTTGAAACCCTCCCATTTTTTATCAACACTACTTCTTTAGGTGATGTCATACATTCCTTTGGGTTCTCCTATCGTTGTTCTACGGATGATACTCAACTGTATTTGTCCTACCTACCCTCTGGATGACTCCACACTATCGGCTCAAATTTCTGCATATGATGAATGACGCTAATCATACTCAAGATCTAGAAACGCAGGATAGCCTTTACATGACTGTCAAAATTCATACTGAAGAGATATAGCCTAGTAAGGGCACATAAACACAACAATGATTTGACTCGCTTTCTTTAAAAAAAAAAAAAAAAAACATAAAACAACTGAATAGCTTGAAGACCTACCACGTTGTCAGCTGCGTTTCGAAATCAAAACTAAAATCTTGTAAGTTTGCGATTTATGGTGTATTAATTATACTACCAGAGGTCTCGCTGGTGTTGCTGTTGTGTACCTCTGCTCTTTTGCCACTAGGTGTCCTGCAATACACCCAAATCACTGCAATCACGGTCCCATAAAAACGGTTGGGGTACCTGTTTGAAAAGTCGGTCCGTTAAAAAGGCAAGTTAACAAAACGTATGCTACGTTAACGTGCACTGATTACATGCCCATATCATTCCTTCGGTCACGGTACGTTTTCCAGACTAAATAAGCCAAAAAACGAAGTCACTGAAATAAAGGGTTTCTGTTTATTAACTAAAAGTCTTGGGGATGTGGGTTTAATTGATGTCTCAGAGAATTTGCATTAGGCATTGTCTTCTTTTTACCCGACTGCTTTCCATGGAGCAGCATTCGCTCGTTGAAATTAAGGATTCGCATCATAGATTTGAACTTCAGTAGTAGCGTACTGTGGTTACTTTATTACTGTTTCCAACTTTAAATGCCTGTGTCTAATCAGGGATAGGCTAAAATGAATGTTCATCTAACTTGTCTCACTCACGCCAAACTCGGCAGTCGAGGCCTAGCCTATACTCGTGTGAATTTAGGTGTCAGTTCACACATTTAGCAATTGAGGGCGCGCAGGATTCCCTTTTCTTGCGACGCACAATGTCAACGTCCTCTAACCGAATGCATTTTACTCTGTCACGAAACTAAAATGATTATTTACTAATTATTAGAATCGTGTTCAACTCAATTGTGTAGCTGCATTTTTTTGTCTTGGTTAAACATTTAATTGACCTTTACCAGATTTCGGAGTGTTCAAGAACATCAAAAGGTATGTTTAAAAAACATTCAAAACGTATGTTGTTGTAGAAAGAGCTCCGCGGCCCGAGCTGAAGAGTCGGCCCCATTAAATCTAGTCTATGAACTCCAATGGGTCAGGTAGCCTACCATGGTAAACAGACACACCTTGTATTGTGACAGTTTGAACTGCCCTGCCTCAAGGGAAAACTTGAGTTCATGTTCCTTCCCAAGTTGATAAAACAAAGTGCACTTAGCAGCTTGTCCAGAGAGAAGTCTCCCTAGAGACCTGTATGTAGATATGTGTGATACACTGGAACAGCACAACTTGGTCTGTTCTTCCATGTGCTTTGTTTGTGTGTGTTGTGTGCACATGTGTGTGTGTGTCAGAGAGAGACAGAGAGAGGGTGAGTACCATGTGCTTTGTGTGGTGGTGTTTTGTTTTGGTATCCACATCCTGAGCGTGAGCTGGCTCAGTTGAACCCAGCAACCCTGTCTGTGTCACTGTCCTTGAATGGCTGAATGAGCATGTGTGAGAGTATGTGGAAATGTGTGTGTGTGTGTATTAAAAGGAAAGTAGATTTTAAGATTTGAGTGTGTGTTTGTGTGTCTGTATATGAGCATGTTGTTATGTCTGCAATCGCATATGACCAGGTGTGTGTGGGATCATTTTAGGACATATGAATGTGTGTATATCATCAAGTGTGTATGTGTGTGTTTGTGATTGTGCATGAGTGTATACAAAAAGTGAATGTGCTTAAATATAAAAGGGAATGTGTGTGACCCTGTGTGTGTGTGTGTGTGTGTGTGTGTGTGTGTGTGTGTGTGTGTGTGTGTGTGTGTGTGTGTGTATAACTGGTTGTGTGAAGGCCTTGCTGCGCTCTCCTCGCAGACCTCACGTCAGCAATGGACAACCGCCAGCCGTCTTGCTTCCTGCGATTCCATTGCCCCAGACATATGACTCAGGACTCCAGTGGGGCACGTGGGAGTTATAGAAATGAGCGTTAAGGGTCTCTTTGGGTTGGAGGCCACTAATATCACACACACTCACCTCAGCCCTCTCCTCTCCATCTTTCTCTCACTTTCACTCTTTTCTTCCACGACGTCCTTCCCACGGTCCAAATCCAGATGGTGACCCCAGGAGGGGGGTGATGCGTGCGGTGAGTTGCTCGACTGGAGGTGAGACAGCGGGGGACCCCCCGTCTCCTTCAACGTGAACTCAGATTTGTGTGGGTGAATGCAGACTCAGACGCTGGGGCCCTCCCCACCCCCGTTCTTTCACGTTTTGGGTGTGAGGGACTCTGGAACTCCCGGCACGAACTGGCTGCCCTCTGCACTGTGAGGTGGGACTTTCCAGCTCTTGGCTCGGCGGGCGCTGAATCACCCCCCTGAATCAGACGTGGACAGGGAGAGGTGGATGCCTCACGATCTTATCGAACGCAAAATTACCCCCCGACCCCTCCCGACACCCATCCCAGTCATCCTATCCCCTGTGTGTGGAGGCATGGAGCCCACCCCCGGAGAGTCTAAAATAAGCTGGTTATTTATAGACACCAGGCTTTTATTATGGATAGGAAAGACAGATGTTTGAGGTTCTTTGTCTCGAGGACACACACAGACTTACTCACACTCATGTCTATTAGGGTGCATGATGTGAGCAGGAGTCGTGAGTGTTTCTGTGTGTGTGTGTAGGTTTCTGTGTGGAGGCGTGATTCATATGTTTGTTTCAGTGGGGTGCTAATAATGTCAAGGTGTAGTGAGTGCCACTGGGGGCTTCTGTCGTCATTGTGTGTCTGACTGGTGTCTCTCTGTGATGGTCTGTCGTGTACTGCTAGACACTGCTAGATTCATGAGTTGATTTGAGGGACCCTCAGGATTCTCCAGGGGAGGCTTTAGTAAACTGCTTGCTTCCTTTGTAAAAATGCTACTCTCTTCATTCTCCCTCTCCTCTTCAAGCGGGTTTTCATAGCCGGTTCTGGTGTCATTTGATGGTCAGCCTTGCTGCAGCACATATAATTAGCCAGCCCAGTTCACTGTCAGGGTTTAAACATGTGACCAAAGTGAATCGCGTGACAACACCACGTTCTGGCCAACTCTCTTGTGATCCAGTTATTAAGAAATTTGATGTGGTTCTCCTTTTCACATTAAGTTATTTTAGAACATGTCTCTCTTTCTACCTTTTTATGTACTTCACCACAAAAGATTTTTTTAGAAAGCCAACACAGCTTAAGTATGCCAATGTATTTTTCTCCAGGGCTGGGAGGGGGAATGGTCTCTAATGATGCCTTGGTAACAGGGAATTGAGTCATGAATCGTGTTTATCGTCGTGGTAACAAGGGACAGAGACATGTGGCATGTTTGTCGTGCTGTGACTTCCTCCAGGAAGTGTCATTAGACTGCCCCTGGTGTGTGTGTGTGTGTGTGTTTGTGTGTGCATGAGTGTGTGTGTGCGTGCGTGTAATGAAAGGTTTAAAGATGCTCTCTTGAGGTCCTTCTCCCTGCTCTGTCACCATCTTGTCTCGGCCCCCTGTTGCTTACTCACGCGTGAATGCTTGTGGTCGGACTGGAGTCTTGTTAGAGGTCGTTTACATGGAGCCTAGTTTGTCAATCTGATACGGATAGCTAATACAGATAGCCCTATCATACATACGAACACTCTCTATCCGCACCTTGTTTCCGCAACGATCGCAGTCCGGGGTAGAAAGTGAGTAGATTTGAATCGGTACGGGGGCTGGTGTTCGTCTGCACGGTTTCACGCAACCTGATGACGTCACTGCCCAACGTGATCTTCTAGCCATCTCCAACCAATATATATATAACTTGTTCTCCCTCAAAATCTCACTCGTGGTGGGCCTCGAATTCACTAACATTAACCCAGTCTTCTGATTTTTGATTAGCCCCCTATCTTGATCTAATTCTTCTTATTCAGACGTAACATAACTTTCATGACCACAAATATAAATTGGCCAGCGATTTAATTTGCTTTTTTATTCATAAATGTATGTAAAATGCTCGGAGCAATGCATCATGGGAAATGGGATGACAGACATGTCATGTTACTGTTCCAAACTCTTTATTATCAATAGAAAAAAGAATTCATTTTCGCATATCCTTTAGTCTGACCACTGATATTAACTATCATAATGTAATGTTGTTATTGGAGCTTGAATGTCTTGTGTAATGTGTTTATCCTCGTGCTGTGAAGTACCTTCTTCTAGGTTTTTCACGTTTTTTCAGTTGTGTAAATAAAGCGCTAAAGCGCCACCCACAGGCGTGAGGTATGTACTACAGTCGGTTCACCACAATCTGCTGCCTCCGTGTTTACGCAAATCTCTCGTTGCCAGCCTCCATATTTACGAAATTAAAAGATTCGTTTGGTGTGAAAAGTAAATCCGATTCGGAGGCCCTAGACTTCGTGTGCATAGCACCTTAGATTTGTTTGTTTTTGTCTCTGTGTCTGTCTCTCCATGGTAGTCGCTATTACACACCTCGCTCATCATGACGTGTACTGATTATAACTCATGTCGACCGGTCTCTTTTTGTTGTTGCTGATTATGATGTATCTCTCCCAGTTTCTTGTGATCCAAACAGGATGTGTGGTTATTACTCACAGAAACTACTCTGATAATCGCAGCTAGCTCTGGTTACAACGTACACTTTGATAACATGACATTTCTCTCTACTGGTGCTTGGATCATGGAACGTCAGATCTGATAAGAGCTCCTTCTTGCTAATGACAGCAAAATACACTTTACAAAGTGATGCCAAAGTGATATCTGGTCAATGGCAATGCCATGTCTCGTATTGGTTATCTGTGATAATGCATGTCTCTCCTGTTAATGTCTGGTAATAATGAGGATCTCCAATAAACAAGGCAGCACTGTCACAGCTCTGACTAAGTGTCTCCTACTCGACAGGAAGTCGACAGGCAGCAGGGTTTTATTTTCACTGCTGAAGTCAACAAGTGTCTCAGGCCACCAAATAATGGTTTTAATGAGAAGCTTCCTGGCTTGTGTGTTTTTGTGGACAATGGGAGAAAGTAGGGAAAAACTCCAATAAAGGAGTCCTTTTGTTTTTTTAGCAGGCACTTAAGAGTAAAGAGTCATAAGTGAAGTGTGTGTCCATCCACTTTAACGCAGAACCCATACTACTGTGGATTTTTTTTTATGGAGCTTGATTTGGTTTCGTGTTTGCATAGTAAAACCGCGTCGCCACTGTTGAGAGTCAGCCAGAGCAGTTTCAGTCACGGGAGCAAGTTTCACACACACACAGACACACACACAGAGGTGTGAAACCGTGGCAACCAGCAACCCCCCTCCCTCCAACAAAAAAAATCCTCCCTTCCCAACCACCACCTCCCTGTAGTGGGTAGGATGATGTCATGACTCAGATGTTGAGGTCATCCTGTGGTGGATGCGGTGCCACTCAGGGAAAATGAGACACCAGTGATTGGGCAGGGCGCCTGTCAGTCAAACGCATGAGTGGGTATCTGAAGCCCCTGAGGCAATCGGTGTCAGAGAGGACAGTGATCCGCCCTCAGATACCATGCTCTTCGCATGCAATAGACAGAGTCTGACTCAGTGGCAGCTTAAGCCTTTGATGTCTGCGGTCGAGTCCGTATCAACGGGCGAGACACCGGGAATGCAGCCGGTAGGTCTTCATGAAACAAAAATGTCCCTCTGTGTCCATCAGAGTTGTGTGTGTGTGTGTGTGTGTGTGTGTGTGTGTGTGTGTGTGTGTGTGTGTGTGTGTGTGTGATCTGCCTTTGTCTTTACCACAATGCAGCAGTTTCCCCACTTTCCTTGTGTATGAAAGGCTGTGCAGATGAGGCCTTGAGAAAATACAAAGGTACTCAGGGGTTATTTGGTCACACTGCAGTCAGAGAGAGGATTTTTTTGTTCTCCAAGCGAGTATTTCATTTCCACCGCTGGCTTTTATTCAGTCTGGGTTTGATAAAAAAGAAACCCGACTCATTTCTTCCACGGTTCCATGAGCAACTGGTTTGCACCTCCGCCCAAAGCAGTTAATGTGACAATGAATGTGAGGCTCCCTGCCTTTCCCACGGCAAGAGAGTAAATCAGGTCTCGAACAAACCTCCATCTTGCTTAGCTTGTAGGGAGAATGTTGCTCATGTCCAGTGTGTTTCTCTGTTGGGCATTCCAGAGACTTTGACAGGGATCCTTACTCTCCCACGTATTAGGGGAGTTTAAAAAGGTCTTCATAACCTCTTGTTTGTGTGAAAGGGAGCGTTACTTTAGATTAGATGTCTGTTGAGAGGCCAAAATCGTTGGCCAGAGACTGATGGCTTTTGCAGAGAGGGTAAAGTGAAAAGATGCCTGCCTGACACAACCTCATTTAGGCCTTTAGACTACATCACGTAGTTGAGGTAAGGGCTGAAGGTTTGTGTGTGTGTGTGTGAGAGAGAGAGAGAGAAATAGAAAGAGAGAAAAGGAGAAAGATAGGATGAGTGTAAAAGAAGGAAAGGTGAAAAGAAATGGTCAAAGAGAAAGGAAGGGCATAATAATACAGAGAAGTACTTACAAGTGAAGGAAACAAAGAGGACAGCAGAGACTTAGAGAGAAGGTCAAATGCAGAGTGAAGGACCTATGGAAAGAGAGAAATAAAAAAGTTGTACTCACACACTCATTTAGCCATCCCACCCGTCCATCTCTCTTACACATTTTAGTTGGTGTGTGTGGGTGTGTGTGTGTGTGTGGGTGTGTGTGTATGTGTGTG
>NC_137922.1:14568661-14711161 GCF_963457725.1 Sprattus sprattus | reverse complement strand
TCCAGCAGCACTCTCTCTGGCCTCCGGGAGTAAATCTTTAAAGTAAGACCAGCCTGAAAGAAGCGCAGTGCTCCCAGCCCAGTGTGTGTTTGAAGCACGGCCGCCTTTTTTCGAAGAGGCTTTTTGTGGGCTTCTGAGTCCATACTCTCAGGGTCTGTAGGCTGTGCTGTACTTAAAGAAAAAAGACAGACAGGCTGTGGCTAAAGATATCACTGCCATACCCTCCGTCCTCTCTCTCTCTCCACCTCCTCCCAAAGTGGAAAAAGTGATTGAGCTTTACAGTGGTTCCTATAGTAAGGCACGTTGTTATGTCATCCCAGGTTGGAAGCTTTTTTTTTGTCAATATTGTCTTCTTCTTTTCCTCCCCTCAGGCTGTCCCGTGTGGACTTCCTCCTCCGTCTGTCCGTAACGGCCATCATTACCAATGAGACTCATGTGTGCACACAGCTGGCTTTTACTGGCAACCCCACTGAACCCTGAGCTAATAGGCATGCAGTCTTCAGGAGGTCATTAAGGCTGCTTAGAGCACAAGTATGATAATACTCGTCTCGTCTGCCTCTCCTCTTCTCCTCTCCTCCTCTTCTGTCCTTTATTCCTGTCTTCCTGTCCTGACATCTTCTCCGTTCCTCCACTCTATCCTTCACATTCCTTAAGATCACTCTCTGGTTCTCTCACCTCTTCTACCCACCTCATCTAAACTCTTATCTTCTCCTCTATCCTCTTGTCACACCTCTCTCTCTTCATCCTCTCCATACCTTTCTTCTCCTTTCCTTCCTCTCCTCCCTCTTCTTGCTCTCCTTTCTTTTTCCTGAATCTTCTGGGTGCCCACGGCCAGGAGCAGTATTGGGAACTAAAATCTTCTCCTCCGGTCACCCTCTCCTCCCCTGTTCCCTTCTCTCCTCTTCTGTCCCTCTCGCTACTCTTCCTCTTCTCTCCTCTTCTGTCCCTCTCGCTACTCTTCCTCTTCTCTCATCCTCAATGATTGATGTCCTCTCAGTTCTCTCCTCTCTTTTGTTTGCTACTTTGTAAACCTTGCCCTCATTCCAAAACCAAACAAACAGCTAGGCACTGGAGATGCTAATCACACATCCCAAATGCCCCCGCCACAACAGTACTCTCTCACACACACACACACACACACACACACACACACACACACACACACACACACACCTACACACACACACACAAACACACACACACACACACACTCACACACTCACTCATGCAAACCGACAAACATACACACATTCATGGAAACACTCACACACACTATAGATGAGACCCTATCTCAAAGGGCCATTGGGTTTTGCACAGTTTTTGGGGGGAGGGGGGGTTGTGTTTTGTGTGAATGTGAGTGTGTGAATTTAGTTTTTACTCTCTGTCTCTCTCTCTCTCGCTCTCTCTCCTTCCCTCCTTCTCTCTCTTTTTCTGTGTGTTTATGTGGGTGTGTATGAAAAAAGGTAATGCATCAGTGTAGTGTGTTCACTTTCATAACACACACAAACACACATATGTCTCCTTCTTTCCGAATCAGCTTTGAACGTGTGTGTGTGCATGAGCAAAAAGGCTTTGTACACAGAGCCTGTTTCTATGCACATGTTTGCTTGTGTATGTATTTCTGTGTTACTTGTTGTGTTGTGTGTGTGTGTGTTTATATTTCTATGTATATATATATATATATATGTCTGTTTGTGTGTGTTTATATTTCTGCGATACGTGCATGTGTGTGTGTGTGTGTGTGTGTGTGTGTGTTTGCGTGTGTGTGTGTGTGTGTGTGTGTGTGTGTATATGTATGTGTTTGTGTGTGTTTATATTTCTATGAGTATACGCATGTGTGTGCTTGTGTGTGTGTGTGTTTATATTTGTGTGTGTGTGTGTGTGTGTGTGTTTGTGTGCGTGCGTTAAGAGGGGAGTAGCTCCTCTCTGCTCCGCTCCTCTCCTCTCACTGCACTGCCAGCCCTGTCATTTGTGTGGCGCCCGCTGGGCTGGGCAGTGTGAAGCTACAGCGCTGGCCTCTAATTAGCTACTGGGCCTCAGAGCAGAGCTCCTGCTCTCACACCAGAGCGCACTGAGCATGCTCAGACGCTGCCCAGACCAGCCTCTTCCTGTTGGGAGGGGTGCACTCAGTGCAGTGGCCAGCAGAGCTTCCTGCTTTTTTTTAAGGCCAATGGGAACGTTGTCTGAGAAGCATGGCCTGCTGCTGGCCAATGAGAGCCAGTATCTGAGCGGGCAGCATTCTTTCCAATTTCCTGCTTTTTTTTTAAGCATGCTCAGTTTAGCTGGAGCTGTTGCTAATGAGTAGTAGTCTGCAGGTAGAGGTGTGGGTCGAGAAGGGTCCACTCCAATAGAGGGGCTCTGCCACGGCCTTAACTGGATGGGAGCTGTGTTCTACTGCCATTTGCCCATGATGAAGATGTAAACATCATCGTAACCCCCTGGAGGTATAATCCACTGTTGAAGTCCAAGAAGGTCAATTAAAGAACCATGTCAGAACTATTACAGTTTTTGACAACTGCTTACACACATTTTCTGAAAGTACCTCTCATTTTTGCAAAACTCAAATATACACGTTTCACAAAACTGCACACACAAAATGAAAATCACCACAAATCTGCATTGAAAACTCAACAATCTCTTTTCAAAACCTAACTTTTTTCTACCAAATGGCAAAAACTATTCATGTGGTTAGACTTATTTAATCAGTAACTACACACTAGTGTGAAACATCTAAAACACTCCCATTGCTGGTTAGGCTAAAGCCTATTGAAGTTTTACAGTGGACTTCACAGAGTAATTTGACAAAGCCTGTTACAGTAGACTGAATATTATATTATGTAGAAAAAACAAATACAGTACTTTTTCAAATTTCAGTCATTTTTCTTCAGCTCTCCAAAACAGTGTGGACACACAGTGCAAGTTTTCCATTCACTGATCAAATGTACACAATACAAAATAGTTTAATAGTTTATTACAGCGAACTGAAATATATTCAGTCAGCTCATAAATGCAAAGCCATTTCGGGTGCTGTGTGTTGTAATAGTAACAAAGGCTTTCTCCGTAGGGAGTGTGCTCAAACAGTACAGTTTCAGTAAAGAAACACATCACAAACAATATTTTGTAGTAGATATAGGTAGGCTTTGTACATGCTACATAAAAGAGACTGAGTGACTGTACCCAACCTCCTATTTGGGTCTTGTCACAGCAGCTCATCAACACCACAACCAATGTCCTCCTTCAGAACTGGTACATGTCTTGCATTTTGAAGAGCAGTGCCTTGAAAAGTGTTCAGTGTCTGATTGTTAAGTATAATGGTTTGCAAAAAGAGTTTTATGAATTGAAAGCTGAGTTAAAGGCTAGAAATTAGCTTTTGGTTTTCAGATTTGGTGGGGGATTTTGCTGTTTTAGTGACTGCAACTGCACATGCTATGACCTGGGTACACTCAAGTTGTACCCAGCCTTAAATCAACTGGGTTTTCTGTTTCTGAGAGTGTGTTCACTTTTATGTGCTTATTTGTGTGTGTTCATGTGTGTGTGTGTGTGTGTGTGTGTGTGTGTGTGTGTGTGCGTGCGTGAGTGTGTGTTTGTGTGTGTGTGTGTGTGTGTGTGTATCTGTATGTGTGTGTTTATGTATGTGAGTGTGAGAATGCGTCACACAGAGAAAGAAATGCAGTGGCCTTGAGGGTATCTCTTTAATGGCCCCCTGGGTTGAGGAGGTGTTGGGGGGGGGGGGGGGGGGCAGTGGGTTGGAGGGGTGTTTTCGGAGAGTGTGACACAGTACAGAGGTGAAGTCACACCAACAGAGCATTCAAGGGCAAATTAAAGACAGACGACCAGCCTAGGGAATCAGAGAGGGGAAGATGAGGGAGAGATGATAAGAAGGAGAGATGGAGGCATGAAAGGGAGAGAGAAGAGGAGAAGATGGTGATAGTTAAGTTCACTAAGTGAACAGAGAAAAGTGAGATCGAGAGAAAGAGAGTTTCAGGAGAGAAAAGGGGAGAGATGGAGAGGGATGAACTGTAGGGATCAAGATATGAATGAGACGTAGTGAGCAACAAATGGAGAAAGTGACGGTGAAAGAGAGAGGGAGAGAAGGGGGACCGAGCAACAGCCAGAGGGTGAAGAAAATCTTTTGTCCCTGGCTGACAGGAGGTTAACTGGCCTGTTCATGAATGAGGGGTCATCGCCGGGTCTGTGTGTGTATGTGTGTTTGTGTGTGTGCGTGCGTGCGTGGACGCGCTTGTGTGTATGTGTGTGTGTGCACTTGTGTGTGTGTGTGCATGCATGCGCGCGTGTTTCTGTGTGTGTGCGTGCGTGTGCCTGTGTGTGTGTGTGTGTGTGTGTGTGTGTGTGTGTGTGTGTGTGTGTGTGTGTGTGTGCATGTTAACGAGACATCTTCAGCTGGGTGCCTCAGATGCCCAAACTTAAAGCAACTCATCCAGTAGAAAGGCACTCTTTGTTCTCCAAACGACCAGTGCGAGTGTGTTTGTGTGTGTGTGTGTGTGTGTGTGTGTGTGTGTGTGTGTGTGTGTGCTATGTGTGTGTGAGTGTGTGTGTGTGTGTGTGTGTGTGTGTGTGTGTGAGTGTGCTATGTGTGTGTGTGTGTGTGTGTGTGCGTGTGTGCGTGCGTGCGTGCGTGCGTGCGTGCGTGCGTGCGTGCTTGCGTGCGTGCGTGCGTGGGCGTGCATTGTGCAAATATCATCTCTCTCTCTCTCTCTCTCTCTCTCTCTTTCTCTGTCTCTTTCTCTGTCTCTGTCTCTCTCTCTCTCTCCCTCCTTTTCTCTCTTTCTCTGTGTGTGTGTATTCTCTCTCTCTCTCTTTCTCTCTCTGTACCCTTCCTCCATCAAAATAAACAAAGCTGTAGCCATGTCGTGTGACAGAGAGTTAGTTCTGCTTTATCAGTCCATCTGTAAACAAACTCTCTCTGTTCAACTTTTCAGTTCTGGACAAACACACTGATGAAAGTTTGACAAAAAGGCATGACAGGAAAAAAATGTATTTTTTAATTTATATTTCAACAGCTTTTAACCACGGCTTATCCAGAAACATATACACATGCAGCTCACAACTAGGACATTGGTCTTCGGACGCAACAAGGGCTTCAAATGAGTGGGTATGTGCATCTGTGTGTGTGTGTGTGTGTGTGTTTGCAGATCCGTGTGTCTTTATGTGCATGCTTCATGTGTGTGCGCGCGCGTTTGTGTCTATATGTGTGTATTTTTGTGTGTGCTTGGATGTGTATTTAGTGTGCATAACTGTGTGTGTGTGTGTGTGTGTGTGTGTGTGTGTGTGTGTGTGTGTGTGTGTGTGTGTGTTTGCTTTCTCTGCATGGCCTTTATTGTCTGTGTTTTGCAGACAAGCGGTAATGGCTGGGAGTGGCCCAAAGGAGAGTGAATAGGACTGTTTGCTAAGGCTGTAAATGTAAATGGGAAGATATGAGGGGCCCCAGTACGGTACAGTACAGCACGACGGAAGATATGAGGGGCCCCAGTACGGTACAGTACAGCACGACGGAAGATATGAGGGGCTACAGTACAGTTCAGTAGAACACCAGCGAGAAAAGGACTCAGCACTGAGACACACACCAGGGAGGGAGGGGGGGGGCACAGTACAGTACAGCACAAGGGAAGACATGAGGGGCCACAGTACAGTACAGCACCCGGGTGAGTATATGAGGGGCTACAGTACCGTAAATTGGATCACCAGAGGGACGAGGACTCAGCACTGAGGCACACACCAGGGGGGTTGGGGGCAGACAGGAAAACATGTGGACACAAGAGAGGGAAGAAAGACTTTATGAACCTTTCATAAAAGTTTATAGATCAGTTGGTCGAATCAGTCTCTTTCACCAGCTAAACACAAGAGTTCCTGAATCATTTATGGATAGCACTGCCGCCCCCACACACCATTTCTCCCTGAACAGAGCCACATTGTCAGTTTGTTTGTGAAACGTATGCTACTGCCCACCCACCACTACTCTCAGTTCATGAAGAAAAAAAGAGACACAACCCCTCATGTTCTCATTACACTCACACACTTTTTGAGACACTGTATTTATGCAGTCATGCTCATACAGCAACAAAAAAATGAAAGAAGGAGAGAGTGGGAAATCATTCTGTATCAGTGATGGTCCCACAAGCTATGACCACGTAAAGAGAAAGGGAGAGAGTATCCCTGTCATGTTTTCAGCTGCAGTTTTCCTCAGAATGTTTCCACTCCTTGTGGCTCGGCTTCAAAGCTCCGGGATAAAATGGCCGCCGCTCGCTTCTCACACCAAGAAAAGCAGTTAATTAGTGCCTTGTTAATGATCCGTGCAATGAGAGCCTTTTAGGCGGCATGGTTTACATGCGGATGTCATGTGGTAAAACATAAAACACAGTAGTAGCTGGCAATCATGCCACGACCATATGCCACTAAGCGTGTGAAGGAGAGGCCTATGTAATACAGTTCCCTCTCTTCCTCATCTTCCTATCTCTTCTCTCTCTTTCTCTTACTCAGACAAACACAGATACATACACACAGAGGGTAAGAGAAGGAGGAATTTGTAACAGAAAGAATATTGCAAGAGAAAGAAATAGATATATTTAAGGTGGTAAAATAGACGTTTTCTTGAAATCTCCTCAGTTGTTCCATTGAAAGTATATACCTGTGTTTCTATGAAGCAGATTAAACCCGTACAAGAGAAATGTACTTCTTAATCTTATTTGCGCTCATGCTCGTAACGGTGCTGGAATGTAATAGAAATTGAGTTCCTTCAACAACCTTCAACACACAAAAAATATCAATGTCCTGAAATGTGTACCAGCCAATCTCTTGTTTTCTCCACCTTGGATCACTTTCTAAGGCGTGGAAGGTAATTGTTTTAAAAAGAGAGATCTATCCTCTTATCTTCTAACTTCCATCAGAGCAGATTAGTATTGTGTATACTGGCTTTGGTCTGCAGGCTGCAGGCCCATGTGCTGTGTGTGTGTGTGTGTGTGTGTGTGTGTGTGTGTGTGTGTGTGTGTGTGTGTGTGTGTGTGTGTGTGTGTGTGTGTGTGCGTGCGTGCGTGCGTGCGTGCGTGCGTGCGTGCGTGCGTGCGTGCGTGCGTGCGTGCGTGCGTGCGTGCGTGCGTGCGTGCGTGCGTGCGTGCGTGCGTGCGTGCGTGCGTGCGTGCGTGCGTGCGTGCGTGCGTGCGTGCGTGCGTGCGTGCGTGCGTGCGTGCGTGCGTGCGTGTGTGCGCGCGCGCGCGTGTGTGTGTGTGTGTGTGTGTGTGGCTGACTTTAATAGCCACTGACAGTCAAACCACTAGTGACATCCATACCTGTTCTTTTGTTTTGCAACAAACCACTTTACGTTGAAGATGGCAGATAATTCCTTGTTGAAGGTATTATATGTATCCTTGTCTTACCATATTGTACTCATTAGGCAGGTAACACTAAGTAGGTAATGCTAGCAATATGTGTAGGGAATGTCAGAACCAACCAAATACAGGCCCAGTATCATTTGTGGGCAGGAAGTCTTTCCTAGTCTGTTTATCATATTAGAAAGGCTTAAGTGTGTGTAAAGCCTTAGTTTGGCACAGGGTTCTGTTTGTTTATCACATCACTCAGCTCTACACCAAAATACAGCCATGTTGCATACAAGTGTGTGTGTATGTGTGTGTGTGTCCATGCGGGTGCGCACATATGTGTTTACATAGGTTACATGTGTTTATGTGTATGTGTCAGTGTTCACATACATATGTTCATGTGTGTATTTGTGTTTGTCTGTGTGTGTGTGTGTGTGTGGGTGTGTGTGTGTGTGTGTGTTAGTGTGTGTGTGTGTGTGCGTGTTTGTGTGTGTGTGTGTTTGTGTGTGTGTGTGTGTCAGGATGACAGATGCCCGAGAGTCAGGAGTCCTGGCGTATCCCTCTGGTCACCGGTGGTCCCCTCGCCCCCTCCTCACCCCCCCCTCAGGTCCAAAGCTGCTCCCCCCACCAGGCAGAGCCGGCCGCAATCTGGAGCACGTTATTGCCACCCCAACGCCCTCTCCCTCTGCTCTCCTTCTCCCTCACTCCTGCTCTCTCTCTCTCTCTCTGTCTATCTCCCTCTCCTTCCCGCCTCCCTTTCCCTCTCCTTTTCTCTGTCTTTCTCCCTCTGTTTCACCTGTCCTATTGCAGAAATGCAAGGTCTAGAGCCAGGCCTTGTCAAGGGAGAGTGAAAGGGGGAGATGGTTAAGAAAAGAAAGAGAGTGATAGAGATTGGTGAAAGGAAGAGGAGGGGAGATGGAAGGAGAGAGTCAGGGAGTGGACATGTTTAGTCAGAGCTGTGACTGTTGTAAAATACACTCACACACCATATGCATACACACACACACACACACACACACACACACACACACACACACACACACACACACACACACATAAACACACACACACACATACAGAAACACTCCTCCACTTTGATCAGGGTGAGTGTGGAGTGAGTCACATGGCAAGCTGTTGTACATGGAGAGGGGCGGAGAGGGAGAGAAAGATGGAGAGGGAGAGATGGACAGAGGAGAGGAGAGGAGAGGGGCCGTATGGTAGAGAGATGGTGGGAGAGGGGTATAATTAAGCTCTTCCTCTCTCTATCTCTCCATCTCTCCCTATCTCTCCCTCTCTATTTCTCTCTCTCTCTCTCTCTCTCTCTCTCTCTCTCTTCACCCTCCCCTGCATGCCCCCCTGAAAATCTGGTCTTATTTTCCTGGTCATTCACTACTCTCTGTCTCTCTCTCTTTCTCTCTCTCTATCGAATGTCTTGTGTTCTGGCATAGTGTGGGTACCAGCAACTCTCTCTGTGGGTGTGGACTGTGTGCCTGTGTGGAGCAAGCAATATTGGTGTGTGTGTTTGTGTGTGTGTGTGTGTGTGTGTGTGTGTGTGTGTGTGTGTGTGTGTGTGTGTATGTGTGTGTATGTGTGTGTGTGTGTGTGTATGTGCATGTATGCAAGTATTTATGAATGTATATGTGCATGTATTTATTTGTGTGTGTGTGTGTGTGTGTGTGTGTGTGTTTACATGTATGCTAAGCAGTGCTGTTGTGTATGTGTGGTGTAGAGGGAGGGGTAGGGAGGGAAGAAGCGTGTCTACATGTTGGTGTCTATGAGTGTGTGTGTGTGTGTGTGTGTGTGTGTGTGTGTGTGTGTGTGTGAAGCAGCACCTCTCTCTGTGGGTGTGTAGAGGGAGGAGGGGTGTGTGTGATGACACTGCATGGTGAAGTCATCCACTATGACATCATCCTCTGGGCCTGAGCCAGCTACCGCCTCTCTCTTTCTCTTTTTCTCTTTCTCTCTCTCTCTTTCTCTCTCCCCATCCCTCTCCCACTCTCTCTCTGTCTCCCTCGCTTTCTCTCTCCCTCTCTTACTCTCTCTCTGACTCTCTCTTTCCCTCTCCCTCTTTCGCTTTCTCTCTCTCCCTCTTTCTCTCTGTCTGACTCTCTCTCCCTCCCTCTCTTTCTCCCTCTCCCTCCCGTTCTCTCTCTCTCCCACACACACGCTCTCTTTCTCTCTCTTACACCGGGCCTCCCATCTATTCCACTCAAACACACCCTCTTGTATGAAGCATTTTCCAACACCCTTTCTACCATCACCCCATCTCATCCTCTCTTTCTCCCCTCCTCTGCCGTTCTAACCCACACATTCTCATTTGGCGAGTTGAATTGAGTCATTACGCATGTGTTCCTATTACCTTTCTCTGTCCCTATCCTTCTTTTTTCCTTCTTCCACCTCTCTCTGCCTCTGTCTTTGCACTGGTGGTCGCACACACACACACACAAACAAACACACACACCCACACACACATACACACACACACGCACAGATGAGTACTGACTGAAGAAGGATCAATAAAAGACACACAAACCCACACAAAGTCACACACACGAGGTCACACACACACACACACACACACACACACACACACACACACACACACACACACTCACTCACACACTCACACACTCACGCATATTCATTCACGTTCATCGTATACGTTCTCAAACATGCAGATGTACACAAACAGACATCCATGACACTAATACTTGCAAATAAACCTCTCTCAATATATAATATATCATAAAATATACACGCACACACACACACCAAACAGTTACTATAACCCAGTCTCTCTCTCTTTCTATTTACCACACAAAGGCACACTCAATCTGAACACATACAGTGGGCCGTGGCAAACTCTGTACGACAGCTCCACTTTGGCTCCCCCCTCATGTGCAACATGTGGACCGGGCTGAGCCGGTCTACAGCTGCACCTCTTCCCCCTACCACCCCCATACACGCACACACACAAACACACACACACATACGAACACACACACACACACAGACACAGACACAGACACACACAAACACACACACAAACACACACACACATACGAACACACACACACACACACACACACACACACACACACACACACACACACATATACACTCACTCACACACATACTCACACACAAACAGTGTCCACACTCACTTACACTCACTCAAACACACACACACACACACACACACATACTAGCTGTTGCATTACCACAGGGCGGCCAGCTTTGTTCACCCGCTGCTCACACTTGCTAATATATTACACAGGGCACCCCTCAGGACACTTCTTCCATTCATCACACAACCTTAGGAGGGATTCCACCCCCCTACACACACACACACACACACACACACACACACACACACACACACACACACACACACACACACACACACACACACACACACACACACACACACATACACACACACACACACACACACACACACACACACACACACATTCTCACTCTTCGTTCTCTGCCATGCTCACAAACTCCTTCTGTTTCTCCCATCTTTCTCAAACACACACACACACACACACACACGCGCTGTCATGGACAGACTCTCTTTAACTCTTCTTCTCCTCACACAGTTAAGGATTTTGTTTGCCCCTCTTTCACACAGGCATATGCTCTCTTTTTCTGTCCCTCTCTCTTTCTCTCTGTCTCACACACACACACACACACGAACACACACACACACATGTGCACACACACACACCGTTCATTTCTCTGAATAGACCAGTTGCAGACCGGACTGTTCTGAGTCACGCGATACTGAGGGAAGGTCCCGACTCCCCCACACACCCACCCACCCTACCCCACGCCAGCACAGCACAGTCCTCTCTCTCTGTCTCACACACACACATGAACACACACACAAATGCGCACACACACCCCAGCCCAGCACAGCACAGACCTAACTCTGACAGGCACTGTTGTTTGTCCCCCTTTCTCTCTATCTGTCTGTCTTTCCCCTCCTTCTCTCTTTCTATCTCTCTATCTTTATCTCTCTCCCTCTCGCTCAATGCCTGGTATTCTCTTAGTCATGTCAAACTTAAAAAAGGCGAGAGACAGAAAAAGGCAGAAAAAGAGAGAAATGCACTGATGGTGTGATAAGAGCTGTGTGGCTGCTGTGTGTGTCTGTGTGTGTGTGAGCGTGTCTGCTGTGTCTGTGTGTTTGTGTGAGTGTGTCTGGGTATGTGTGTGTGTGTAGTTATCTGATGAAAATCAGAGCCTTACAGAAGGAACAGAGACTGGCTGAGGACTGAAGCACTAAGACCTCACATTGCAGCTCTACAACACTGGTGCAGGCCAGTAAGTTCAGATATGATCAGGAAGAAAGAGCATATTTCCTACAGCAGAAGGCACTGACTGTCTGTCCCATCTGCCACTGTAACACACTGTCACACTGTCTCTCTCCCCCCCCCCCCTCTCTCTCTCTCTCACACACACACACACACACACACACACACACACACTGTCACACACACACAGAAAAAAACAGCATGAGGAGACCATATGAAACAGAAAGGAGTTTGCGTGTCATTGTTCTCACCTCTATCCCAAAGCCAGAACACCTGCTCCTGAACTACCTCCTCCCAAAGGGCTTGCCATGGCGATGGTCTCTATAGTGACAAAGCATCACACCACATAGGCTTTGGCATTCTTAATGAATGGCTCTTTTTTTTCCAGCAGCCTGGCAGTGAACTGTTGTTTTTGTGTTTTTTTTTGTTGTATAAAACAGACACCTTTCAGAAACACGTGAATTACATTGACGAGGTCCCGGAGGTGCCCAGAAGACGTCCACTAATGTGACCAGTTTAGCTTTCTCCAGCCTATATACTAAGAATTAGCTTCATTCAGAGAAGATGGAGGATTGGAAAATTGAGGCTAGGACTTTATGCCACCATCATGCCATCCACCCAGACAAAGCTGACTTGCAACAAATGTTTCTTTTGAAAAGGTAGTGTTTTTGCAACCATTGTTTGGATAGTGATGGCCAAGGATGAGCAAGCCTCTGCCTGAAGAAGTTCCTGGTTTCAGCTTCAGATTTTGGCCAGGGGGAGGGCAAGAGTGAAAGTGCTGTCCCCTCCCTCTTCAACTTCAGTCATGTGAGCCCATGTTCAGCCATGACCCTGTATTGCTCCATTGTAGCTATGTAAGACCACTTGTCTATGAAAGCTTGTGACTATGTGTGTGTGTGTGTGGGGGTGAAATATGTCTTCTGGTCTCAAAAGGGATCTTCGCAGCAGAGACTTAAGAACTTTTAAACTGTATCTAAAAAAATCTCTTCAGGTAGTTATCAATGAATGTAGAGCCTTCAGTGCTTCTCGGAATGGTAATGAAATTGTTAACCTTGCCAATTATTTATAATTTTGTGATTTCGCTTGCCCACACAGAATATTAACTTGGCCAATGAATGAAATGAGCAAAAATGACCATTTGACTGACTGTAAAACAACCAATCACAGATGTCCTTCTGCATAACATTCATTACAAAATGATGTCTCAATTTCAACGATAATGTTTTGTTTCACTATATTCTGGTTGCAGTTTCAGTCCAACTTGCTGAACGTTAACTGGCTTAATTTACCGCAGTTTATTTCCTGGTGCGCAAATGCTAACATCTTTATATGTGGGGGTTTTTCAGACGTGCGTGTATACTCTCGTGATTTACATTGTGGACGATTGTGCAGTTGGTGGGCATTACCAGCCAAGTGAGCAGCACGCATCAGGCGGTCCGTTGCACTCTGTCGGTAGGTGGGCCCTACGGGCTGTGTCTGTGAGGCTGCTGTGTGTGTGTGTGTGTGTGTGTGTGTGTGTGTGTGTGTGTGTGTGTGTGTGTGTGTGTGTCTGCGCATGTGTGTGTGTGTTTGTGTGTTAGTGTGTATGTGTGTGTGTGTGTGTGTGTGTGGGCTGTGTCTGTGAGGCTGCTGGCTTGAGGTCCCCAGTGTAATGGCCACCAGCACCAGACTCCTGGCTACCGTAGCGTATAGCGTCAGAGTGTCAATCATTGCCTGTGTGGATCTCCACTGCGAGACTGACAGGGCTGTGGTCAGCCTACTGGAAGAGATGGGGGATGGTATGACCTGAAGTTGACTTCACTTCACTGTCAGCACATACATAACACCTCAAACAGGTGAAAAAAACATCAAAAGTAGAAAAAAAGGATGGACCTTTTTGGCTTTTCAAAGAGGAACCTTTGAACTGCCTAAATCTTCCCCGAACAGTTTTTTAATTTAAATAAACAGAAAAATGAATTACAGTGAAGTTATGTGACGAGGCTCTGCTTGGTTGCTGGTTCAATTCTGTTTTGGTTATTTGGTGTGAACAGAGTAAAATGAGAGGAAAATAATGGCTCTGCTTGTTGGCATGTGACTCACGGCAGGCGTGACTCATGGCATTTTAGGCCTTTGGGTTGAGCAGATCACAGGTTGCTAAAAACAGCCCCCTCAGCTCCATAAATAACACCCGGGTCTGTACTATGTAATATATGGAGTAAAAAGCCCACACACATTCTCTCTCTCTCTCTCTCTGTCAAACACACACACACACACCCAAGTAGGGTAGTCATTTGTAATATTATTCAGCAGAGGCTAACACTTGTTTTTTGTCTCGTCAGTATCATTTGAGAGTCTCAGTTTCAGTGTTTCAGGCGTATCATCTCCACAAACACCTGTATATACTAGTCGATTTTAGTGTTTCACCGTTGACCTATAATGTGTTGTCTCTCTGTGCTGTGTGTCTCAGTGTATCTCAATTTAGTGCGATGGTTAGTTATACTGGTTCATTGAACTTTGGGTCACGGAGGTAGTAAAGGTTTCAGCTATGTGTTTTAGTCGTGTTTGTTTTGGGTGTGTAATAAGGGTATTGTCCTAGCCTTTGGATGTGTGTGTGTGGATGTTGGGGTGAATACATTTAGAGTCTTATGGGATATTGAGTGTGTGTGTGTGTGGGTGTGTATGTGTGTGTGTGTGTGTGTGTGTGTGTGTGTGTGGATAGCAAAAGAGAGAGAGAGACGTTGTGTGTGTGTGTGAAGTATGTGTGTGAGAGCCAGTGAGAGAGAGAGTCAGTCAGTGTGTGTGTGTGCATGTGGTAAGGGGTATACTGTATGTTAGTGGGAGCAGCACATCTAAAGGCTGTCCCCACTGAGCACAAAGAAGAGCCATTCAGCAGCATGCCTGGAACCGCTTCAAGGGATTCCCCCCCCCCCCCGTTTCCACACTGCCCATTGCCACCACTTCTGTTCATCCTCTATCTCTTCTCTTTCTTTTCCATCCTCTCTCCCCCTATCTCTCTCTCCCTCTCTCTCTCTCTCTTGGTCTGTCCTTCTCGATCGCCTTCCCTATTTTTTCTCGAAACTCAACACATGCTTATTTTCTCCATTCTTATTTTTCTCTCTCCATCTTCTGTTTTTTTTTTTCACTTCTTCTTTCCCTCCCTTTTGTGCACTCCCTCTCTATCTCTCTCTCTGTCTTTCTCTCTCCCCCCTCCCTCCCTCCTTCTCTCTTTCCCTCTCCATTTAGAGCTCTCTATGGGCAGTCTCTCAGGCCGTAGACCTTAATCCTCACTACTGGTTCTGATCCAGTGGAGTCAAGAGCTGCAGCCTCTCCCCCTCCGCTCGCTCGCTCCCTCCCTCCCCCTTTTCCCTCTCTCTTTCTCCCTCCCTCTCACACCCTTTTCTCTCTCTCTCTCCCTCTCTCGCTCTCTCTCTCTCTCCGTCCCTCCTGTAGTTTGAGGGACTGTTCCCTGTTGCTTCCACAGGGCTGTGCTGTGTGCTGCTGTTAGCACTGCGCTGAGCTCAACCCAGGCTACCACGAGGCTCTGCAGTCTCCTCCTCAGCTCTCTCTCTCTCTCCCTCTCTTTTCTTCCTTTCTTTCACTCTCTCTCTCTCTCTCTCTCTCTCACACAATCCAGCCATCGTCCAGCCACACTCATTCTTTCATAGTGCTAGAGTGCTTCTCCCCCTCCTAAATCTCTGTCAAAACGTGTAGCATTTATGAGCATTTTTTTCAGCAGACACTGGTTTTTAAAGTGTCGAACAAAGCTGGACAAGGAAACAGTACAAGAGAGCATTTTGGGAATGTAACCTGTAACCGTAACATTTCTGGAGACTCTTGTAGGAACAGTATCATAATGCTCACTCTCTTTCTCATTGTCTTGTTTCCAGTTGGTGGTGTTACACTGACATTATACAAAATGAATTTGTTGCTACATGTCTCGCCGCCTGTATGTCAAAATACACAATTTTGAATCAATGTTTCATAACGCAGTCAGCCAGGTTATGCTACAGGTCCACTTTTAAGAAGTGTGACAAAACATTCCTTGTTTTCATGAACCTCCTCCTGGGACTTGTGTTGCCCTGTTGGATCTGCAGCAGCAACAGACCCAGTGAAGTTCTCTGGAGAGCTAATCATGCAGTTGAGAAGCCAACTGGGTCTGCATAACTATTGTTTAATATTCCATAAAAAATATGCATGACAAATTGAAGAACCAGACTGACCTGAACAGACTTACTCAAGCCTCTGGTTTCGAAATCTTGCACACACACACACACCGCTTGGATCAGTGTTACTCAACCCTACCACCCCCACACACCACACCTTACACCCTGGGTGAGCACATCCTCCGCACAGCGCTTTCAGATGTGGCATTATCACTTTCCCGAAAGTTCTCATCAGGGTTGACGTCTCCCACTGAACGTCTTTGTAGCTTTACTTTAGCCTGTTAGCGCGCCGTTGTATGATAAGAAACACGTACACATACCGTTCACATGTTCCATAGGCATTGCAGGGAAAGTCCAAATGTAATTGTTGTAATTAAAGTTTGGCTTGATTTCCATATTACATTTCTGCATGAGAGCATTTGAAAACTCATCCTTATCTACACAGGATGTCAACAAGACTTAGTTAAAATGCTGATGTTAACCATGTCATTTTAAAATCATACATATTTGCATAATCTATGCTGCAAATTATAGGCCCTAGCTTACAACTAAACCAGATTATTATCAAAGCAATGTCATTACGGGCGCCAGATAGGTCCTATACATTGTTTCTTTGTCCACATCAGCAAAACATGGTTTGGGCATACAGAATTTCCCTTGTGAAGTAAATTTGCCCTGTTTAGTGTTGCTAGCAAAATATGTTCGCCTCGTAGAAGCAGAACCAATTCATTGATTTCCATTATGTGTCTGAAAATCAATCGATTTTCTAGTCTGAGAACATGGGGGAGGTTTAAGAAGGCAGAGTGCAAATTAAACATGACTGCCTATAGTTGTTGGCTGTGTGGCATCGTTTTCAAAAGGTTCCATAGTCGCCTGTCTACACAGTAACGTGAGGTTTGCATTTTCAAAAGATTCCACTCTGGAATCAAAAGTTTGCATTTTTGCATTTTCAGGCCCCAAAAACACCGTTGTCACGTGGAAGAAAGACCAAAACGCAACAAAACTGTTGTGTGGACGACCCCTAAGACACTATAAGCCCATTAGTGAAACTGGCCCTGTGATTCAGACCTATTAGGCTGGGCATTCACTCCGTCAAGGGTACAGCTTTGCCCCACTTGGCCCTGGCTGATAGGGAGAGGGGCGCTCGTTACCCCCTCAGCTCCAACTTCATTCCTGCATCGTCAGTATTTCTGTATTAACCCCCACACACAGATGCACAAAGGCATACACACACACACACATGAACACACACACATACACACACACCCCTCCCTGGAGCCTTGATTTGCAAGGCAGGGCCAACTGTTATGTAATCTCAGAGAAGCCATACAGTATATGATGTAATGAAAGCCACTGCAAGTCACACAGAAGAATATTTGATTAGCAAAATCTCCCTGTGACAGCTTGAATAGCACTCGAATAGAGTACACCATCCTGTCAAATGTTAAAGTTCCCTCTATTTATTGAGAAAGGCTGAATTGCTGAGTGATTGAGACAAAATCCTGAGATTTGCTTCATTGGAGGTGTTTTCTTCTTCTTCTTTTTTTTTTTTTTTTACACTTTAGGGTGATTTTTACAGACAATACATTTTAGATGTTATATAATGTAGAATTATGTTACAACAACAATTGACATCTCACATGACATATGAAAGACAGACCTAAGGAAACAAAAAAAAAAAAAGACAAAAAAGCATCCCAGTATTTCACTTCATATACAGTATTATTATTATATATTATCATTGGAGGTGTTTTGATACATTCCTCACTGCGTCAGGGGTTTCATTCACTTTTGTCTGATACTGCCCTTGTCACAGGAAGTATAGGATGCCAGTCAGGATGGTATTCTACCTGTAAGAGTGGAGGGTTCTGTTTAGGTTGAAGGTAGAGCGGAGTTTCCTGCGTTGGTGTTGGGCAGGGTAAAAGAGTGTTCCTGCGTTGGGGTTGGGGTTGGGCAGGGTAAAAGAGTGTTCCTGCGTTGGGGTTGGGGTTGGTGTTGGGCAGGGTAAAAGAGTGTTCCTGCGTTGGGGTTGGGGTTGGTGTTGGGCAGGGTAAAAGAGTGTTCCTGCGTTTGGGTTGGGGTTGGGCAGGGTAAAAGAGTGTTCCTGCGTTTGGGTTGGGGTTGGGCAGGGTAAAAGAGTGTTCCTGCGTTGGGGTTGGGGTTGGTGTTGGGCAGGGTAAAAGAGTGTTCCTGCGTTGGGGTTGGGCAGGGTAAAAGAGTGTTCCTGCGTTGGGGTTGGAGTTGGGCAGGGTAAAAGAGTGTTCCTGCGTTGGGGTTGGTGTTGGGCAGGGTAAAAGAGTGTTCCTGCGTTGGGGTTGGGCAGGGTAAAAGAGTGTTCCTGCGTTGGGGTTGGAGTTGGGCAGGGTAAAAGAGTGTTCCTGCGTTGGGGTTGGTGTTGGGCAGGGTAAAAGAGTGTTCCTGCGTTGGGGTTGGGCAGGGTAAAAGAGTGTTCCTGCGTTGGGGTGGGGGTTGGGCAGGGTAAAAGAGTTTTCCTGCGTTGGGGTTGGTGTTGGGCAGGGTAAAAAAGTGTTCCTGCGTTGGTGTTGGGCAGGGTAAAAGAGTGTTCATGCGTTGGGGTTGGGCAGGGTAAAAGAGTATGCTTCACCAGAGACAGACGTCCAGTGTAGCCGTGGTGTTTCCACTTTGGGGTGGAGCATGTCAGGGCACAGGTGCGAGTTAGAACTAGACTGTCTGGCATGTTGCGCTGTGTTAACACACACTACCCTCCTGCATGCCTACCAGTGTGTCCAATGAACAGGGCCTTCTCTGTCTGTGAGCCTCAGAGAGAGAGAAAGAGAGATTAGAGAGAGCCTAGTGGGACAGGCAGTAATGTGGAGCTTCTCACGTCAACGCGTGTACGTTTGTAAATCAGAGGATCTTTTAGAAGTTTTACACACTGGTGCCTGGTCATCAGATAAGTATTTTCTCTTACCAAAGGCTTCTGTTCTTTGACCACCACCCCCTCCTCCCCCATCAGAGCCCCCTTCTGTCTTCTACATAACTTTCGCCGCACCGCCGTCTCGCCAGTTGTACTCGCGCTGAGCTATTTACTGGCTGAGGCCTGAATCCGTTTGTCACAGCCGCCGAGTACGTGTCTTGTGCTCTTGAAAAAAAAAAAACATCTTCCAGTGTTCCGCAGTGCTGCGCTGGCAGCCTGCTGCCACAAGTGCGCATGTTTGGGATGCCGATCGAGCGTGCCGCACCCCTCTGCCCGCGCCCCATGAGTTGGGTGTCTGACCCGCCACGCACCCCCAGCTAGCTCAGGCAGAGGGGGGAGGTTGGATGTTGCACAGAGTTGTTTTGAGAAGGGGGTTTTGAGGGTGGGGCGTGGTGCGAATGTGTGTCCGAAGTCAGAATTCCGGGCATCTGCGCCACTCTCGTTGGACATGGCACCTTTTTCATGCATGCTGGGAGCAGCTGGTGGTAGTTGCGGCGGGTGAGGGAGGGGGGCAGACAGTGCCGATGGGAAGGGTGGAGGGGGTCTGTGAGTGGACGTGGGAGTCTGTCTGGAAGAGAGACACGCAGCTGTCCCTGCCAACAGACTATTACGGCTCTTGCCATAGCTTCTTTTCTATGCTGACCTATGAGGACGTGTGTGTGTGTGTGTGTGTGTGCGTGTGCGTGTGCGTGTGCGTGTGCGTGTGCGTGTGCGTGTGCGTGTGCGTGCGCTGTGTGAGAGAGAGAGAGAGTGTGTGTGTCTGTGCATGCTGTGTGTCTTAGATGTAATACATGTCAGTCAGCACAACCTACACCACACTACAGTAGCCACGCTATTCAGGGCAGGGGAAATATCTAATACAGTGTACAGCTGTAAGGTCATCATGAGTAATTAGAGTCCCAGGGAATAGATAGAAAGTGGGTGGGGATGGGTAATGAGATCAGGTTTGTTAGTGAATGCCTTAAATGCCACACTCTACTTGGTGTATTCAAGTGGCCTGTTTTTGTACTGCAATTGTTTCACCTCTTACACTTCAGCTCATTTCTCACTAATAGAGAAGTATTGTCCCCTGAAATGTTTTGTGACTCCTATTTGAAATGCTTTCTAATCTTAGTTAATCCGTTCCTCAGTGGACAGTCTACAAGGCTCTGACTGCAGTACATCCATGGCCCTGCTGTTTACCTTTCTGTCTCTCCGACGCTTGGTGAATATCAGCCTAAACAAACACAATGTAGTTCTCATTATGTGTGCCCTGCAAACAGGTTCAATCGGTTCACCCGCCGATAAGCGTCACATAAACATCACATAAACATCGGCCACCAGCACTACTATTGATCTTCCCATAAGCTCAGAGCCCAGTCCAGCCCTGCCTTCCACTACCAGGGGCTCCATTTGAAACAAAACTACCGGTGCCCGCAGGGCAGTGGGCTTGTAATGTTCCCCGGACCAGGACGTAGGTTTCTCCAAGCAGCTTACCAAAGGTTGAACAGGAAAATACACGTCACGCATCAGTACATAAAGCACACCACAACTGTAACTTTACAAACCTATTTCCATATAGTTTGCGGCAGACATGTGCAAAACTAAAATGAATGGGCGCAATGCCAGCCTGATGACCCCCCTAAACCCCAGTCGGCACAGTAGAGAGCTTGACATGCCAGTGGAGAGTGCGCTGGGGGCAGAGCCCAGCAAACAGCTTAACAATTCAATAGACATAGACAAGCTGTCAATCTCAGTGCCTTCTGGGTGTCATTTACATCTACAGTAGTTAATGCCCTACATCACTGAGATTAAATGGGTGTACACAAATACACACAGATGGAATTATTATCTGCTGTGTGGGTCTTGGGGATCCTTCCGCTTTATCATCTGTGAACAAGTAAAATGTTGGATACAAACATTATTTGGGTATGGGTGCCTACCTGGAATGGTATGGCTATTATGGGTGCCTTCAACAGTTTGTAGCATAACAACCCAGTTCTATACACAATATCCTTCACCTAATATTTTAAATAATGGATAATTCATCATTAGAAGTGTCTTCCAAATGATGGTTAACGTTGACGTTTCTTGATTCTTTCATGATGAAAGCCACAGAGCTCGTCCATTCCTCATCTCCCTTTTTGTGCATTACAGATCACTGTCTTCAGTTTCAAGGACACCTCCTTGCTACATCACTGCGCTGACCAGGTGGACAGAGGCATCAGAGAGAGAGAGAGAGAGAGAGAGAGAGAGAGGAAAGTCCAGCTAAGCCTGGAGGCTCAAGGCTAGACTTATGCGTTACCTCTCTTGACTCGCTGGACAGATTTTACACTTAAATTAGGAGCAGCAAACTAGTTATTACAGAAGCAATGAGGTCAAAGCCAGTATCTAATTATCATTCCGGCAAGAATCAGAGAGAGGAGAGAAGGACAGAGAAAAGAAAAGGAGACTGAAAGGAGCCGAGTAAGGGGAAGAAACAAATGATGAAACAGAGTATGGGGGGTTTAATGAAAGGTGTGAGATAGACACAGAAAGGAAGAAAGAGATAAAAAAAAGGAAGCATGAAGAGAGACAGAGGGAACGGGTGAGCAAGACAGAGAGAGAGATAGAAAGAGAGAGAGAGGTAAAATAAAGAGAGTTGAACACCGTTCCACCTCACCAACCCCTGTCTACAGATGACCTACTTTTGAGTAGTCTACAGGAGGCAGCTGCCTAGTGAGGAGACGGCTTTATCATTAACTTACTGAAACTAATCCACACACATACACACACGCACACACACGCACATAAACAATATCTTATTGATATCGAAACAGAATGTAAGCAATATTCCAAAAGCCTACGGTTTGTTGCTTAGTCAGATTGTCTGTTTGCTTCCTGTCCATTTCAGGAAGTGGTGTTCTATTTGTGTTCAGCGTGCTACCCATGCAAGTACATACTGTCGCACATTACTGACCTTCATCTTAATCCTGTAATCAGAAAACATAGCATAAAAACACACCCCTACACATTTCCATCATCGATTTACACTTGAAACAAAAAACACACTATCATGTCATCAAATGCAGAATAACCTTTTATTATGCAGGCCTACTATTTTTGTGTCCCTTTTTCACTTTCATGTCAACAGGATTTACTCTCCATCACTCTCCACGCACAAATGCATGGCGTCTTTAGATATATATTCTGCACTGGACTGTACAGTAAAATCAGGCCCTGTACATAACAAACTGCTAGTGCCTAGTGGAGAGAGTGTGTTTCGGTTATTCTCCCTGAACAATGCAGAAGGAGGAACCCATGGGAAACTTTCTCTCTCCTTTAATGGAGTCCACTTCCTTCTCTGGTTCCGTCTAAACAATACTATCAATGAATTCAGATTTAGCTCCAGATTTAGCTACTCCAGCAACAGCAGGACAATCATGAAAACGAAAGGAAAGGTAAAACACTGTTAAAAATGGGTGGATACATGGACGGCAGACAGAGGGCAGGGGTGTATGTGTGCGTGTGTGTGGGGGGTGTATGTGACACATTCGGCTACTCTGCTCTGAGCTTGGCCTCTGTTGTCCTCCTTAAGAGTTGACGACAACTCAGTCTTGTTTTATTTCTGTGATAACATTTCCTCCCATTTATTTATCCTGTATGGAGTGAGTGGCAGTGCGGGGGGCCTGTAGGGTGTGTTTCAGGTTGCTCCGGGAGGTGTCAGGTGCCTGGATACTGTCTGCGCCCCCTGGGCCTGTGGTGGAGTGTGACCCTGTGTAATCGTAGAGGGTAGCAACTTCTTTATAAATAGGAGGGATGCACACACTTGGGATGATTTCTCAGAAATGCGGACAACCATTTAACTTGACGGGACGAAGCGGGGATATACATAGCCCCAGGGTGAGAGACGAGCGGACAAGAGACACCTCGGCCCTCTGTTATCTGTTACCTTCCTGTCGTGAGGTCTATTGAGAAGAAAAATGTGAGACATTCATTTCATCCTCAAAATGACTTAACTGCTGCTTAATATGACTATTACCCCTATTACTCAGTTTCTCTCTGTCCCTTATCTAGCTTTCCTACTCTTTGCACTCTCCTCTGTCTTTTTAGAATACCTTTTTGTATGTTACAAAGTTAAACCAACTTCTTCCTAAAACTCCACCTCTCTGTATACTTTTGTATATTGTAATAAATTGCACATGCAACTCACAAACAAAACAAAAACATGTCTGGCATGAATCAGCTGATTCATGTTATGACCTTTGAGTAACCCCAGAATTCCGTAATTTCCCGACTGTCAGAGTACATACACAGTGGTAAAAAGTAAACCGATTCTACATTTAATTCATGACAAATGAAATGCATCATATTGCATTACTTTAACTTTGTCTGTTAATCCAAAGTCTTAAACCACAAGTATTTCAGACCTAAAAATGTGTTCGACCTGCGCAAAATCTATTGTAGGCCTGTACAGGTTTTCAGTTTTGTCAGAATGCAAGTCGACACAAATGTTTTATAGGTAAATACCTTTGTTTAAAATGTATCACAAGACGTAGCCTATTCCAGCCAACTCATAGTTTACGCTTGGCAATAAGGAGTCGTAGCCTGCTATCTAATTGGATACTTTTAATGACGACATCAGTTAATAAGTTAACCCTAATTCTTACATGAAAAGTGAATTACTCTTCTTTCACCATATAGGCTACCAAACTAGGATACATTAAAATAACCTTAAAAACAATCTCTGGGTCGAGCGTTATGAAAGACTGATTAGCCTAAACAGCCAAGTGGAACGCAAGGATGATGTGTCCAGAAGCAATACCTGCGTCTACATTTTTGGCATGGTTGCCTTGAAAAGGTAATTACTGTCCGAATTGGGTTAGTTACGACCCATTCAACTCGAGACTGAGAGGGTGACTCATGCATATAGCTTCTCTACATGGTGACGTCAGACAAGGATTTATTTTGTCTTGTTCGTTCCAAGACGTTTTATTTGATGAAGTTGAGCTAAATAAAAGCAGTGCCACACTGTTTACAATTAAAACATGATGCTTTTTCATATGTGTTGAGGTCCATTGTTTGAGAAAAACTTTTCTCCGCATAGGTAGCCTACTATGAAGAGATTGCATCACGGGGGCTTATTCTGATATTGCAGGTAGGCTCTGTCAAATTTGTTCGCGTGAATGAGTCGTTGTGAGATGTGTCTCTGTGACCGTTAAAATATTTTTTGTATTTATTGTGTTTTATAGGGATTAACATCTGTGATCTTGTGATTTACGTGGGTATTTTAACAGACATAGGTAAAAGTTTGTCGTTCAGATGATGAGCACCATGCACCCTTTTAATCGAAATGTTAAAAAAAATATGATGTCTACTTGAAGGTGTAATGTTGGATTAAGTGGTTTCATTGTTTTAGATAGAGGATCATTCTTTTCGAGTTCATCCGTTTTAAACTATGGTTTAAATGTTCTGTGTAGCTACATGTATGTTTGGTAGCATTGGCTGACAGAGAGGTGCAATACCCTAACAGTGAAGTAAAAATGATTTGATGAGTCTTAACGCAGGAAATAATATGTGTTGTGGCGTATTTATGGTCTAACAAATTGTCTTGCCTTTGTGTCCTTGTTTGTTAATTGGTTCCGTCCCGAGTTTTTTTTTTTTTTAATGGTCGGGGCTGTTATTTATGAATTCGTTTACTGAGATGATAAATACATTTCTGGCAGGTCCACGATGTCTCTGCGCTACTGCTTTTGTTTCTGCTAAGGCAACATGTGCATATTCTATTGCTCTTTTGTAATGAATGTGAAGCGCTCAATTAATGTAAATGTACAGCCATGCATGGATGCCCACGAGTAAAGCCTACAAGTTTTAATTTGTCTGAAATGTTATAAAACCAAAGCTTACAGAATCCCCCAAGTTCTCGAAAGCTGGAGACTTAGATTGTGACTATTTTACAATAATCCTCAATTCACCATAGTTTACAAAATTAGGTTTTTGTGCAAACTCAGAAAAGAAATCCATGTTTTGTATGATGTCACAAACATGGGATATAGACTTTTAATTGATTAAGATTTTTTTTATTTGACTATGAGTGCGTCCGTAACACTTTATCCGACAGTCCGCTTAGAGAGACTTTACAGATTCAAGTTCAGTCTTTCTTGTTCACTGAACATCACCTTAACCGAACCCAAACCTTAACCATTAACATAGTTTCAACAGATTGGTTTATATCTGAGCATTTGTAGATAGTATATAGGGGACTATCCAAATACAATGTGACCAGTGACTAAAAACGTTTGGATTACAAAAGCCTTCAATTACGTATTTTGTTGTATTTAAATAGGCGCACGTCACATATTTCAGAAATTCAGTCTCCGTCAGTAATATGATGTATAGATAACCTATCATATTGTAAGTTTAACTAATTTTGATCGTTGTGACAGCAGCTGTTGAAGAGTCCACCTCTGTTATAAAATGAGTCAGAGTGGCTATCCAAAGGGCACTGGATGACCTCCAGAGAAGTTTGATGCGAGGTGTTGCAGCAGGCCGTCAGTTTGGCTAATCATCATTCATTTTGACTCGTGTTTTTACCAGGTGAAAAAACACACAATGTCTTCTCAGTATCAAATGTTTTAAAGAATAATTATTTGACTCTGCTTATACTTGGCTGATACTGTTCGCACACAGATCTCACGACCTCGGACACGAACAGCTCTAATGAATGACCGGTGAACAATTTATGACCAAGCCCTATTAGCAAAATCCTTTGCTTTGTGAACTGTGTGACAAGTCAGGTGGTAACACAACAGCGAAAAGTTCATTTGTTCAGCCTTTTGTTAATTTGGATAACTTAAACCTACAACCACCAGGCGATTGGCAGCGTAATGGGTCACTGGGCATATCCAAATGGTTATCAATAAACCTACAATAAGTTGTAACTTTAGGGGTATAAAAGCTAAGATGCAAAACACTAAATCACACAAACATTTCGTCTTTCGTTGTATTGTACAAAGTGCTTGTAAGGGTGAAAAACATTAATTCACTCTGCATCTGGGCCTTCTGCGTCCACATTTTTGCTGCGCTAAAATAGTATATTCTTGAAACAAGTTTCTTTAAAAACATTGTAGCCTATTATAAAATAGGACAGGACTGGTGTTTTTCTTCAGTCAGTTTAGAACTATACATCTGACTTATATGATGTCTTATGTGTAAGAGCCTGGAGCATGGGGTGTATTGGTAGAGATAAATCACAATTACCTGAGGCACAGTTGGCACTTTTGCTATAGTCGAAACAGGAGACCAAAAGAGCGGTGCACAAACAATACGCAAACTTCGTGATGCAATTCTGTGGTAAGCGGGGCAGCGGGTGACCATAATTAAACCAACACAAAGCCGCCAACCCGAGTATCTATTCGTGAGTCGCGGCAAGGGCATCCTCAGACATACTTATAATAACTGATGTCTAACACTGTAGAAGGAGCGCTCTCTCCCCCTCTCTTTTCTTGCTCTTTCATTCTTCCCTCATGACAGTTTTCCGACCTGCAGACTGTGCGCTGAAACACAAGCAGACTGCAGTCTATAGGAGCCCCGCGTTTCGCCCGGGAAGCGCAGTGTGGAGCAGAGAAGACTTGGCACTGGGAACTCCTTTCAGACTCATCAATCCATATGGCCCGTCAGCACGGACCCATACTCCTACCAGCGTGCGTATCTCTCTCCAAGCGCCTGGGCGCATCACTCTGTTGTTTGGTGGATAGGTTAGTTGTACGAGAACACGTGATCTAATGTGATCTGTCGATTTGGTTAGGGTGGAGGGTCTAGTTTTGTGTACATAAGGTCGTGTGCTTGCTTTTTTTCGCCAAGTGCCACCGCTCCGCCTTCTCTCCTCGCAACGTTGACGCAATGTATAAATACTGGAACAAAAGGACAACTTCCTTGAAGCTTGCCGTAATTGCAATAAAAACAGACGCGGTCCGGCATTGACAGGCTGATGGGAGTCCTGCTACCTCACGGAATACAATTACTGTAGAGCGTTTTGTTGACGTACGCAGGGATGAACGGCGCTTTCCAGGTTTCGGAGACTCAAGTAAGTGTCATTAACCACTCGTAGTAGGCTATTTTGCAATCTCTCTATAGCCTTCACATCGCCCATCGTCCTATATCCACTGCTCCAATTTCTGGCGTGATCACAATGCGCGACAGCGCGATTTTGTTTTCTCCAGGCCGTTTTAATTACTAAAGATTAAAGTTGGTGTGCGCTGTTTTTCGCGGGCAAAACCAAACCGAGCTACCTTAGCCAACATTATTGACCTTATCATAGCGTATTTCCTCGCACCATGGGGAACAAATGATCAAACAACGGTTCACTGGCTACTGAGTGTAAACTATAAAGAATGGCGCTATAGTCCAGGGCATTGAATGTGTTTATGTTGAGTTGTGCGTGGTGGTGCTTGAATCAAATAGGCTACAATCAATACATTTCACTTTATCATTCATATTGTAAAATAAATATAAAGCGCATTGTAGTAGCCTATTGATAACGCGATTTCGCTTGACTACGAATACGGAATATCTTTGCTTAACAGTGAGTCTGATATGAAATTTCCCGTCTCTCAAGGAATGCTTTGTGAAGCCCAAACACGAAGTGCCGGTTTGATGCGATTTCTTACGGCTGCAACGAGCTGTGTGATTTGTTGTCCAGGCGCAGCTCTAAATTATATAGCCTAATTATTTTTGGGATATCATAAAATACACGCTCACATGTTGCCCATTTAGAACATTTACTATGATAGCGTACATTTGTAATATTGCAAGGGCCAATGTGCTATGTGTGACTGGTTCGGTGTCGATTCCTCTACTTTGTGAACAAAGAGCCACGGAGAATTTGGTTAGGTGGAGGGCGACATTGCAAAGCAAGCAGGCAGACTGTTTACAATAATAACAGGATAGTTATGACGTCGAGTAATAGACAGCAGTCTCAGCCAGAGGAAAAAACTTCTGAAGCATCAACAACATGCTAAATTTGGACAGAGGTTACATCATCGAAGTAAAGCTGAGGGCGGGACTTCCGTTTGGGTTGGAAACAGCGGGTCTGTGAAACCATGGAGGCAAGTGCCGCTACTTTCTCGTTAGCCTTACTGCGTTCATGTCCTAAAGTTAAACTGAAACTGACTATCAAACTGCGATTAAACATTAGAAGGCTATGCAAATGTACTTTTTATGTTTTGTATTTTATTTGAAATGGTAACGGAAATATATTTGTCTGTTTTTTTTTTTGTCCACAATGCCACTACAGTTGAATAGGCTATAGGTTTGAAATTGATTCAGGATATTGTGTCATCAACATAAGATCATTGTATGGATTGGAGGCCAACACATTTCTCATAATCTCAGCCTTACAGTTTACACCACACAGCCTCAATTGAGAATATCTAGCCGAAAACACTGTTGGATGTGATAACAGGCTTCAATTGTAGCTTGAATGTTAGGTGGCAGCATATGTAAAGGAATGAGCCGTCAATGTGATTGACGAATAGAAAATCAAAGTTTAAGAGGTCTTTGCCGTAACTCAAAACATCTCACGAGTAAAGATCCTCTTAACCCGCCTGCCTTCAGAATCATAACACATGGCTTTAGCATGGAGTAGATTAAATAAGCCAATCCCTCTCTATCACATTAGGCCTTTCCATAAGTACAACAGTGTTGCATGACTATGCAAATGCAGCTAATATCTTAAAGTCATGAGTGGGGATCGAACTCCGAATGGCACCAATGACCCCCCCACCCCCACATTGCTGACTGGCCATTTGCGCATGCCAATAAACACACAACGCATGTTCAATTTCCACATGACAAAACAGCTCTCTTCTCTAACACACTATTTAATCAAAGACCATTGCATGGGCCCCCCCTAGACTTGTGTCCAGGGTCACCGCCCCCATGGCAGGCCTGCAAAGATGCAAGGTAAAATACTCCTCCAGTGGACCGTGTCATCAAAAATTAGCAATTTAAGTGTGCAATTTGCCTTCATGTTCTTTTTCTCTTTGGGGGGGGGGGGGGGGGGGGTGTTTAATAGGTGAGTAAATTAGCACGAGAGGCCAGGAGCTTATGAGACCAGCTCACTTAAGGGGTCAAAAGGTCACTGTTGTGTTTTCAGGGTGACCTCACGGCTACTGTTGGCTTTTTGATAGATGTTGTTGCCTAAGTGTGCAGGCTTTGGCCACCATAAAGGGAGAGGCGGCCCTACACACACCCCCTCACCCCTCCGCACCCGGACTGAGGCACGGGGGCCAGGGGCAGCAGCTGCTACAGATGTCTGAGGGCACGGGGGAGGAGTCCCTGCCACTCCTGAATGGGATAACAAAACCCTCTCCCCACCCCCCTCCTGTGTCCCCCTCCTCCCATGCCGCTACCCCACTTTCACACCACAACAAAACTCTTTGACAAGTGATGGGGTGCAAGCAAGTTCCCCCGGAGAATTCTTGCTCTGCACTCTTGCTGCAACTTCTCCAGTGGGGTCATGTTCATGTGTGGATCTGGGGGTGTGAAAACATTAGGTAATGGAGTGAATGCAAATTTTGTTATTTTACAATATAGGAATAAAAAATGTTCGTATAGACATATTCATTTTATTTTATCATGTAGCCTGAAGAATCTAAATAGGCTAAGATTTCTGGGTGTACCTCAAGAAATAAAACGATTATGTACAAAAATACAGTGACGATTACATTAAAAGAAGAGTCTTGTCTTTACTTGTGAAGTTTGATAAAGAGCTGGCTTTTCATATTAACCTCATGTCTCCTCAAAAATGATTTCTGTTAGGGGGCTAAACAAGGAGACTGGCAATCAGTAATTAAACAGACAAATTATTGTTTTTGTAAAAAAAACAGAGGTAAGGGTACTGTGTTCAGTAATACAAAAGTTTAAATGTATCTCTGGCATGATCATACCATGCAAATGCTGACAACATAGGCTACATTTTTGTAGCTAGGTCAATCCACAACATTGTCATCCGGTTTGCTGTCATGGTGTGCTGGACAAAGTAGCTGGTCCCATGTGAGTGATTTCTTGGTCATTACACTTACAGATATGGCTGCTGTCAGGTCTTTTAGTTAAAGCCACATTTTGTCATCATACTTGATATTGAAGTGTATCAAGGGATGACATTTATTTTTGGTCATTTATAGAAATACCTCATATCTCAGAGATGACACTGTTAGAAGTATTGTAATTATAAGTAACACATTAAGCAAGATACAATTAATAATTAAAGGTTTACATAGCTTAGTGATGTGTTTTAAACTGTAATGAAGAAACTCCTGAATCAACTAGCCACAGTAATGGCCTGTGACTGAATGCATTGGAATGGACACACTGCAGACCAAAAATGCAAAGCTAAGGTATGCTGAATAACCCATCAGTGATATGCACACCACACCACATACAAGTGGTTGTTCTCTTCTTTCTTAAAATCCTTTAGACATTTTAGTTATATTCTCAGTTCTCACACATTCCCCATGTACCTTTTACAATTAAACCTTAACCTGCCTATTCAGTGTGATTTGCTCTCAAAAATAAGAGTAATTTCTTTATTAGACTTTTGTGCAGACTGAAGTTGAATTGCCTGACTCAACACTTCCTGTAGTGAGCCAGTCTGTGTATTCTAAACGGAACTCATGGTTCCCTCTGTCCTCAACACCGAGTGAAGTGTGCAGTGATGCAGCCTCTCCAGGAGATAGTCTCCAGCAGCCTTCACCTCTCTATTCTCTGCTGCATGAAATCCATGATATTTAAAATATCCTCTAGCCATAACTAACTGTAACTAGCTCCTCTAGTGTAACACTTTTCTGAATGGACTTTGGAGTATAGAGTGGGAGCTTCTTGTCAGAACCACAAATTTAGATGTTTAGATAGCTTGAAATTTAACAGAAGGGCTTGTTTAAAAATATATATATTATATATTTTATAAGTAATATAAGATAAAATATAAGTAATTCTGAGAGTCCCACAAAGACAGAAGGGAGCATTACAATAGAGGGTGAGACAGGAGAGGGGAAAGGTTTTGCAGTTTGTAATTTCCTTATTCTTGATGTTCATGTCAGTATTGACTGTGTAATGGGGCATCTGTGGAGAACAGGCTTAGCCCACATGTTGTGAAATGAAAATTAACTTTTGTATATGTAAAGGTAGGCCTGTACACCTAAGCACTGTGTGCTCATAATAAGCTCTGGGGTGATGTTAATCATATCCAGATATCATGGGTAAAATTGTGTAATTGTGAATTCTGGCTCACAAAGTGTGTCACATGGCACCTCTGTAAAATCAGGCCAGCTTCCTCTGTGTAGAATGTCCATTTCAAAGTAGTGCTGACCCTGGCCAACCAGTTCGTACGGGTGTAGGCTACTGTTAGAATTGATGTTTTGTAGTAATTTAGCCTCAAAGTAGGCTACTGAAGATTTGCTTCTGGCTGGGACATGGGATACGTGTAGTCGTATCGTAACCTCACGGGGCTTAAGTGATCATAAAATTAGACGCAACATTTTGACTGTAGCTCATTTGGGTTCAAACCTATCCTACTTGTCAAAAATGAAGGACTACGAGTCGAACAGAACGTCACATTAACATCGAAGAAGAAATGATGTCGTGCTCTACCCAAATGCATCCACAAGTTTCAAGTGTACTATTCTGTAGAGTATGTTCTTCTCTGTTAAGAAAAAAATCCCCTCCTGTTTTTCATTTGCTTTAAATCATAATAATTTTGCCACAGTTTCTTGTCCACTAGAAACGTCCGTGTATGTTGCTAGAGGTGTTCTCCAATCCCCATCGCTTTTCGTGTTCCCGGCATGCTCACGCTGGGAGGGGGCGTCTCTAAGCGGTTTGAATGAGGAGAGTCACTTTCGGCGCCATTTTCGAGAGTGAACAGCGATATTATCAACAGCAGCTGCGAACCGACAAACAGCTCGGGAAGGTTAGATACAATTTAATACAACTAAAAATATATATATTATCATACAAAATAGTTGCGGTTTACACAAAGTTAATCAAATGTTATGTCGAATGAGCGATTGTCGCGAACTTAGAGTGGACTAAAGAAGCGGAGAAGGAAGGTTCCTGTATTTCACCCTCTGCGAATATTTTTCAAAAAAATATAAAAAAATCTAGGTCGATCCTATAAAATTTGTAAAAAATAATCAAAAATTAGTCCACATCTTTGCGATTGAGCGAAAGTGCAGGTCATCTTTGACGGTCTTTGTCGTGAATCTTTATACAGTGTTTTTTGAGCGGGAGTAACGTTACAGCTGGAGCTCCAGTCTGTCTGCTGCCTCTTGTACAAGTCTGACAGCGGTGCTGCATAGACGTGCTTACAGCTGGGCTCTCTACGTCTTTACACTTTTCAACCGAGTTGTTTGTTCGTAATTATAGCAGCGTTGTAGTAACATGTAAAACTGCAGTGTACATCGAGTATATAACGCTCGTTCGATTATTTGGCGTATTCTGAGATTTGCGCCATTTTAGCTCCGTATAGTTGCGTCTTCAGGAATGGGCTAGTTGTCGTTAGCCAGCTGCTGTTAGCATTATGTAAAGTTCCCAAGCTAACCACCTAGCTATTTGACTCGCAGTATTTAGTTTTAGAAATAACGGCCGTGGCTTTTGTGACAACTAGTTTTCAAATTTGTGTAACATCTACCGCCTGAAGAAAAGAAATAACAACTTGAGCTGTGCGTCATTTTCGGAAAAGGTATGGGACATTTTATTTCCTCATGTTGTTTGTCATTGTTCATGCAAGTAATGTTAACGTTAAGTTGGCTGTATAGTGCTGAATGTGCAATATTTAATTTGTCTAACTGTTACTTCTGGTTATTTGCACTGCTCTGGCTTGTGTGGTGGCGCTATGTTCATTTCCATGCTCTTCTTGAAAAAGTAGTATTAGTTTTCCTGTTTTCCATTAGGGTCATTTTGGAACTTGTACGTTATTCTAATTATGATAGTGTGCAAAACGCTAGATGTGTATTGCATTTTTTTCGAACAAGATGGCTAACTTAACAGAGGGGGAAACTTGGTGGCAACGTGCAATAAGTAACTATCACGCATGGAGTCCAACCATAGCTTTTCATGAGTTATGCATATGGAAATGAGACACTTTGTAGTCTGATCAATATCAGTGCGCAGTGATCCTATTATGAATGGAGTTGTTCTATACCAGTAAGGATTATTATAGCTAGCCAGCTAACTTGGTTGGCCTAATTTCTGCGCACACTCGTAATTTAACCTCCCTGTCTCCCTCCTCTCACACCCACGCTCATTGTGGCCGCTGTTATGTTGAGTCATTCACCATAGCAAGATCAATAAGTAATGCTTCGAGTCAACTTTTTCAGATTTGTTGCTTTAAATTTCAACGTGACCGCTTGTTTCTGCACGCGTTCACGGTATCTACATGCAAGTTAGGCCCAGAAGTTCCAGCTAGCGACTGTTTTAAAAAAGGCTATAGAGAAATAGGAGAACACTCAACGACTCTTCCCAAATGTGTGCTGAATATGGACATGGTTAGAAATTGACATTTATGTGTGAGGATTCCAATACGCATTTGATTTGAATATTTAGTTGAGATGTACCCGGGTAGCCTGTGCCGTGAAGTGGGCCCGGGGTCGGATGGCCTGTGCGAGCTGGATGCTCCGGAGGGCGTGCCGTACCTGGTGCTTTGCGTAGGAGAGCCGAGCAGTGTTGTCCGGGCAGGGCTAAACTCGTGCTTCACATTAGCGAGGCTTTCTTCCAGCTGACTGTTTCATAAAAGGGCCCTCTTAATCGTTTTCTACTGCATCGTGTGGGCTTCTGTAGCGTCTTCCGTTTTTCCCTCGGGCTGAGAATATTGATGTGACATGAGTTTAAGAGTAACCACATTTGGTTACGTTTTTGCTGGAGTGCGACAGAAGTACTAATATGAAATCTCTCTACAACTCCCAGTATCAGTTGTCTGATCATAATTACCCAGTTTTAGTACTTTTCAGTACTCGAGTTAGCCTACATAAGCAACTCCTATTCAATGGATGCCATATTGCCATCTTTGGTCTAGCTGTTGCATCGAATGGTTAGAACATTCTGGAATATGTGCTGACCATGTTCTCTATTAAGTGATCCTCATGCCTAAATCTTAGTTGAATTATGAGCATCACTAGATAAATGAGTAGAGTGGAAGTGGGGAAATGTACCCTATCTAGAAATGGACACGTATGCACTTTTGATCTTTAGTTGCATATATTTAGTCCTATTTCTTATCAAAAAGTCCTCATGGGAATCCTGAAAGAGTTTCAGTTTAAACTTACCATGTATGTTGTATGTAAGTTGTAAGTTTTGTATGTGTATTAGGAGAACTGGTAGATGATGACTGCACAGTAGCTTGATTTATTTTATATACAATAAGGAGTGCAGTAGAATATGCCTCCAAAGGATGTGTACAGGAGAGATAATAAATGAAGAATGAAAAAATTATATTCCTGATAATTCATGATTTATTCAGGAGTATATGCAAGTGTACTTTATTCTTTTAGACAATGAAAGTCACGAATCAATTTCTAAAAGCAGAGCCTGTAGAACAACAAAACACACACACACACAGAGTAGTTTAATTGTCTGTTCTTTGGCTTTGGGTCCTCTTTACCAGATGCATGTTAAGTATCACAAAATGTACAGCATTGTTTGGACAGTTATATAGGCTACTTGTATATGTATGTACATGCATGAATAACATTGCTTAGCTTAGCCCATAGTCATCTCCAGGCATAAATTGGAATGGTTTCAGGTGTCCTAATCGATATATGGAGAAATGTTAACAATGGTTTCTGTTATGACTGTCAAACCACTCCCCACACTTCTTATCAAACCCCAGTAGAAATGTTGAAAGAATAAGAACCACAAAGAAGTGTTTATGAACACTAGTGTAGGGCAGGGTCTTAAAGTGTCCAGAACAAAAGTGCAAAAAACACTAGTGTAGACTAGTTTTGTCCTTAAAATAATAAAAACGAAGGTAAATAAATTATTTATAAATGTATATCTAGTGAAAATAAGTGAATGGAATTGTTCCACATATTCCCACTTTCCATATACATTTTTGTAATATTCGATGGAGCTGAAGTGGGTAATGCCAATGGATCCATGATCTAGCTTTTTTCTTTTCTTCTGTCTTATTTGTTAGAAATTCTTCCTAGTTTTCTTTCTTTTATACTTGTTTTCATTTCTTGTAGCGAAGTATCCAGTGGTTATGATGGGAGTTTGTGTAAACCGAGACATTTCTGTAGCCAAAGCCTCTGCAATAGACCGGAAGAGTGTCTTATCATCTCTAAAGAAATGTTCTCTTGAAATGTGTGACTGTGCAACTATACCAAGTAACCTGTATAAATCACAGGATTGTGCAGAAAATTCTCTGAAAAAAAAAAAAGTATACTATAAAAGTTATATGTATCTTTTCTTTGAATGTGTGTACGCTGTACAATTGTTCATTAGGTGTTTTTGGAGTGCAAATGTTGGATTCCTGTGGGCTGGAAGCATTTCTCTGAAATACAGACACTCAATATTAAAAATTAAACAAAAACTCACTCACACGCACATTAGATCTGATTGCAGTATGGTGGGAAGAACACCTGTTCATCTCCGGCAGTGAAGTTTACCTTTACGTTTTTTTTTTAAACTAAATAAATGCATGCTTACTTATGGGCAGCTTTGTGTAAGTTGCTGAGCAAAACAAACCAAAAAAGGGAGAGTTGGCTCCCATCAATGTGATGTGGGGTTGTGTTGGGCTTTTGCCTCTTCTTGCTGTAGATCCAACACTAGAGGTGAAAGGGCAGGGCAGAAGTGGGTGGAATGAAATCCAGAAGTGAAAGTTTCTCTGTGAGTTCCTGAGTGGTACGTCAATTTGGGATTGCCTAGTAGGTGCAAGAGTTTCACTCTACACACTCACTTTTACACACACACACACACACACACACACACAAAACAATTTTACACACATACAGTTACACACACTTCATCACAGTCTCACTGCACTCTCACACATAGTGCATAAATGTCCTTCATACACACAAATACACTCTACTCTATGCCTGGTGGAGAGAGGTGAACATCTACTAGGCTCTTCCTGGTGACTCGTAACAATATTGAGTTATGACCTTTTACTTATTTCTCTCCCTTTCTTTATTTCTTTCTTTTTTTAAATAACAATTTGCTGCAGGATTAGCCCTTTCATAGTTACTTTTGGTACTTCTGTTTTTTCCTCTCCTAAATTGTGTGTGTTGGCGAAGGAGTGTTGGTCCCTTGTCTTTGCTGATAAAATCAAGTAATTGTTTGTAATTTTGTTTGTCTGGGTAGTTGCTTGTTTTCCAAATATTTAATTTAGATGGTCACATAGCCAAAATAACATTGTAAAAAGACAGAAATAATTTGTGTACTTTTTGCTTACAAACTGCAGACGTTGACATTCGCTATATCAATGGGATGTATTATTATTATATTTTGTCTGTATTTATGTGTGTCTAAATTGTACCTGTGTGCACGAATGTGTACATTCCCACCAGTCAAATGTATGCATTTTCAATAGTCATTTGAAGTAGATGTAGAACTGCTTGTACAGAAAGAATATTTTTTTTGGCCCGAGCATATGAAAATTTGGTAGGAATTAAAATAATTTAGCAAATAGTTAAATGATATATTTATATTAGTTTGATTTCATGGTCCACTTATTTTGTTATTGCTTTTGGGGCTAGATTATGTTTGCTGCCTGATGGGCTACTTCAGATTGACTTAAGTCAGTAAAAAAAAAAAAAAAGATATATTATTGCTAGGAATTAATTGGCTGAGTGTACACTTCCTTAATCAGTGTCTTATCCTAGTTATTTCACACAGAAGGAGTACAAGCACATGCACAAATGCACACAGCATGTAGTTAGTTAGTGAGGGAGGCATCACGTGTGTGTGTGTGTGTGTGTGTGTGTGTGTGTATTAAATGCTGCCGGACAAGGAGTTTACAGCTCTCTGTCCAAGAACTACAGTGGTTCTGCCTCGACCAAAATTTTGGTAATCAGGATGATGGAAATTAATAAGTGACCCATGATCCTCAAATGGCTAGTTTTACTTTTTTTTTCAATGATTGAAGGGCTACATGTATGCAGCTTGTAGAAATACATTGCATATTTTTCAAGGCCCTGTATAAGTCATGCCTCACACCTATCAACCAACATCCAAGGCTTGATTTCCTGCCAATAGGTGTAGTGGGGTGGGTTCCGTGTCACTCAGGCTCAAGGACATTCTAGCACATATGCACATGGTGCTGGTCTTTAACAGGGGTCTGGTCCGATACATCCTGAACTACAGCCACCCAAGCAATCAGTTTGTTTTTAATATACTATATGTATATGTATATATACAGTAACCTTAACAAGCTGTGCCTGGGTGTGAGATTCTTTTTCTTGGTCACATGGTTGACCTTTGGTGTAAACTCATCAGCTGTCATATAATGCTCAGGTGAGGTTTTTTTTCACAAGTGTTTTCATGAAATAAAAGCTGTTGACGACACACAAAGAGCTTGCCAAATTAATAAAATTACTTTTTTAAACCTGTATTTTCTATAAGAGGGTTTTTCTTTTATCTTCCTGTCTGTTTAAATCTGATATGGGAACATACCCACTTAAAGACAGTCCAGAGTCTGTATCTATAAAATGTGTGTTGGCTTCTATGCAAGAGGAGTGTAACTGACATTCTTGGATAGGAGGTTTTGTTTACTGTCCTCCTGAGAAGCATTCAGTTTGCAGTTCCTGTGGGCCAGTTTTGTAGGACAGCAGTGTTGATGCCACAATTTGTAAGATGGTCTGAACGTTTATGTATATGTGTTCATAGCTGAGCATTTTTATCAAAGTCCGATGGTTAAGTGGTGACTTTTGGCTACAAGAAATTATCTTAATTAACAACAAGGTCTTTTCTTTTCCACATGGGGATTGTAATACACGGGGCTGTTTAGCTGACTCCTCATATTCATTGCATCCTTTAAGCATGGTGGGCTACAAGGAGGAAACCTGATATTTTGTGGATCAAGTTCAAATGTAGTGTCAGTAATCCTTTAGGCAGTTGTTAACGCACAGACAAACACCAATATTCAGATTTTTATGCATTTTGACTGACGATTCACATTTTTCACGTTTTGTCATTTTGGTGTGGTTGTTGAGCACTATGTTGAAGTCGGACTTTGAGGTACCTAATCAAATGTTATTGTTGGTACATAATTATTTCTGTAAGGAATTTGCTACACTGATCTTTAAAATGCCATTGTATGCAGCTAACTTATTTGGGTGATAACCTAATTATTTTCTTTTTATGATTCCCCCCTCGTTTTTTTTTTTAAGTAGCTGAAGAATAAAGCATGTCCCCCCTTGTTGAAAGTTTGTGGTGCCTCACCTCTAGTAAATTGACAACTGACCCCCCTCCCAAAAAACAGACCAGGGGTCAGATGTTGGCTCTGTGACCTTTTAACCTCTGGCTTTTATACTAAGGGTTCCCGCAAACTGAGGTCACCTAATACCCAGCTGCCTTCCTCCCTGAGCCGAGACCTTTACTTCTGTCTTTCTTGCTGTCACTCTCTCTCTCACACACACACACACACACACACACACACACACACACACACACACACACTAGCCTCTGGCTGCAACACAGGGAGGGAGGAGAGATGGGTGTAATTAAGGACTCTCCAGTGACCTTTTGTGATCTAAATGGTGTCTCCAATAAAATGTATATTTTAAATAATTATTAGGAAAGTATACCTTGGTTTCTCGAGTCATACCTCATGCATATTCACTAGTTATATTTAGTTTTGTATTTAATATTGCCAGCCATTTTTTTACCAATTGATGAGAAACTGCACATGCGTACACACACAAACACCTCTTCGAAGAACCTCTCAGAATTTCTCCTCTAATTTTGCTTCTTGCTCTTTCTCTACCAGTCGTCCTGCCACAGGAGAGAGAGAAAGGAGTTGGGCTTTCAAGCAGAAAATTATCCGGGTAAGAACAGGAGTATTTAATTGAATATCATTTCTGTAGATGTGTGTAATGATGGGGATTACTCAACAGTTGTGTTATAACTGCAATAACACTAGTTCACAATTAATAATAAATAAACAATGCTGCATTAAAAAGTGATGTGATACCAGAATCACAAAACTGATTGTTCCACATTATCAGTGCACGATAAAGCGTGCAGTCTCTTATATTTATAAATAACGTAGCTATATAATTTCTGGCAAATTAAAATAAGTCAGACATATTGGTGTTCAGGAAAACAAAAAAGGAAGTAAAAAGCTGAATGTGCACAAGCTCAATGTTTGTATCTTGGAATCACCTGACATCTGGCAAAAAGTACTATTTTGTAATGGAAATGTAGGAATGTAAACATTTCTCTATTTACCTCATACCGCATGTTGGATGAGAACCTTCAGACTGAACGTACACATGTCACATATAAGCATTTAACAGATTAGCAGAAAGGACTGGTTGTCTGCAGAGACTAAGTACAATTAGAACTGTTGGGCAGCTATTAAACAAACACATTTTGAGCTTTTATTTCACTGTACACCTGGCTCTTGTGCAATTTAAGCCATTTGTTTTTGCCCTCTCAAGTAAATGCCTTGTCAGATGGGAGTGCACTGGAAATCCGTGTTATCTTCCTGCAGCCTTTTAAGATTTCCGTAATGAATATAAGGCCTTGTTGATCCGTCAGCTGTTTTTCAAGCCTTTTTTCTTTTAAACCTGCCTTTCCCGCCTGACTCCTCTGCTGTGGTTGATGCAGAGCTGAGAAACCTGTTTGTGTTGACCTGCCTTAAGCTAATGTCAGACGCCATGACTTCATGACGTTTTCATTACTAATTTGATTAGACTCTTGCCTTTTTAATTTTCTCACAATTTTCAGTTACACCTCATGCTTGGGGAAGCTGGAAGGAGTGCAAGCAAATCATAACTTCGTTTTCACTCAACTTAACTAACCCTGTGACAAGAGTTCTGCTAATTGGTGAAGTGTATGGGCACTAAACAAGCTCGCAGCTTAAAGTATGAATTTGCAGAGATATGATTCGAAGCAGTGTCATTCTCGTACTCCCATGTCTTCGTCTCCCTAGTTATGTTGAATAAATTGGTTATTAGATGTGTGGTGGGGAGATGTACAGCTCAGTGTTGTTTTTTTAAATGCATGTACTATAGGTTTGTGTGCATTAAATGTGGATCTTGCGAGAGTAGAAACACCCTCAACTGACCATTGTGAACCCCTGCCGGTTCTTATGTGTCCGAGGCCAATTTCACACATACAGCCTTTACGTGTGTCATTTCACTGTTTTTGAGTTTGGAGAGTTGGGGCCGTTGCTGTTTCTCAGAAGCTCTGCGAAAGCAAAGCAGCATCTAGAGTTTCTGCGCTGAGCCTGTTTTTTTGGCGCGGAGTTTCAGAAGCACACTGCCTCTGCTCCTATTTACTCGCAGTGAGTGTGACGTGACGCGCCGCGTCTGGGCCAGGTCACAGCCAGAGCCGTTTCAAACGCGGCCAAAAAGTGGCAAGCTGTACATGCTGAGTGGAAGGCGGATGTGCAAAACCCACCTAAGCCCTTGACAGGTGACTGGTTGTGGGCACTTATCCCACCCTTCTCCTAACACAACAGAGGTACGAAGCACACAGGAGAGCCTGTGACTCCTTCATCATTAGGTCGGATATGTCCGGAGTTTTGTACCTCTTTACCCTCTTTTTATGTGTATCCCGCTGCCCTTCTCTCTCTTCTCCTGATCCGTTGCTTGCCTGCTCACATATGATCTAATGAGCTGATTCAGTGTCCTTGTCTTCTGTCATTTTGTACTGTTCTCTAAAGCATTTACTTGAATCTACCTATGTGCGACCTACACACACTGTAGCTGTCGGCATCAGGGGAGTTGAGAGGTGTGCAGTAAGTGCCTAAGAAGTGCCCAGACTGAATCACCTATTTGAAGGGTCAGGCATGCGAGGCCTATCAACTGCTGAATGCAACAGCATCCTGTGAATTATGAAAATGCAAAAATAAAAAAACACTTTCCACTGTCAGTCAAAAAAACGAAAGCTTCGCCTATTTCAATCATTCCAGAAAACATGCCGATTTTATATGAAGTTTCAATTACTGTTATTCTGGTAGACATTGCAAGTTCAGAGATAAGAATGCAGCTTTACATTTTACAACCAACACTGTTTGAATCTCTTGAATTTGTTGATGATGGAGATTCTTCCTGTATGTTTAATCACTATTTGTGATTTTCTGTGATGCCTTTTCTATTTGTTTTTTTTTCTCTCTCCAGGAGCATGAAGATGATGGACTGGTCGTGTGTGTGACAGAGGCATGCATTTAACAATGCTGCAATCAGAATGGAAGTGCGAGTTTGTGTGGCCTGCGGTGCTGTAGCAGCACAGAATGGTTTGTGGGTTTTAAGGGGGTGCAGGCCGTACTGTGCTGCGGCAGTAACGTCTGGAATAAGGTGTGTGTTCCTCTGTGTGTGAGTGAGGAGGGGTGTTTCCTTGTTTGTCTTTGTGTACAGGCTTGGAAGATGAACTTCAGTGTTAAAGCTTGTTTGTTCGAGGCTGACTTAAGAGCATGTAAAGCAGTTGAGTGTCTGACCTGAAAGTATGACTATAAAGACAGAGTGTCTGTCTGTCTGTCTGTCTCTGTCTGACCTGGAAGTATGACTATACAGACGGTGTGTGTGAGTTTGTCCTTTCATGTTCTCCTGCAAGTGTGTAATCTAAAGATGCCTGTATGCTGATTTTGGCGGCCTTGCTTTAGCAGCACGTAAATATTGGAGTTAATCCTGTACTGAAGCCTCCAGTATTGATCGTGCTGCTGTAGTAAGGCAGGCCTCTCTTCACACTCCTGCTCCAACATAGACTCAGTGCCCCGCTGCGCAGTGAACACCACCACCAACATGACCCACGCAGGTCTCCTGGTAGTTGACTTAACATCAAGCTAATTACATTACATTCATCCTGATTGCATGACCTGCGATATTTAGGTGTCGTCCAGGAATTGGCATTACTAAATTTGGGAATACAAATAATTTTTTATTATCTTTTTTTTTTAATGTGGATGTAATGCACCTTTTTGGCAAGGTTTTGGATTGTACAGTTAAAGAAATAAAAGTTGAAAACTATTGTATGCAAGCGTTCTACAGGACAGATGCAGCGCCTGGCTCGTCTTAAATGTGCTAATCAGAACAACACTTCATCGCCATCTTCTGGGGAGCTTTAAATCGCCTGCAGTCTAAATGTAATTCTCCCTCACAAAACGCGTTCGGGCGGTTTTGTATTTCGCTGTTCCCTGCAGCATATTGTGTAGGTGTGTCGACTAGTTTACTTAAATTCACAAGAAAACTATTGGAAGTCCATTGCGTGCGTAACTTCTACAGAAACATTACTTGGGATTACAGATTAAAATATATCCAAGGCTCTAACTGCACACTGAAGTCCTACTAAAGTGTCTTGTCTAGCCTATATTTCCAAGGGTGGCCTTTTTCTTTTAACCTAGCCAATATTTCCATGGGTGGTCAATCTGATAGATATTATTCATCAGAGTTTAAACTGTTAACTGTGTTAAACTGACAACTGTACGGCGGTTTGTCGGCAAAGTGCATATTAGCCGGTCTGATTTATTTATGTATAGGTCTAACTCGGCATTAGGCCCTCTTAGCATTTGCAAACGGCTTGCTTAATGGGTTAAATTAAGCACATTTCCTTATTTATCGTTGTCCTTTTAAACGATCAAGCTGGAATTTCTAATGGGGTTGGAGCTCACTAATCACACCAACTTGTTTTCTGAGGTGAGTTACATCCACAGCATCATCCCAGTTAATATCAGTCATTTAAACGGTGTCCTTGTGAACAAGAACATGCGGGATTATTTTTGAATTGACAATAATTTTAAACTGCTGAATCAGTCTATTTAAGGAAGTTATTTGACAGTTTTTAAACAGACCTCAACCAACCCGTCACAATTTTTTTCACATAAATTATGTTTATACTTTAACTGAAAATAATTTTGTACCTGATGAGCAGAAATAATATAGTTTCTACAAATTATCCAAGTCTGTTTTCAGCAAGAAGACGAGCACAACATTTGAATGTCAGGCGGACAATTTCCTTAAATGCACACTGCGCATCCCCACGCAAGGATTCGATGAAAGCTAAATTCAAATAATCCACTTCTGCTATTCAATGCTACCATAGCAAGATTCACCGAAACATGTAGCCAAAATATGCTTTGGAAACTTGAAGTTGAAATTCTTTTGGATTTCCAAATGCACCACTCTGAGATGCCCCATAGGCTTGTAGTCTACCTATGAGCGGAATGTTATGCGCTCCTTTGATATCAACTTTAGGCATGAGATTAAACACTCAATGCATTGTCATCACACTCCAAGCACTCTAAATAAACAGGTTATATGCTTTCTGATTTTCTGAGATTAGTCAAATATTTAGAACAAATGGCTTCATTGGAGACTACAGTCCAACCCTCACCAAGGCGATAACAGTTATTTAGGGAGTCACAGGTAAACTAGCGCGATATTTGAATAAAATCGAGGCAAAACTGAAAATTGCGGTAGCCAAGCTTACCGAGTCACGTCGACTGGCGCTGAAAACCTGGAAAAAACGATGCGATGCAAAATAAATGGAGAGAAAGTGTCTCCACACAAGTACCCTGTAATTGGACCAAAAACCAAGCGCGCAAGCGACTGACGCGCACAGTTAAGTGCGATCATGCCTCTTGTTGCCGTGCAGATTTCACACTGGAAAAAAAATAATAACAAAATATGAAAAAAGTCTTAAATTTGGACCAGAAACAGAGCCTTCTGCTGTTATTAAGAATGTAAAAGGTTTAATAGTATCCTATTTAGAACATAATTGAAGACCGGGTTCACCAACTTCATTCGCAAGATTTCGTTTTTCTCTTATTCAAAGAAGATATAGAGGGTCCCTTAAAGAATATGTCGGGAAGCGCTGTTGCCATGTGAAAGAAGACAGTTTCTAAAATTGACCGCCACAGTGTCAACCGACCCAGGTACCACTGCACACAGCGGAATATTGTTTATTACGAACATACGATTACTTTGGTTTGACATTCGAATGACAGTGCACGGAGATGCACCACACACATGTGCATCGCGCAACGCAAGTTCAGCATGGTGAAAGGATTGGAACATCCGATGGAACATGTCCTCCACAGTCTTGCACAGCTCACGTCTGTAAAGACACGTAAATATCAGTGTGCCACAAGAGCAGTGCAGTGCCTGACAATAGGCTATAACAACATTTAAGATGCGTCTGTAATTAAATGTTGTCAGAGGTAGAAATGTTGCGTAGCCTACTCTCAGCAGCATAGTTTTTGATACTCCTCAAATTGACGCAGTCTGAGTAGTCTATTACAAAGTCATTAGGGACAGTTGGTAGCTCAGTGATGTGATATTGCGACCAAACCAAATGAGCCTATAGGCTAATCCCTATTGGCCTATGGAGGCCTAAACTTGACCATGACCGTGACCCTTACCTTGACCTCTGCCCATGTCGAATTAGAAGTAAATGCACAGTTGGCTGTTACAGTCCCAAATGGCAGCAGCCAGTGAATAGGTATTGTACCACCAGTACTTCAGAATATGTGTATTAACCTGATTCGACTTTATTATGCTTTGGGTATGTAAAGCATTTAATTAATGACATCCCAAAAGCAGGTGGAAACAACACAGCTCTCACTTTATACCTGAAGTGTGCATAATAGTGGTAAACTTGGGACATTCTGGGTAATAGGACCCAATTCATCTCCTGGATTATACTGTGAAACGGAAACCTAAATATCGTGGAACATAACGTAGTGATAATTAGCGGGTTATAAAGTTTCCACAAACTGAAAAATAAGGAAAATTCACAGACCCATAGTCATTATAGAGTGGTTAATGGGGAAATGTAAGTGGTATGGCTTGTGGTATGACTTATGACAAATGCTTGAGAGCTGGTGGCGAACGATACGTGCAATACATTTAAGAGGTTGTAGATGGCGCGTGTGAGCGTTCCTGATAGACAGGGTGAAATAGAGTATGGGAGTCGACCGGAAGTTTGTAGTTTTTCTTGTTAGCATTTTGGTTCCAAAGAAAAAAACCTATGGAAACATGAATGGGTTTTTGCAAAGTTGGCAAACATGAGTTGTGAGCGTTCAAATCTGGAGAGGACAGTTCAAATCAGTCGGTGTTTTGTAACGAACTGCTGTCTTGTGTCGTTAAAATAAAGCAGAAAAATAAGGAACTACATTGTGTCACTAGAGTGGTATCCATGGTTACCGGCAACTCTTAACACACACCATAGACTATACGTGTATATACGTAGGCCTACATCTATACATGTCTATGACTCACACCCCTTGGTTTCAGCATGACGTCACAATAAATAATACCTTACTTCCGGGTGGCAAACTTTGCCCCTGCCCATAGTAAACCTTAACAAACCAACAGGATTTTCCATGTAATTTAACCAAGGTACGATCACGTTTAATCATAATTATGAATATGATTACAACACGTTTTATGCGGATGATCTTGTCAACTGAAAAACTAGACGTTCCTGATTTCGTTGCTGTTGATATTTGTTAGCGAAAAACGGTAATATTGCAACGACCAAGTCATTGAAGAACATTGAAGTATCAAACTCGTAGTGAGATCGCTGACGTAACTGACGTAGTGAGATCGCTACAATATCCAACTTAAAATTAACCATTTTCAGAACTGTTTGTAGTTTTCAAGCTATTTGTGTGGACACAATAATTTGTCCATACAGATATAAATAAAGTACCTAGCCTATCTATCGATCTTATTGAAAATATTGAAAACTTTGTCATTTTATTGTACATGAGCAGTTTTGAGGATTTATGATCTCTTAGCAGATGTGGTTGGGCTGGAGTTGTCTATCTCAGGTTCCAGGTGTTGTGATGGGGCAAAATCAGTGTGGTCAGAATCAGGGTTTGGCCGACCTGCAATCTGAAAAAAAAAAAAAAATAAGCAACCGTATCATACCCAAGCCAGATCACCAGCAGTTATTGAACTGCCATGAGTGTTATCTTGTAATTCTCTCAGGGATTTTCATTTTAAAATCGGAAGGTGCAAGACTGTTAATCCGCCCCATACAAAATGACGACGGTAACTCACACACTCAGGGCCAAAATGATTAAAATCGTGTCCAGAATGTTGAAATACTGTGTCTATTAAGATAGATTTGAACCTTTTTTTTTTAGTTTAAATTTGGGGATTTATGATGGGCCTTCTATTATATGCGCAGATTAGGGAGCAAGAAATGCACTATAGTTTATACGTGGACTATACGGGTCGTATTTCTTTCAACGCTCTCACGTTAGTCTGCGTAGATTTACGTACTAACAATTTCAGCAGGTGGCGCTGATGGTCGTTTTTCATATCCCTGCCTCCAAGGTGGAAGTCCGATCATGATGTCATATCCTGAATGTTGTGGAGCTACTGTCACATGAGAAACACTGATAATGTAACGTTGTATGTGTAACTAGAAGCTTGGCCCAGTTAATAGTCCAGTGATATTTCTGGTATTGAAGGCTTTTTGTAAAGAGGTTACAATGACGTCTTTGCTCTCCTGTTGTATGGGATGGTGCGGTGATTCGGCTTCTGGACACGTAACGCTCAAGGAGATGCCAACTGTTCAGTTGGACACCCATCACATGGGTAATATTTATGGTACCTCTCGAACTCTTAGCCGCTCGATAGTTGTAGTTGCAGACTAGTCTGAACGTGAAGTGTGGCAACCTTTTAGATTCCGTTACATACGTCAGTGTCTGTGCATTGTAGCTTAGTGACTTCAGACCTTGTTATTTTTGATGAAGTGCTCAGCTGGCTGTGGAGTATTTTGAAACAGGTCTGACTCCACAGACTGATTACATTGAGTCTAAACACTGTTTGATGCCACAGGCACAGATGTTGTCATCGTTAAAAGTGGAAGGAGGATATGTGGAACCGGTGGTTGCCTTGCCAACGCACCTCTGCATCAAAATAAGAGCTACTTCGAGTTAAAAATTCAATCCTCAGGTAAGTGAATACCCGTATGACACCACATCGATGCTGACTTTACTCACAAAAAAACGGACAATAAATGTAATGTGCTTAAATCAGTGTTTACTATCCTATCTTTGAGCACCTTGCCCTGCATGTATTTTATCCACCACTGCTCCAAGAACACCTGATTGAAATCTTTGTGATTAAAAACTCTCCTCCTGGTTAGTTTAACATGGTGTGTACCGCTAATCAAATATGCCAATGATAAGGTCAGGTATGCAGTTTGGCTGGGGTGGCAGAAACATGATTGAGAGCTATGGGTCTAAGGGATGGGTTGTGTGTGGTTGTAGGACATTTAGGCAGTTTTTACATGAAATTCTTGTTTGAGTCCTGCATAGTGAACATTGTGAGCAGGTCACAACCCCCATGATGATGCAAATACATTCTCAGTAAAGAGTGCTGTATCGTCACCATAACCTGAAAGGCTGTTCCCCAAGGAGGAAGCCACAGCTCCAAAACCGGCAGAAGAAGACTTTAATTGAGCACTGATGCAGATGAGCACTGTGACCAAGCTCTTATTTTTTGGAAGAATGTTCTATGGTCAGATGAGACATGAATAGAACTGTTTGGCCATAATGGTTTTAAAAATTATTGGCAATAATCTTTCAGTAGGCCAAACGTAAGCATACCCCCAAAATGGCCATCACAAAGCCTTGTCCCTAATCCAATAGCCAGTTTGTGGGCTGAACTGTAAAAGCAGGTTTTCACAAGGTGGCCCACAAACTTAATTTAGTTGCACGAGCTCTACCAGTAGGAATTACCCATGTGTTGTGCAAAGGTTGTGGAAGGCAAGCCCAAGCTTTTATTTCAAGGTACACAATTTAAAGGCAGTCCCCCTTAATATTATCAAAGTGGATGTAAACTTTTGACCCTCTGATAATGTGATACAATATATAAAAGCTGAAAGTATTAATTACCTTTCCTATTATTCATCAAAATATATAAGTTGGACCTACTGAACTAATAGAGGGAATATACAGTATATTGAAAAGAAAAGTTCACAATTGTAAAAAACTGAGTTAGAATGTATTAAGCCAAGCTGTATTTAAACTTCTGACCTCAATTGTAGCTGTTCATGTTGATGATGAGAAGAATGTATTAACTTAATTGTAAGGGTGTTGTGTATTTACAGGGGTGTGGGGGGTCGGGGTTGCGACTAAGAAAGCAAATCTAAACCAAATGCCCATGGGAAGGGATATCCATAGTTTGATCCTCCGGCACGATGGCACCATTTACCACAATGATGAGGAGAAGAACCGACTGCCTGCCAATAGTCTGCCACAGGAGGGAGATATAGTGGTGAGTGTGTTTGTGTGTGTGTCTGTGTGTGTGTGTGTGTGTGTCTAAGAGAAAATATTTTATTGTCTTAGGAAATGTGGTTTTAAGTTGTATTTTTGTGAGTGAGATTGTAGCTGGTTGGAGGAGATAGGAATGTGTCTGAAGAAGTAAGCTATAAGGGTAAAGTGATGGTATCTCTGGTGTCATGTAGTTGACAAAAACTTTTACGGAATATTGTAGTTTACTTCTTTTACCACCCTAAATATATAGAGAAGTCTGTTATTGTCGTATTTTGTCTTCTGGTGCATTTTGAGTTGCCATAACCTGTTTTGTCACGTGCTAATATAATGCTTACAAAGTTCTGGGCTTGTTTTAGGGCATCACATATGATCATGTGGAAATGAATATATATCTGAATGGGAAGAATATGAACTGCCCTGCCTCTGGAATACGAGGGACAGTCTACCCTGTTGTCTGTGGTGAGCCAATGGCCTTCTTTATTTTTTCATGAACTGTGACAGTGGTGTGAGAATTTATGTGTATTCTTTAGGAAAGGAAACATGCTTTATTTAATCAGGTAAGACCAGGGGGTGGGTGGGGGTTGATGGGCACCAAGGATAGGGCATTATTTCCCCTAGATGGCGACATTTTCCCAGTAATAGAACGTTTGCTCTAGTGATTTGCCAGTCTGGTCAGAGAGACCTAAAAAAGAGACAGGACTTTTCAGAAAACTTTAGATTATAATCAATGTGTATCACCAGTAGGAGGCAGAATACAATTTAACAGAGAGGGTTATAAATGTGCTATGACAGGTCACTTGTGTTAAAATGTTATCCAAATGTTAAATGTTATCTATAGAACATTTAATCAAAAAGAAGAAGAAGTCACTTCACTATGGTATTGATAGATTGGTGATCTTATAAACTAGACTTTTCGCGAATGTATCTGTCGGGTAATAATAGATTATAGACCAAGCTATTATAATAATTATCTACTATAGATAACAGGCATGGCTAAACTTGCCTCGGTTTGGGGTCAGATTTCTTTAAATATGTATATCTATGCAGGCATGCATGTATACTGTCCTGTCTACTTTCATTTGGTTTATATTTTGTATTAAGTTTAATTTGGTTATGAAAGGCTTTCTTAAAATAAGTTTATATGTCGAAAACAGATTAACCCTTTACTCCTTAAGATGTTACCTCTTAAATTCCACCAGTCAGTCATGCAAAGGTTTCCTATATTTGCCTTGATATTAATCATAGCAACTCCCTCCTCCTTTCCTCAGTGGATGACAGTGCAATCCTTGACTGCCAGTTCTGTGACTTCTATCACACTCCTGCAACTGGCTTCCAGAAGATTCTGTTTGAGCAGCAGATCTTTTGATGTTCCATGCTGCATCATGTGGAATCCCAGTCCATCGAGTGTTTTGTCATTCATCTGGGAAAGCTGAGATTTCAGGATATAAAAGCCATGTGTTCCACTGTTGCTCAATCGAATTACCAATTTCCATTTTCAAGAATACTCTAACAGTAGATATTTTGTTCTTTCTTTTCTTCCAACACTGGAGGTACTGTGATTCTAAGACACAACCTTCATATTCTGTGTGCTGCAGAACATTATGAAGATCCTTTTGTGTTCCAAAGATTAACCTCCTCCTTTGTTTTGCTTTAAAACAAACAAACAAACAAACAAACACACACTCATACATATACGCACACTCCCCCTATCTTTTTCTTTTTGCAATGAATGTTTGTGACACAGTGTCATTTTGTTTGGTGACAACATTATTTGTGGCAGTTATTATGCTTGTGACAGAGCTTGCAGCATCAGCTGCTGATGGCAGCATCTGTGACAATGATAACCACTGGTCAAGAACTTGCCATAGGAAGTGACACCTACTGTCAAGTGTGACTGGAAAGAGAGAAATTGAAGAGAAAAATAAAACATCAAATTCCAGCTTTGAGGGGCAAATGTGGGTAAATAAAACAAGTCCTGAAAGGAAAATATCTGGATTTTGTAACCTGGGCCCTATTTTCCTTTTTTTTAGGTCCAAGTTTTTACTAGTGACAAAAAATATGAAAATCGGTGAAGTATTGAGTTAGAATGCTATAGCAGGCACTTGCAAAACCGTCGTTGTTTTCACCACTGACAGGCTAATAATGTTATTATAAGTGTCTAACTAAATGGAAAAGATCCCTACAGAGATAGACTTGTGTCTGTTTGCCGCAATAACTATATAAAAAAAACTTAATTTACTAATTTACATCTAGTGTTCTAACTTAATACTGGATGTAGGTTCCTTGGTTCCTATTTGAAACGTAAGCTTGACGCTCTAGTTAGGTCTAGAGTTAGTCTAGGTTAGGTCTAGGTATAGTTAGGTCTAGTTAGGTCTTGACGCTCTCGTTAGGTCTCTCTTTCCGTGTATCAATTAAAATTATTCCACGAGTCCACTTCCTTCATTTAACTGTTAACTTTAGTTTCTTGGATCAACATTACAGTTATCAACAAAGAACATAAAATATCAATGTATAAAGAGATTGCTAAATCGAGAGGTCAAAAAACTATTTAGCTCCAATCTTACTTTCTTTGTTTCAATCTTTTCCCCAAAATGTCAAAATAAAAGTCCTTTACAGTAAGCATCAAGATCATATTAAACTCCTGTCTTAACTTTACCACTCACATCAACATATTTAAATCATGAAATTATGAAACATATTAATCTTAATAATGATCTTTTTAAAGTAAAATCATTAACACTTAATCCGACTGCATTTAGGCTCCTACACTGGACTAATTTTGTTCATTTTTGTCCATAGTAAAAATTTGTACCGTGAAAGTTGTGAAAAAAGGGCCCAGGTTAAAACATTTCCCAGAATTTCTCTTTAATTTTAAGAGAAGGTTGAATTCAGTCGTTTCTGCTTTTGGTTTCCCCAAGTTGTGTGAATTGGCAGTGTCCTACATATATATTCTGTGCAAAAGTGGTTTATGTTTGGATTTAAAATCATATCTTAAATCTGTTTGTGTTACAACAACACAAAGGAATCATCTCAGATCATGTTCATTAATGTTTGAGATGGATATACAGTATTCTTTGCTTAAGATGTGTATCTGTGTGTTTTGATCATACAGAGGTGTTTTAAAAATGTCTTGTGCTTTCTGGCACACATATTTTACTGTATTCTTGATTATGTTTGGTATGTAATCAACACTTAGTATTTATGTATTACTGTATGTAATATTGGCTTAATAAACTGTTGTAACCATCATTGTAGGTATTTTATTTGGGTAAGTCTGAGAGATATTAGAGATGAAAATGTTTTATGTAAAATGTATTACAACCCTTCACTAAAGCACATTGCAAACACCTTGCCCTAAAGTAGGCTTTAGACTAGGATAAGTGTGACAAGTTAAATGTTCCTTAGGCTGCAATAGATTTAGGTAGTCGAGAGAGCACAGGACCTGTCTAGTCTCGTATTTAGCCATTTAAGAAGGAATACCTGAAAAATGGATGGCCTAGCTGATACCTAAGATTTATGTTGGAATTCAAGTAAAGATTAAATATACCAAAAGCTCTATGTAATGAGACAGACTGAACAAATGTCTCCCCTGTGGTTCTTTACATGGAGCAAAAAGGTTACAGTTGCTCAGTTGATTTATGAGAAAATGCTGCCATCATAAACCGTTACATAAATCCTTGTAGGTTATATGACGACGGATACAAAGGACTGGGGTGCTAGAGGCATCGCTGGGGGGCTTACGTTATCTGCCCCGATTACTGTCACAGTAGTTTTTTGAAGCCGTGTCCTTTGGCGCAGCAGCACGTTGCGTTTTTAGCGTATGATGTATCTCTGTATGGGTGGGTCATCAGTCGGTGGATCATGCGCAAGTTTACGTAGACTGACGTAAATACACTTAGCAAAGAACTCCTCCTTTCCCTTTGGTGCAAATTAGCGTCGTGGCTAATAGCAGTTGTTTCAGTGAAACAGTCTGCGTTAGTGTTGGTTAAACGATATAGCCGAGTAACAGTGATAAGGCTTGACATTGGTCGTATCGCCTACAACTGTGTTATGGGCGATGATTGTGTCACAGATGTGCCTACAATTTAATGAGTGCTAACCAGCTAGCTTAGGTCTTGGGTCTTCCCCCAGATTGAGCTCCGTCGCTTGACTCCTCCTACTGGTTGCTTCTGCTCCACCACGCTCTGTCACGTTTGGTCGTCCACCTCTCGGCTTCACAGCAGAGCTTCTCCCTTCCCTCGCCGGAGCTCTGAGCGTCGGAATAGACACAGAACACAGCCATGGCAGAAAACGCCGGCTTGGATAACCACCGCATTAAGAGCTTTAAAAATAAGGGGCGAGATGTTGAGGTGGGTGAAGACAATATACAGTTTGTAGCCATGTGAAACTGCTTTACTTTGGTAGATTTATGGAGATATGATTCGCTATTTTTAACAAGTGTGTATCGGATGCTATCTGGCTACGATATGAGAAACCCTGATTCCGGAACACCCTCCACCACCCGCCACCATCATGCGGAGCGGGTGCGGCCTACCTGGAGGCCTTTAATCGGAGTAAAATAGCGTTTGGATTAGTTCGCTCTCTTTTTCAAGTCGGTTTGCTATGTAACTAGCAAGCAATCGACCGTCATAACCAACACCTTGTTTTCCGAATGTGAGAACTGCGATGTGTTCAAGATAATCAGTTGCAGTGTTATAACTCAAACCGTTCAGCTTCTCGGACTGTTAGCTAGAGCAGTTAGCTATCTAGCTAGTTAACTATAGTATTTGCAAGGTCGCTTGCTTGGTTTACGATATGGTCTGGGTACCTTCAGAGTATTTAAGTCACTGGTAGTAGCCAGTTTGATGACGTTAGCCTTATGGAACCAAGTTGCTGGATGTGTAATGCACGATGGCATCTGTAATTTCTATGTTCGCATCACGTTTTTATTGATGGACAGCTAACACTAGTTAGCTAACTTGGATTATAACAGTGTAGCGTTAGCATAGATGTGGGTAGCTAAATAACCCCCTTTATCATTAACTCACGTTAACTGTCTGACAAGCCTCGATTGAAAGCAGCCTCATAAACGCAGCCGAACATTTTTTTTAAGTGTGGAATACCCTTCTGTATTGATGGCTGCACAAAGTGGTTCTGGAAACTACTGTCTGTCTTTATCCAGGTTACGATTATCTGGGTTAGTCTAGCTAGCCAACATCTAAAAATGTAATCGTAGTCTTGCTACGGAACGTTAGCTAATGCCACTTCGCAAATCACTTTGCTAGCTATCTGACACATTTAACGTAAGGACTTTGGTTACCTTTGCTAAACCTAGCTAGTTGTACATACGTAACGCTAGCCAGGTTCTTGCTCAGTTTGTAGGTCGTGAGAGGAAATGTCAGTGTGCATAGTACCCAACAAACCTTACCGTACGATTGTAACGATAGTTTAATTAAGCCATCACCGTCATCATGAGTAGCCACTTGCTTATTTTTGACAATTAGCTAACGTTAGCTTGCCTTATAAACGTAATATTAGCCTGTGAGCACTTATAAAGATTCATTCAAATAATGTAACATACGGTCACATTGCTAACTTATATTTACCATAGTTCATGGGAATACATACTGAGAATTAACACGGAGTTGGCGTTAGCAAACAAACTGTTATTCTTGACATACTTATAGTCATGTAACGTTAGCTAGCACAATCCATCTTTAGCATTAGCCCTTATACCAAGAGCTAACGTCATAGCAGCTTGTTAAATAAGCTCCAACCGACCAATCTTTTGCCAAATTGATCAGGTTCTGGCCAGACTTCTAATATTTGGCAGGTTTACTTCATTAATGTATCTTTTCCTTTAACTACGTCCCACGAAATATGAGCGCGTTGCTAGAGCAATTTAGGAGGTGTTTTTCTTTTTTTTTGATTGATGCGTGATTAAAGCAGTCGGTATGTCTTCAGTGTAGAAACTCAACTCGAATTTTACCATTTCAACGTCATTTGGACACGCATGTGTGTTTTGATTAAGTAAAAAGTTTGTTTCGTACTCGAACATACAAGCGGTGCTTCTTTATTTTGAGGCGCTGGATATCTTAGTTTATTTATTTATTTGTTATTCCTGGTGCAGACCTGACTGATGAACCCTCTGAGTATCAATTGAAAATCCAAAAGCCATTCAGCAGCTAAGAGCCTTTTGTGGGTGTCCTTTGATTGCTGTTCATTCAGATAACAGATAACATGTTAGCCAGCTTGAGTCATAGAAAGTAAACAAAGCCTAAATGTTAAGGAATGTCATTACACTCCATCCTACAATATATGTAATGCTACTGTATTTGGATGCATAGGGTATTATGTGTTTTGAGGTGTTACTAGCCATGCAGGTAGATTTCTAAAAGCATTGTGGCTGTAGTCTTAAATTACTGTGGTGCTTTGTCAAACTCTGCACCCAAGTTCCATGTCCTGTAGTCTGTCCCATTTCCTGGGTGGATCGGGGGTGGGAAAAATGGATGAAGTTTGTTTGGTGTGTGCTATCTTGGGCAATGTTGATGGGGTGGGGTCTAGATTTTCATGTTGGTTGTTTTGGAGCAGAGAGGCAGTGTGACTTGCACATCGCCTTGGACACACATGGCATCAGGCAGAGCCAGCAGTGCTGCAGCAAGTTATTCCAGGAATCTTAAGGGGCCAGACTCAGGTTTCTGGCCCAGTCACAGGCCTCCAGGTTGGGGTAGCGCTCCCGGCAGCTCATCCGGCTTACGGAGCTCTGCCTCGCGGGTGTCTGGCCCTCTGGATGGACTTTAGTCGGTCAGGACTGAGTTTAACACAGTTGGCGAGAGGGCTAGCTGCCGCCCTAAAGTGGGATTGCAGCGCTATTTGGGATTACCAAAATCTCACTTGTAGTCAGATAGTAGAATCACGCAATATCTACTTAATCTAGACTAAACTAGCGCCATAACAATACAATTGTCTCACATCAGTGGTGCTGTGAGGAGTTCAGTCTCTTCATGTTGTGATTACTGAGGTGTTGAATCATTGGATATCAGAGCCTTGCTGTGGAGGAAATGTATCTGATACCGGTTTGACAACCTGATGGTTGAACTCATCCTATGTGCAAATACAGACACCATTATTGCACATGATTAGCACTCATTCTCACACACACACACACACACACACACACACACACACACACACACACACACACACACAGTTGTCTTCTCAGCAGTGCCAAGCTGTTGTCCCCATGTGCTTGCTGTGATGTGGTCTCCCTCCTTAAGGCGCCGTTATGCTTGACTCATTGGTTGCCTGAACTTTGACGTCAACACAAGACCTTGTACTTGTACAAAAAAGAAGAGAGCATCGTGAAATATAAGACATAACTGAAATTGCATCACCAAAATGTATTTGTGAATAAGCTGGCTGGGTCTAAAGTTTCTGGTTATTAGGGATGCACGATATTATCGGCAAGACATCGGTATCGGCAGTTATCGGCTTAAAAACTTAATTATCGGTATCTGCAGATATTACAAATTTCTGCCGATGTACCTGGCCGATAAGGTGACGTGTAAATTATGCGCACGCAAAGCAAATGTTTATGAGCGTCGGCTGTGTGGCAGTATCCTACTTCACAGTATCAGAGGATGATGACAAAATGCCTATTTGTCAGAAAACTTTTCAGGAGAAGGAGGAGGAGATGCAGCTTGGCCATAATGTAGGTTGCATGCATAGATGCAGACCACCCGCGTGCCACGCTTTACAACATTACCTGTCGCGCTAATTGACGTTAATAAGTCACGCAGTTAGTTAGACAACACTAGCTTGTTAGCTTGCATGCTACGTGACACCAGAGAAGTTGATGATACCTCATTTCACGGGATGTGAAACGTTATGTCTCAAGCCCACGCTATCTGTACATGGCTCACTTTTGCATTTATGGAATTTATACAGCTAACTTGGCAATAACGTTACATAGCTTAGTCTAGAAATCCTAGAAGGGACGTAACTAAACTGTAAATCAGTTAACCAAGGTTAGCTTGCAAAGTTAGCCAAGCATGCTACGTGACACCAGAGAAGTTGATGATACCTCATTTCACAGGATGTGAAACGTTATGTCACAAGCCAACGCTATCTGTACATGGCTCACTTTTGCATTTATGGAATTTATACAGCTAACTTGGCAATAACATTACATAGATTAGTCTAGAAATCCTAGAATGGACATTGTTAAACTGTAAGTCAGTCAACCAAGGTTAGCTTGTAAAGTTAGCCAAGCATGCTACGTGACACCAGAGAAGTTATTGATGCCTCATTTGACCCGATGTGAAACGTTATGTCACGAGCCCACGCGATCTACATGGCTTACTTTTCCATATGTGGAATTTAAACAGCTAACTTGGCAATAACGTTACATAGATTAGTCTAGAAATCCTAGAAGGGACGTTATTAAACTGTAAGTCAGTTAACCAACGTTAGCTTGCCAAGTAAGCCAAGCTGCATTTCCAGAGTGTAGTTGTTCAAGTTCAAGGAGGTACTGTTCAAGTATGAAAATTGTAACGTGAAAATATAAATAAATCTGCCATATTTGAAACCATTTCAGTTTCATGAGTGAATGTCTATTTCTAAATTGATACACATCAAGTCTGTAATGTCCTGTATTTACAGCAATACCCTAGCATAATAACAGATTAATTCTAGTACAGGAGAGACTTTTCAATAATTAAAAAGCTGAGGTGTATATATCGGTATCGGCAATCGGCCAAAATGAGCTTGTAAATATCGGCATATCGGCTAAAATTCAATATCGTGCATCCCTACTGGTTATTGTTTTGTGTTTTATTGCCAGTCACCAGCAAAACAAGCCTGTTGCGTAACTAACTCTATTGTAACATATGCTAACAAACATAACAACATTGTTATGGTAACAAAACTGCATTATAGTTTGCTACCAGCCAAAACGACATTAGAGCGCACCGGGCAGCAGCTGACACGCCGTCACGTTTGTTAATGATCGCGTGCACAGAAATAAAAATGTTTGCGCGAACACTCACATTTGCACACAAGATTAGGAAGATGCAACCCCTCAGATTAAACTGTTTATAAACACCATGGAATGCTAACACTGCACATTCTTACAGGGGGTTTCTCCATTCACTGCTCTGAGCTGCATAATCTCAGTCTACACTTAAGGGATCTGCTGTGAAGCAAATGCCTTAGTCATTAGCCATAACACATAAAACACACCACTGTGATCCAAGGGAACATCCTATAATTGTCATGGTGGTGCCTCCCCCCCCCCCCAATGTAAACCCAGTGGCTGCCCCTTCCCCAACCCCCCCTCCCCTAGCCTAGGCAATATTTCTCTCTAACCTCTGGTTGCGTAAAGGCTGTTTGCAGCTCCTGCTGAAATGCGAACCCAGCCGCTCCATCACAAGGTCTAATCCGATCCAGCCACTGGGCCCACCACCCCGCTACGTCCAGCTCCTGTGGAGAGCTTTGGATGCAGGGAACCTGTGTTTGTGTGTGCACAGGTTCTGATTGCCTATGTGTTGTGTAGTTTCAACGGCTGACTAAAACACATGACAGCATTTAGCCGTTACAGAGTTTTTGCCCCCCCTCCCACACACACACATACACATAGGAAGGCATGCACATTGCTTACTCTCTAGCAATGTGTGTCTTGTCACTGTTATGTAACTTCTCATCCTATAAAATACACACACACTCCTCAGTAACTAGTCACTGTGCTGTGTAATCCTGTGTGGATACATGGTCACAACATGCCCTAAAGTGTGCTGCAATTGAGTGACAGCTGGCCTCTGTGGTTGCCTTAGCAACAGCCGTACGGTGTCTTTGTTTTCGGTAGTGGCCAAGCATTCCTGGTGCTGACCATTTGTTCCTGCTGGTTCTTGGTTCTTCTGTAGTCCTGGTTCCGATAGGGAGTTTGGAAGGACACCCCAGAGGGGTTTTGACTAGTTTCCCTGTGTTATGAATATGTGTGTGACTGTGTGAAAGAGTCTGTGTGTGCATCTGTGTGTGTATTTATTGTACAGGGATTTGTGGGTTAACTTCTTGTGTCTTTCTCTTCTCAGACGATGCGAAGACACCGTAATGAAGTGACAGTAGAATTGAGAAAGGTAAGTGGCCAAAGTGTGAATGCGTGTGTGTGTGTGTGTGAGAGAGAGAAAGATGCGTGTACCCAAGTGCTAAGATACCCCTGTATGTATGTATGTGTGTGTGTAATTAAATGTGAAGTGTATTGTCTGCCAGCCTGTCTCTCTCTCTGTTCACTTCACCCTACAACACTCCAATTCTGTTAAAAGACTAATATACAAACTGCACTTTTTTGCGATTCTAGTAGCAATTTGCAGTTTGATGCCCAAGTTTAGATATTCTGTGAGAAACCAGCCAGATGCTTCATGAGCTCCCTCAGCTCATTTTTTTCCCTGTTGAACCTTTGTGTTGAGTCTTTTATCTTCACACAGTGCGTATACTTCCAGAGAAGGCAATAAAACAGCACAAGTATTATAGAGTACATTGTGATGAGTAGCTCCTCTCAGAATGTCTTATGGTGACGTTTGAATGCTTTGAGGGGCACACTGTGGACTCTTGCCACATTCCATTTAATTCGGAAGTCAAAGCTGGGAATGACGTCACACCCAAGTTGACCGTGTTCCAGTACAACAAGTCAGAGAACCTAACCATTGTTGGCAATACCAGTTGATGATGCCACATAGAAACATGTCCACAAATAGAAGTTTGACAAAGTTCAAAAGTTCAAAGTTCAAAGTACTTTATTTGTCATTGTCACAAAACAACGAGACAGCAGAGGCAGCAACAGACAGCTAAAAACTTAAGTTGCTGTGGACTTTAACTGCCACAGCTAAATAATATTAAATTAGAGAGTACTTTGTACAACTTACTTAATAACACAAATAAGAGAGAAGTGCTAATAAACTGTTTATTACTACAGCTTTTGTTGATGCACAGAGCTCATGTGTGTAGTGTGGTTGGTGAGGGTCATCCGACTGTACGAATCGGAAACTCAAACTTTCCAGTTTTAATGGAACGCACCATCTGTCACCCTCCCCTCTCCCTTTAGTGTCACCCCTATCACACCTTCCCGTCTCAGTTTCAGGCCATCAGTGCCTGACCAGATAAGTCGTCCTCCTGCTTTTTATGTGATGGGCAGGGACACAGGTTCCAATTTAGAGTACCTCCTTTGTCCAGGAGTGGAGCCACTGGTTTCTCTGTGTAGCCACGTTCTCCGAGACAGCAGTACCCTGTTCTCTGTCTGGTAGTGTTAGTGTTGACGTGAACTGATGTTGCGCCACTCCCTGAACACAATAGTAACATGTTTACAGTTGCTTCACCACATTCTCTGTGTCTGTCTGGTCTCAACCTGTGGATGTTATGCCATGGTGGTGTTGAGCTTGCCCTCTAAGATGGGAAGCAGATTAGGTGTTCGAGCAATTTGGTGATTTGTGTGTGCAAGTAAAGATGTGTAAATCAGTGGCTGCTAGTGGGAGAGAGAGATAGGCATCTTGTTGTACAGTTGCTTGGCTCTCTGATGGTATCAGGGCTACGGCGTGTGGGCGGCTTGGTGTGCGGGCGTGGGAGGGAAGAGCAGGATTCTGGGACTGTGGAGGACCAAGCAGGGGCAAAAGCTTTTTAATCTTGCCCTTGCTATATGCTTACTGCACCGCAGGAAGCCGCGGCACAAGAGCAGTTAGCGTAACATGGCGCTTACATCAAATGCCAGCGGCGGGAATTATAGCAGATGGGAAAAGCAGAAGCGTGCTGTGAACAAACACACACACACACACACACACACACACACACGGGCCTCTAAGCATCTTGAGTCGCTTTCTCTCAAATGGTCACTGTTGCCATGTCAGTTCCTCTTTTGCATGCAAGTCATTTCCACTGGCGTCTGAACTGACCCCAGCACAGTGTTTGTTACTGGTATCCATCCTCTTTCCTCTCTTTTACACCCCTCCTATCCGTGTCATCCACTCACCCTTGACCCCTTGGCCACATTTAGAAACACCGGACACTAAATGTCACCTTTGCACTTTGTGCCCTCCCCCAGCTTCCATTGCAGACGGCTATAGGCATGTGTAGGCATAGTACCTGTCAGAACATGACATTTGACAAGTGACTGAGATGTTATCTATTCTACATTTCTGCTGAGGTCAAAGCCATGATCTGGTCTATGTTCAGTTAAGTGTGAATGTAGAGTGTGATTATTTGACCATTATCATCTTGATATGGTAACTAAGCTGCAAGCTCCCTCACGCCAGCAAGTAGACCGTCTGGATGTGCTTTGCCGTGCTGTTCTGCAAGTCTTTCAACTTGTTTTGAAAATGAGTGCGTCTCTATTGCTAATCTGCCACTGTGGTCAGTATCACCCAGGGTATACTCATCCACCAAACCCAGCTCATCATGCCCACATCAGGTGGTCATAATAGAAAGCTCAGTTCATGCTGGTACAGTCACAAACCACATCACACTGGCACAACTCAATGGCAACACCAGGAAAAGCTGACAGTGCCCAAAATCTCATCTCAGAAATGCATGAACTCAACCATAAATTGCCTTGTCTTCGCCTAGCTTTCAGACTAGCTTAGCCAGCTAGTTCAGACTAGCGGCGCTTCACTGAATCCCCTGCTCTGTGTGGCGCCTCAGCTGCTGGCCTTGCGTGATCTTTTCTGTCCTTAAAGGTGAAGGAGAAGGTGAAAGTTTTGACGGGCCTCAGTCAGGTTGAAGCCCAGCTCTCGCTGTCATACTGGTGGGTCCCCAGCCCTGAGTTCTGTAGCCTGGTGTGAGACGTGAGGCAGTTTCTCCTACTGAATGGGCCCTGTAGTGACACAGTTCAGTGAGGCTGTGATGGGATTGCAGAGTGTGTTGGCTCCGTAAACAATGCAACACACACACACGTATACCCTCGCTCTTGTGGTGGGGCTGGTTCTGACGCACACAGCCAGAGTGTTTTACTGCAGGGGGGAGTTCGGCCAGTGCCGGCTGTATTTGGGTCACCCCCTCTGCCCCCCTAGCCCCCTCCAGTAGGGCTCTGGCTGCACCCCAGCAGAGAGGTAGCCGAAGGGTTTCCTCCCTCTCTCCCTCCCCCGGGCCGAGCACTGGCTCACAGCCAAGCAGGTCACCTCCTCCGCAAGGCAACACAGGCCGCCACCAGGGGCTGCACCCATCGCCCAGGTACGCCTCTGCCACACCACTCCGCCTGTCACTCACAGCCCCTCAACCATTCAGGAGCCTTGAGCTGGTCAGGTGGTCAGTCACACTCTGGCATGTTGAGCGATAAAGGAACTTTGGCTCTGGTCCAAATTAGGCATTGCTCTAGTTTGGCTTGTGTGGTTCAGTAGGGGCCTGCATTGGAGGGAACTTGTGCTAGAGATACAGTGATACAGGGATCTTAGTTAGTGACGCAGCAGTGCTGGCCTTATTTGGCTCTCAGACACATGCTGGCTTAGATGAGCAGAGAGGTTGGGATGGGGGCTGGGGGGGAGAGGGGGGAAAAATAGACAGACAGAACAGCACATTCTTGCCTGCGTACATTCCTCTCGAGTCAGTCGTCCCGCATTCATTTTCAGCATCTTTTTTCCCCCAACATTGTTCTCTCTGTCCTTCCAAGCTGACTCATGCTCTGTGTGTGTCTAAATCCATCCTACACACACACAGATACACACACACACACACACACACAGATACACACACACACACACACACAGATACACACACACACAGATACACACACACACAGATACACACACACACACACACACACACACAGATACACACACACAGATACACATACACACACACACACACACACACACACACACACACACACAGAGATACAGACACAGAAGACTTCTCATTTCCAGTCTTGACATTTTGCAGCATTTAGTCTGCTTTAGAGGTGGGCTTGTTTAGCCTGTCTGACATCAGTGTGACATCATTGCATTGGGTTGTTGCTGGGACCCCCTACCCCACTAACTCTGAACGAGCATCTCTGTATCCTCCCCACTTTACTGCGTGTCTGCTGTCGGGATGTCAGACTTAGTGTTCACCACCAAGACGAAAGCAGAAGTCCTGCTCTCTTCATCTTCTGTCCTTGAACAGTGGTAGCCTGAAGTTTCTAAGTAGGCTTATGGTGGTAGTTGTGGTGTGGTACGTGTGTGTTTTAATGTCAAGTGTGTTTTTCTCTGCAGAACAAGCGAGACGAGCACCTGCTGAAGAAGCGCAATGTTCCTCAGGAGGAAAGCCTTGAGGACTCGGATGTCGACTCGGACTTCAAAGGGGTGGGTGTACGCACAGACAGACACACACACACACACACACACTCCCTTTATATGCACAAACACACTGACACACTATCTCCCATACACACCCTGGCTGTGACATAGACAGGGATTCGGTATATGTTTGTTTTCATTTCCTGTTTTTACCCCTGTGTGCATGTGTGTAGAACGTGATGTCTGACGACTATATGTGAGGCTGCAATATACATCTGTGATGGAAATGCTCTGTATAGTTGAAACTTACCTCTTCTCTTTTTGTTCCATTTCAGCAAAATGTAACACTAGACGCCATCCTACAGGTAAGCGAAGCTTTCCCACTCGTTCTCACTCCAGATCGGTCTGTGTGTTTGAGATTTTGTGGATGGATTGTTGGGCATGCCTAGTTGAGTGCAAAGGGCATTGTTTAAAGACCACTTTAGGGCAGATGGATGTGTGTGTGTGTCTGTGTGCGTGTGTTTTTTCTCCAGTTGCTTTTGCGATGTGCACTTTTTAATATTTGTTCCCCTCCCTGCTCTCTTTGGATTCTAGAATGCCACCAGTGACAATGCAGTAGTACAGCTCAGTGCCGTGCAGGCAGCCAGGTAAGAGCCTCTCCCTACCCCTAACCTGCCCAGAGCAGCACAGCCTTCACCGTAAGTGACCATTAGGGGGGCGTTTTCTGAGTAAAGATGTCTCTATGTGAATGTGCGTTTGCCATTACTGACTGACTGCAAGTGCTGTACCCATACACAGACATTATCTGCTCAAAGTTCCATCAGACTGTGTGCTTTCAACTCACTGCAACTCTTGTCTCCTACCTCTGCAGAAAATTACTCTCCAGTGATAGAAACCCACCCATCGATGACTTGATAAAATCTGGAATCCTCCCCATTCTAGTGAAATGCCTGGAAAGGGATGACAAGTAAGTGTACTGAATAGGATCAACCTGGCTTTACTGTGTGTGTGTGTGTGTGTGTGTGTGTGTGTGTGTGTGTGTGTGTGTGTGTGTGTTGTGGTTAGAGTGAATGGTGTTGGAGGGAGATTATAGGAGAATGAGAGCGAAAGAGAGAAAGGAGCAAGGGAGCCCCTTAAAGCAACACTATGCAACGATTTGCTGCTTTTTGAGGTATGTTTTTATGAGCAACTTTTTTAACCATCATCTGAAAATGAATCATTAAAATTAATTTCATGGTCATGCGAAGGGCTGATTAACATACCAATCGTTCCCACTAGCTGTCAAGGCTATGCTCTATGGAGTGTTGTCGTTCGAGTCGGAACACAGCGCGAAAAAGTAAGAAAAGCCTAAACGGCACGACATTGCCAACTGCCAAAAGTTAGCATGTCGGTTAGCATTCTCAGTGGCAACGGGGCTGCTGCTGGTGGTTTGAAAGGTGTTTGCATGGTTTCCTTAGGTCTATACCAAAACTCCATGATGCTCTTCAAGTGGCAGCTCATCCTTCTGCAGGGCTGGTACTCTGTCCATCTTTCTCCCTACCCCTTACTCTATCTTTCATGCCCTCCCTCCCTTCCTACTCTCTCTCCCCCCCTCCCTCCCGGTGTCCTCCTCTGCATGACTGCTTCAGTGAGAGTGGTGCGGGAGCTGTGGTTCTGCCCTGCCGCTCTGCTAGCCCTGCAGCCAGTCCCTTACACTGACAGACAGTGATGGAGAGCGGGTGAAGGGTAGAGGCAAAGAGAATGAGCGAGAGAAAGGAAAAGGGCTGGTGGTAGAGAGGGAGGGAGGGAGGGAGAGAGGGGAGGGACTCCCGTGGTCGGAGCCTGGCCCAGTGACGTGAGGAGGGGGAGATTTCTGTTGACGCAGTTGCCAAAGGCCCCTGTGACTAATCCAGCAAGAGGAGGAGGAGGAGGAGGAGGCAGGACGTATCTGCAGAAATGGGGTCGAGCGCCAGGAACAGCAGACTTGAGCTGTCAGACATCGCTGAAATGCCTCATTCCTCAACAAACAAAAAAAAAAGGGGGGGGGGGAGGGGAAATGGCATCAACGTTTAACAAGCTCCTGCTTATATAAAGCGGCCTCTTGTTTATTATGAGAAGGAGCTGTTGGCCACTTAAGGAAGTTTCAGTCTGGCTCACACGAAAATCTGGATTAAAAATGTCAGCCGTTCACCGTGCCGTATGTCCATATCTGAGTCAGAAAGACAAGTGTGGAAAAGGCCAGTCCAGCACTTCAGTGTTTGTTTTGTCTGGCACTCACAGGTCCAGTCCTGGAGTCCTCAGGTCTCAGTCTACTGTACTCTACCTTTCACTGGTGTAGTTGTGAGGCATCTGCCTTGAAATGAAACTGGTCTGATTTTTAAGATAATGCTGGTCTTGGTTTACCTCACTTCGTAGCTCAAATACCACTAGTTTGTGTCAACACTTACTCGGCCTAATCAGATTATGAAGAGCGAAAGGCCCCGTTTTTGAGAATAGTTTTGAATAAACCTGTCCAGCTTTCATTAGTATAGGTCTGGCTGATGTGGTTATGGTTGGAATGGGAGGAAGTCTTGTATTAACAGAGTAATCATGATCACTAGTCACATGTTTATGAGATCGGAGCTGTAAGAGGCTGGGCTGAGGTTGGCTTAGGTGTGATGCAGACTAGTCTGTGTGTTTGTGACTTCAGTCTTACACATACACACGTCAAACACATACGTAGTGCTTGGAAGCAGAGCCAAGGCTGTCAGAGGCTTTATCACACTGCGCCCCAGTGCACCTTGGGAAGGACCCAGACATGGCAGTCAGCCAGGAGAGGATGAAGGAAGGATTTGATGGTGGTGTTACACCAATATTGATCCTGGCGGGAGACTCATTTGTGTGTGTGTGTGTGTGTGTGTGTGCATGCGTGTTTGCGGGGTGGTTGGTTATTGGTTTTTGCTCCGGTGGGAGTCTGGTATGAAACCCTCTCTGACCACCTCACCTCTCTGCAGTCCCTCATTGCAGTTTGAAGCAGCTTGGGCCCTGACCAACATTGCATCCGGCACCTCCGCACAGACCCAGGCAGTGGTCAAATCCAGTAAGTGTGTGTGTGTCTGTGTATAACTGAGAGGGATGATAGGGAAGATGTTGTGGATGTTGAGTTACTCATGGGGAGTCAATAAGAGAGAGAATGTGCCTGAACTGTACTGATAAAAGGCCATTTATACATACATTAACCACTATACTTCATTTACCTCGCTTTCTTTTTCTTCATCTTACCATCCTATCATCCTTTTGTGTGTGTGTTTGTGTGTGCACGTGCACAGATGCTGTCCCCCTGTTCCTGCGGCTGCTCCACTCCCCCCATCAGAATGTGTGTGAACAGGCTGTGTGGGCGCTCGGCAACATTATTGGTGAGTAGTGACTACAAATGAGTCATCCAGCTCCGCACCATGCAGCTGTGTGTGTGTGTGTGCGCCACTAAGAGAGATTATACAGAGCTGGCTGATTTCAAATCCTGGTTCAACAAGAACCAGCGCAGTCTAGTTTTACTCTGTATCTAGGTTCTGATGCAGATTGCTGTTTGCAATTGTCAGTTGTGATTATGCACCAACATAAAGAACATTTAGCACATTGACGTTGCTTTCATAGGCTGGGCAATGATGCACCTTCCCATAGGCACCGAAACATGCCATCAGAATTGTGTGGCTATGAGGCCACCTGTTCCAGACCTTGGGGAGAAACACAAGACTATGTGACTTTCTGTCCTCATAAGTAGTGTTTTTAGTATAGAATAAAGTAAGAGTATTTAGGCCCATCACAACTAGTTCTGACAGTTTAGTGCCATAGTTTTGCAGTGTTCATAATGTACTTTACAGGTACAGGAGTAATGACCACACACACATAGTGGGAGAAGCTGACCTCTAGTTCACCCACAGGACACTGTGGTAAAAATCCCTCTTCTGTACTGTTAATAAATAGAGGGTCTGGACTGGTTGAGCTTATCTGCCCAGGCTGGTGATGCTGTGTGAATGTCTGTGTGATTCTCTGGTTTTCTCCTGCTTTGCCTGGAGCTGATGTTGGAATAATGCTGGCTCATTGCAGTCCGTTTCTGCTTTAACCAATAAAAATCTCTTTCTTTCGTTCATCCCTACCCCCCTTCCTTCCTCAGGTGATGGACCTCAGTGTAGAGATTACGTCATCTCTTTGGGCGTGGTCAAGCCACTGCTGTCGTTCATTAATCCCTCGATTCCCATCACCTTCCTGCGGAATGTCACTTGGGTCATCGTCAACCTGTGCAGGAACAAGGACCCTCCCCCGCCCATGGAGACCGTCCAGGAGGTGTGTGTGTGTGTTTGTTTGTGAGCACATGCTTTTCTGTTTGCACATAGATGCTTACATACTTAATACAGTAATGCCAGCTCCTTGCTGACTGACTACTGTGTCAGTGGGTTTGTGCCTCCTTGTGTGTTGTGTAATTAAAGCTCTTAGTTATGGCTGTGTTCATATGAGAAATCTGCTGCAGGAGGATACTTAAGAGCTCATACTCTCACAGCTCTTGCTGATGCTGTCGACGAGGAAACACACACACACACCAGAGCCTGTGCTCAGTCTGCGTCATTTCTGTCTGCTTATGTTACTGGTCACACACACACACACACACACACACACACACACTGCCTCGGCTCGCTCTGCGGCGTTGGGAAGGCGTGCACACGCTCTCAAACCCAGAGGTCTATGCACCTGCTGGGTAATTATTAAACTCTGGCCAGCAAACAACAGTGTGGCTTATGCTGTCAGACCAATGGAATTAGTCTTGGGCTGGTTAACACTGTGAGTACACTATGTGGCCACCAAGTTGTGTGTGTGTGTGTGTGTGTGTGTGTGTATGTGTGAGTGAGAGAGGTAATGAGTCAGTCAGTGAATGTGAGTGTCAAACTGGAGAAGTATGTACATAAGGGGATGTGTGTGTGTGTGTGTGTGTGTGTGTGTGTGTGTGTGAGATAGACAGACAGGCTCCATAATTCTGCTTTGTCATACCTGCCTCCCGCCCAGCTTGTTGGCATGCTGTCCGTCAGCAGTGTTGCTTGATGGGATAGCTTCCTGAGGAGCATGCACAGTGTAATGCTGGGAATGGGGCTCAAATTGTGTCCGTTTACGAAGCAGATGGCTGTTCCCTAAATCTGAGAAAAGATTTGTGTTGGTTGGGGAGCCATTAAAACAGAAGTTATGCCCGTCTCCCTACATACGTGAATTGACCTTAATCTTATCTGTCTCTCTTTTTCTCTCTTCTGTCTCTTTCAGATCCTGCCAGCCCTTTGTGTCCTAATATACCACACGGATATAAATGCAAGTACACCTTTGACAACGCATCAGAATAATAATCTATTTGTCATTCCTGTGGTTGTGTGTGCTTAGTACAATTATCTCATTTGAGTGGTAAATTGTCAATATTTCTCTGAGTCTGCCTGCCTAACACTGTGTTTGTGTTTGTGTGTGTGTGTGTGTGTGTGTGTGTGTGTGTGTCTGTCATCATGCAGATCCTGGTGGACACAGTGTGGGCGCTCTCCTACCTGACAGACGGTGGCAATGAGCAAATTCAGATGGTCATTGACTCGGGGGTCGTGCCCTTCCTGGTCCCACTGCTCAGCCACCAGGAGGTCAAAGTTCAGGTAGGATAGTACCCAAGGCCTGTCTTGTCTTCAAGTGTTGAAGGGCATGGCCACCTCAGTTGACTCTCAGAAGAACTACAGAAAGTTTTTAAATACTACATGCCTTGAATGCCTTGATTGTGGTGTTTTGTCCGTTTTTTGTCTCATTTCTGTCTTGGCACACATCTCACCCCCATTAATTGATCCTCCTCCTTTACCCTCGTGTCATATACTGTAGACGGCGGCACTTAGGGCGGTGGGCAACATTGTCACGGGAACAGACGAGCAGACCCAGGTGGTTCTGAATTGTGACGTCCTCTCACATTTCCCCAACCTACTCACACACCCCAAAGAGAAGATCAACAAGGTGAGTGTTCAGATGAGGGCCTTTCTCACATCAACACACAATAAATAGAATCCCAGCGATGCCTTTGAAATGAGAAACCATCACCCATTCACTTTGCACGTGTTTGTGGTCTGCAGGAGGCGGTGTGGTTCCTCTCCAACATCACTGCAGGTAACCAGCAGCAAGTGCAGGCAGTGATTGACGCCGGCCTCATCCCCATGATCATTCATCAGCTGGCCAAGGTGAGGCGCTCTCGCTCCCTCTGCCCCGCCTGTCCCACACACCCCATCCTTCTGCCCCTACAGCTGCCATCACACTGGATATAAGGCCACAATACCATGCTGTGACAGCACTTTTCTGCTGTGTAATTGTCAGTGGACTGGTAGGCACTTTTGGGGTTCAGGTTTGATTTTTTTTCAGAATGCCTGATGTACTACTAGAGTACACGTCACTGATATTCAGAAGTGTTGCATTGTGTTCTAAAGGTTAAACCTATGATCCACTCGAATCAATGTGTTGCCCTAAAGTGGCTAGCATAACATTAGCAGTAACCCTCACTAACCATAGCAAACAAAAGAAATGCTTCTGCCATTGATACTCACGCTTATTGTATCTAACCCCACCCCTCATTCTCAGTTGTGCTCTCTGCCTCTGCAACCTCTTCTGTTAAGCCCTCGTGCCTGTTCCTCTCACCTCTGTACTTGTGTTTTTTCACTTGTTCTCTCTCTCTCTCTCTCTCTCTCTCTCTCTCTCTCTCTCTCTCTCTCTCTCTCTCTGCCTCCTGTGCTTCCTTCCCCATGGTTCTCTACTCACCACTCTTTTTCTCAGCATTCCTCTTGCCCACTCCTCGTGCCACCTGAGCATGCCAGTGTTTCCCCCCCCTACTTTTTCACACTTCTGCCGTGGGCCAGCCCCTCATGTCAGCTGCTCACGCTGTCGGCTGCTCACACTATCTGGTGTGATTGAGGGAGGGGTTGTGTTGTGTTGTGTTGTGTTGTGTTGTGCTGTGCTGTGTGTGTGTGTGAGTGTGTGTGAGTGAGAGAGTATTCATTTTGAGTGTGTGTGTGTGTGTGTGTGTCTGAACAGGGTGACTTTGGCACACAGAAGGAAGCGGCCTGGGCCATCAGCAACCTGACAATAAGCGGCAGGAAGGACCAGGTGCGAGACATACTTTTTCCTCACACACAATTTCGCCCCGACACTCTGTTCATTGTTGGCCATTGGCTGTGAAGGTTCCAAGATTTTCCCTTAAACGGTTTTAAACAATTTCACAAACAATTTCAACTGATTGCAGTTCTTACACTTAATATGTTTTTTTTAAAAGGCCTTTTGCTGTCAACACAATTAAGCCTGTTGGATGCTGGCAGTTATATTAAGGGCTTGTGGAACAGACTTTTTCTCTACACTGTTGCCACATTGTGGGCAATGCTGCCCAGCAATGGCAACAGTGTCCTACTACTCAAAGCGGACAGTCCTGCAACTAAGCATCAATTAACAAGCAATTGCATACATTTGCAAACCAAAATGGGCTTAAAAGGTGTGAATGTCTGTTGCAGAGACATTATTGATGCAATGCCCAACAACCTGGAAGTCTATGCTAAGACAAATCTGGACCTTTACATCGCTTGTACGTATATGTTGTTCTTTGATTAGTGGTTTGATCTGACTTGGCATTGGTGTTGTGCACTGTGTTTGGCAGGTGGAGTACCTCGTCCAGCAAAATGTGATCCCGCCCTTCTGTAACCTACTGTCAGTGAAGGACTCTCAGGTGGTGCAGGTGGTGCTGGATGGCCTCAAGAACATCCTCATTATGGCTGGAGATGAGGCCAGCACCATCGCAGAGATCATCGAGGAGTGTGGAGGTAACAGTACAGAACCACTTCCAGTCTACAGAACCTTGAATGAGCCAATTGAGGGTCAATAGAACCTCAACATAAAAGTCCAGAGGGTCACAAAGCTATAGCAGAGGAACAGAACAATGATTCTCATTTCCGCCATGGCTGAGGTTTCTGTTCTTTGTTGTTTTGACACTTAAAAAAAAAATAAGGAACAGAAGAGTAAACAAATACATAGATTGACAACATTTAAAAAAAAAAAACTAAAAACAACCATGAACATGCTGGATTGCATCGATTTCACATCGACCTGTCATTGACATTTAAATAGAGTCCATTTCACCCATTTCTCTTTACATTGTTCTGCCTGTACTCTTTTAATCTTTGTGTTAGCTGTTTCATCACGTGGTACATCTCACTCACAATTTTCAGCCATTCATCTCGAGATGGTTTATACCATCTTTTTGTAATGGCTCTGTCTGGCTTGTCAGGTTTAATATTTCTTGATTTGTCAGGCAGCTCATTTGAGTCTGGGTTGCTGAAAAAATCTTTTATTGATTTTTTTGAAAATTGATTATGTTGTTGTTCATGGCTCAGGTCTGGAGAAGATTGAAAATCTCCAGCAGCATGAAAACGAGGACATCTACAAACTGGCGTTTGAGATCATCGATCAGTACTTCTCAGGAGACGATGTGAGTAGCTCTGCCCTGGACCCTGGAAGTAGCAATGCCCTGTCCATCAGAAATACTCTGATGCTCACAATATAGAAAATGTTATAGGAAGTCTGGTATAAAAAAAATATGGCTCAATATAGGCTTGATGGGTAGAACAGGATTATTGGAAGCAGATAGATTCCCCTTCCACTGATTGGTGTTCTTGTCTCCGTCCAGATCGATGAAGACCCAAGCCTCATCCCTGAAGCTACTCAGGGTGGAACCTTCAACTTTGACCCTGCCCCTAACCTGCAGACCAAGGAGTTCAAGTTCTAGGTGAGCGAGTGTGTGTGTGGGCGTGGCCTGCTCCTCACTCCGGCCCCCGAGACATCGCTCCAACGCACCAGATCTACTGGACACACACACACACATGCAGACACACACACACACACACACACTGAAGGATCAGCCTCTCCACCAACCCTCTCTGATGCTTCTGAACGTATGAACGAATGAACGCAAAAAAAAAAAAACGGAAACCAACACAGACTGAAAATGATCACCACCCGCCTCCTCTGTCACTCTGCAGTTGCCAAAAAGTTGCTATTTTTTCTTTTTTTTTCTTCACTGTTCCCCTCTCTTTCAAATACACAGTCACTTGTTCACATAGACTGGAGAAGGTAAAAGAGTCAAACAGTATGCATGAAAGTTCTCACACACACACACACACACACACACACACACACACACACACACACACACACACACACACACACACACACACAGACAATTCTGATCAAACCAGGGATCTTGTTCTTGAAGGATGGACTCCTGTGGAATACTCACTATGAAGAAGGCAGAGATTCTCTTTCTTCTCACCAGGCAGTCACCCTCCTTGAAGTTCTTCAACCCAACCCAACCCACGAAACCTCAGCGCACAGTGTACCATGACATGACCACCTCCACCCCCCAAACCCCAAACCTCAGACATCCAGCAAAGCCATGACCGATCCGGGCCCAGACTTCCCAGAACTCCCTCGGGGCTTTACTCCCAGGCTAGGGGTGGAGGATCTGTCCACTGAAGCTCTCCACACGTCTCGTCTAGGTTTTTTTTTTTTTTTTTTTTTCTGAATCTATTGGAGTCATCATGAGAAAAATCAACAGTGGATGTTTCGTTCAAAAGGAAAATAATGAAAGAGAAAGACAAGACGGCACACTTGAACAGAGGATAATTTACTTTTGAAGCGTGGTCATCTGTTCTGATTTCAGCACACCAACATTGACACAAACAACCCGACTCGTGTGCATGCGCACGCAACAGGAAGTGAACTCTGTGAGATCAACGTCTGGTGTTAGCCCAGGGGTAGCTGCCACCCCCCCCCCCACACACACACACCCAATCCAACCCACTGCTCCGCCCCTACAACTGCTGAGTCCGCTGGAGCACCTCCCCAATCCCCCAGCCCTTTGGAGCCCCCCCACCCTTCCTGTCTGAACCTGCACTGAAACAGACCCTCAGCTGAAGACTGACCTTCCTTCTCACAGCCACATACACACCACTCAGCTGTTGTTGTTTTGTTTTTCCTTTCTGGGTTATCGGCTTTAGAGGGAACTCAACTCTCTGCTCTTCTACGTAAGGGCAAAAGAGCGAGAGAACGGCACAAACACAAGGGTTTGCTGCAGCAGTTGGATTGGTCTGAATTATTTATAATTTAGTTTTATTTTGTTTTTATTAACGATTTTCCTAATTTTTTTTGTTTTTAGTCTGGAGCGGCAACAGTGACCGCTCTCTCTCCCCTGTATCTCTATACCAATCACGGATCCTCTGCACACCCCTTCCACTTACCCCTCTAACCCCCTCTCACCCCCCTCTGTTGGCCGTGGCAAGTGGAACTCCGGTGTCACTGCGCTGTGGAGGAACCCATTCCTGACAGCAGGGTTCCACTTTTTTTGGCTTTTTTTAATTCTGACATTTTATTTGCTACAAACTTAATTGTACAAACAAACAAACAAAAACAGACAAAAAAAAACGTAAACATAACTATCCAACTTTCTGCTCATGTAAGGTCTTTTATGAAGCCGCTGCTGCATCTACTAGTCTTTTGGTTGGGACACTTGCAGGCGCTAACCTTGTATTACTGATGTCTGCAATCACCAGGAACTCTGGTGTAACATGCGTATTTGTGATGACAGAACGCCTTTCTTTGGACATGGGCTTTCTCACTGTTTGTGACTGGACATTTTCTTTGTTTTCCCTGTGCATTCACTTTGTAAAGGGATTTGGAAAAAAAAAAAAACAATCTATATATAAATATATACATATACATTTGGACTAATGTAGTAATGTTTTGGCTGTGAACTACTGAACGAGAGCTGGAGCAACAGCCAGAGCCTCTTGGAATAGCCATTTCTAATTGATGAACAAAAAACTCCTAGCAGGTGTACCTTCCTGACAAATATCTAGACACATAGAAAAGAGCCACTTTAAAGGTAAGAATTTTTCTTTTTTGTCTTGTATCAGAAACGGATACAAGCTTATGCTTGTTGCAAGATTTTACTTGCTTAAGAGGAAAAAAAAAAAAACATAAATATGAAAAAGCGACAGATAGCATTTTGGCCTCTGATTGTTTATATCTTTTTATAAATTTTAGAATCAATTTCTCTTTAAGGTGGCTCATTGTCTCTTTTCAACTCTTGTGCATATTAAAGAAAAGAATGAGTTGAAATTCATTGTGCCTTTTGTTTTTCATTTCCGAGCAAAGACCTTCCAAGATGTCTCTTTGTAAACCACTCGAGCTTAGCAGTGCTTCGAGACCCCGTAAGGGTGTGTTTGGGTGTGGCATCTCCTTGGTGATCGAGTACGGGGGGCTGCTCACAGCTACTCTTCCAGGCTTTACTATGTGCTATGGAGTTTTACTCTATTCTCATTCTATTGGCTGATTTGTATTTGACTCCTCCTTCCATTTTATCACCTTGCTCATTGCCACATTCGTACCATCACTCAGATTCTCAACCTGGAAACTGTTTCTCACATTCTCGCAAACCTTCCCTTTCCATAGCCTTCACTGCCATCTTCACCACCTTCAAGGTCTCCATAGCCATCCCTCCCACCTCCCCCCCTCAGGACGCACTCTGTATCGATGATCCTAACCAAAATAAACTTGCTGTTAGCCATCGGCTCTGGACCGTTCTCCTCTGATTGACATTTTAATATAATTATTCTTTCTCTTTCTCTCTGCCTCTCTCTTTCTTCCTGCAGTTGACCTCTGTCTGTTCCCTCAGTCTCTGATTTCTCTCGCTCTGTATTTTTCTTCCTACCTCTGGAGTTTTCTTTTCTGTCCCTCAGACCTTTTCAGAGATGTTTTGCGTTTGTCTCTTTTAGATTTTGTGGTCCGTCTTGGTCTGAACATTCTCCTTTTTTTATTATTTCCTGTGTGTGAGTGAGTGAATGGGAGTTATGTCTTGATGCGCAGAAATGCGCATTTTAATTTAAAAACATTTCTCAGTAAGACTCTAACCATAGTGTTGTTGCTTAGAGAAACCCTTCAATACTTTCAGTTGAAATGTGCCCGGCTCTACAGTGGTTAACTGAGCTAGATAAAAATGGAATGAATTCTGTCTCTAAACAAGTCAACATTAGTGCACCCTGTTACACTTCCGCAAAAGGTCTGTGGATCACTGTCGGCCCACTGTTGAGTTACAGACAATCGTTTGTTGTTTTGCCACTTGCTTGAAAAACATTTCTTAATTTATACATTATTAATTTTCACCAACTCTTAACCTTTTTAATAATGTTATCAGTGTGTAACAAACAGTGCCGCCCACAATTATTGGCACCCCTAGTGAATATAAGGAAACAGGCTATGACAAATATGTCTTTGCTGTTTATCCTCTTGGTCTTCCACTCAAAATATTCATAAAAATCTTACCTTTTCATTGAGGTAAAATAATTGAAAGAATTTTTTTTTTTTTACTTTAAATAAATATTCTCCAAAACGTGTGCCACAGTTTTTGGCACCACTTAATTGAATATTTTGTGCAGCCTCCCTTTGCCAAGATAACAGCTCTGAGTCTTCTCCTATAATGCGTGATGAGGTTGGTGAACACATTGCACGGGATCTGAGACCATTCCTACATGTAGTTTCTCTCCAGAGCCTTCAGATTCTGAGGTCAACGCTTGTAGACTCGGCTTCAGCTCATCCCACAGATTTTCTATGGGGTTTAGGTAAGAGGACTGTCATGGCAAAACCTTTATTCTGTGGTCGGTGAACCATTTTTGTGTTGATTTTGAGGTATGCTTCTGATCTTTGTCCTGCTGGAAGGTCCAACCATGGCCAATTTTAAGATTAAGGGGGCTGTTAGGTTTTCATTTAATATCTGCTTGTATTTGATGGAGTCCATGATGCCATGTATCCTAACAAGATGTCTAGGGCCTTTGGACAAACAGCCCCACAACATCAAAGATCTGCCACCATACTTTACAGTGGGTATAAGGTGCTTTTCTGTATGGCTATCTTTCTGTGTATGCCAAACCCACCTTTGTTGTTTGTTGCCAAAAAGCTTTATTTTGGTCTCATCTGACCATAAAACTCCGTCCCATTGAAAGACTGACTTACATTTGGCAAACTGTAGGCACTTTAGCTTGTTGTTAATTGGCAGCAGAGGCTTTTTTCTAGCAACCCTCCAAAACATCCTGTGGTGATGTAGGTGGCATCTGGTAGTTTTGGAGACTTTTTGACCCCAAGACTCAACTAATGTCTGCAATTCTCCAGCTGTGATCCTTGGAGATTATTTTGCCAGTCGAACCATCCTCCTTAGATTTCAACTATAGGATTTTTCTAAGGGTGCCAATAATTGTGGCACACATGTTTTGGGGAAAAATATAATTTTATGTCAACCGTTTTTTCTTTCTTTCAATAATTGTACTTCAATGAAAAGGTAAGATTTTTGTGAATATTTTGAGTGAAAGACCAAGAGGATAAACAGCAAAGACAATTTTTATTATGGCCTGTTTGCTCATATTCACTAGGGGTGCCAATAATTGTGGTCGGCACTGTATGTCTATAATTGACCAAGTCCTTTTTCACCTTGAGAGCCTACTAGTGCCACAAACAACTTCTGTTTAGCAGCTGACATTTAAAATAGACTATGCCAAGGATATGATTTAGACATAACAGGAATTGCAAACATGTTATGTTATTTTGTAATTATCCACGCCAAGTTAAACTAAAGATGAAGCTTGTCCAGGGCGGACCAGGGGTGGCACTCCACCAGTGATTTGGCAACCAAAATCCCCTGGTGGACCAATGTATGCTTGCTATCTAGGACCTACTAGCATATCCTGTGTTGGATTCTTGGATATAGATCTTCAGTTGCTGGTGTTCTACTTTAGCAACTCTGTACAAGACTTGAAGTAGGCCATAGTAGTGAGACGAAATACCATTGTGTGTCAACTTCTTGGCGCCAAATGTTGAACACTGCCCTTGGTGTTTGGATTGGAGACGTGTGCTCATGGGCGGGACCAGAAGTGGAGAGATTTTGCTGACAGCCAATCGCTGCGTGCAGGTGCCACTGGAGGAGGTAAGGCCACCATTGTAAAACATAACCGGGTAAAGTCCACGAACAATCGTTTTCCTGCAGCTTCCAACTGCAAATGCTTAGACACCACAATGAATGAACCGATACATTCAGACTCCCCTGCGCTATTTACTCAAGTCACTGTTTATTCTCTTTTGGCCTGTGCTGCGCAGTTTGCTGCAGGATACGTATTTGCACAAATATGGGGTAAAAAGTGTTCGTCCACTGACCGATGGGTCCTTGTGTGGCTCTTCTACGACGCAATTGTCCACATCACTTTGGTAAGTTCTCAGAATACACAGAAATAGTTTGTAATGTACTGTTTTTGTGGCCATTAAAGTTCAACGTTTTCCTTTCACTCAGGAGGGACCCTTTGTCTACATGTCCCTAGTCGGTACCGTTGCAACCTATGACAACATCTTCGCTGAATTGTGTGAGTAAGCCCCAACAAGTTGACAGACAGTGCGAACATATCTGGCGTTGATGCAACTGACCACAAACGGGAGTGGAGAACGTCCAATTAATCTTGGTGCTGTAAGGACATCTAGTGGACATAATTGGAATGGTCCAAAACTAACTGGATGCTGTATTTTTCAACAGGGGCAATTGCACTTTTTTTCATCTGAATAGAATAGATAATGCATGGTTGTGTGATAGAATAGGCATTTTCAATGATAACTATTTTATGTTACCCTCGTTAAAGGGAAAGAATATGGGAAGGCAGATTCGCGCTGGCTGCATTCAGACCCCACTATCGTGTCTCTGGAGCTGCTTACGGTGGTGCTGGACGGCTTTCTAGCTCTGCTGTTGATTTACGCTATAGTGAAGGATAAGCACTATCGGTAAGCAGTCCTGCCCCGGATCCATTTGGGTACACGCACACACTGCATCACTGCAGAGGTATAGTCAAGGGTCCGTATCAGCCTACTCCATATTATGATTCTCGGCAGGCAGAAGTTGATCACTGGTGTTCTGCGTCTCCTTAAAAAGACCTACTGAATGTCTGACGTTTGTCATGCCATTCTAACTGATCTCACATGTACTTGGCAGAGATGTACCACTGTCCTCAGTCAACGAAAATCTGTGATATGTCCTTACTTCTTGCATAGTTGTAGAATATGATCAAGTATTAGCTTTTACTTATGAACGTTGATGAAATATAAATTAACCTCTGAAGCCTGCATTTGTTTTATTCCTGGTAAACAGGCACTTTCTTCAGATCACCCTGTGCGTGTGTGAGCTTTATGGTGGCTGGATGACATTTTGTCCCGACTTGTTAATTGGAAGCCCCAGCTTGAACACCAGTAACTGGCTTTACCTGTGGGTGTACCTGGTGTTCTTTAATGGCGTGTGGGTAGTGGTGCCAGGACTCTTGCTCTGGCAGTCTTGGCACAGGCTCAAGAGTGCCCACCACATCCAGAGAGATGACTTCAGGAAGAACAGATGACCGCTTCAGTCAACCACATTCACTTTTGTCTCCAGACATCCAATGTGTTATGCTGTAATGCTTGTGGGATAAATGATCGTTTATAACAACCACCATTAGATGTGAGGTATTTTGAGTGTTTATAGTGAAGCCACTTTTTTTGTTTTGTTTGGATAACTACCAATCTTAAGCACATTTTAGCAGATACTGACAAGCCCTTCTTCACTTTAATACTATTCTAGTGGATATTGAAAGGGTTAAATTGTATTTTCAGCTATTCATTCTTATGGGAAATAATTACACATCCGCGTTAAAGGTGTTAAAAGACAAACACACACCAAGTACTGATGTCTAAGGGCAGACCTTAATCACACATGCCAGAAACATTACAGTCTCATGTTACATTGTGTAGGTCAGGTTCTTTTATTTGTAACTTTTATCAAACACACATTATTCCAATAAATAAAAGTGAATTTTCCTTCAAAGTCCTTTTTTTCTTAGCTTCTTTCACTCTCGAAGAGAAAATAATTCCACTACGTCTGTTTAAACCAAGGCACGCCCACAACATCAGTTAAGTTAAAGGTCATAGCGCTTCCCAGAAAAAGGGCATTTTGTCTGTCATCAAGAGGTAATCTTAATCCGCTTAGCAGGCGGCAAACTTCATAAAAGGCAGTCAAATTGAGATATATTTGTGTTCTTCCCTGTACCTTTTCGGTCCGGGGAAATGGCACTCACCTTCAGACTTTGGAGGCATAGCACTCTATGCCACGAGCCTAACCCAACAGGCTGATCTGCCCTGCTGTGTCTGTAACCAGCTCAGTTCTTCCTGATAAGTTTGGCCACCGAGAGAAAAGCCTGCTGTAGCCCCAGACCCTTCAGAGCGCTGCAGCCCTGGATCTCCCAGGTCCGGTCTGTGTAGTTGCTCAGGTCCAGCTGGTTGGACACCTCTCGGATGGTCATAGAGTTGGGCAGGTCCTTCTTGTTGGCCAAAACCATGAGCGGCACCCCTTTCATGTTCTCGTCCGCCAGAACCTTTTTGAGAGCCTTCTGGGCCTCTCCCATACGTTCCCGGTTGCTGCTGTCCACTACAAACACCAGAGCCTTACATCCTTCCAGGTAGTACTTCCAGTTGGGCCGCATGGTACGCTGTCCCCCTATGTCCCACACCGTCAGGGATGTGTTTTTGTCCAACTCCAGGGTCCCAACGTTAAAACCCACTGTGGGGGAGGTCTCCATGATCACCCCCTGCTGAAGCCGCGACAGCAGGGTAGACTTCCCCCCTGAGTCCAGACCCATCAGCAATACTTGGGCTGGCTTTTTTTGGTTCTTGGTGAGGTATAGGCCCATGATGAGCTTCTCTTGATTATGACTGAAAGTGGCTTCCTCTCTTGACAGTAACAGCTATGACCTCTCACACACAGAAAGCTAGAAACTAGAAAGCTGTACCTTGCTTAGCTTGGTTGTCGAGTGCTGATAACCAAGCGCAACTGTTTGTTATTCAAATACCAGGCAAAGCAGGAGAGAGGAAGAGAAGCTGTTTCGTAGGGCTGCTCTGCTATCCGCACATAGAAGTGAAACTCTGGGGCTGGTCTTTCTCCCTCTACAAATCGTCATGTGACGTACAGACTCGTCCTTCCACATTCCTTACACAGGAGTGTCAACTTTTGAAAAAGTTTAAAGGTAACCTTCCTCTTCATTTCTGAATCATTTGAAAGGATTCTATAGATAGGCTTAATTACCAAAAATCAGATAATTGTGCTGCAAAACCCTAACTCTAAGCTTTATGCAACTAAAAGTAATTGGCCCTGTATTTTGTCAGCAGGGTGGCTTTTCAATTTAATATAATAGTCAAGCCCTGGTAGAAAACATGCAGTTTAAATATTAACTTATGTCACGAGACTGGAGACCTAACTTCAATATTCATGGCCATGACCTGTCCAGTGTTGATAAGGAGAACAGAATAAGTCATGCATGCAGCAGGGAACAACAACATAGCTCAGTTGTAGTGGTATTTCTCCATTGTGTCAGTATACATAGGTCTGTGTTCATGGACTTAATTCAAATGTGTCATGAATATGATACCAGGGCTAGTTGGCGCCTGAGGGACTGTAATTATGGGTTGCTGGGGACAGCTGATTTAAACCTCAACAGGTAAGTAATCAAGGTAGACAGTTAAGCCACACTGATTTCACTGAAGGATCACATAGCACCACACCTGTTATTTTGCGTGGCATGTAATTGTCCAAGTCTTTGTCCATGTCCCTATACAAACTGTTGGGCAAAATATTTGCATTTCGACGACGTACGTATATCCCACCATTCGGCAGTGACGTCTGTACGTCGTCTAATTTATCACGTGGTTGGTTAAAACCATCAGTACCTCCCAGCTGTGTGCTCTGAGACGCTGCGGATAGCTGCAAGTTGTCAACAAACGGGAGCTCCGCATCGGTAATATAGCTTACTGGCAACTGTAACTTGGGTATGTTCATTGGTAGTTACCCTTTGTAAAACTGTTAACTGTCTCTTTTTCTCTCAGTCTTCCCTGTGTCATGATGGAGCGGTGCTCTAGGTCAGTAAAGTTAACATTAGCTGTAACGTTAACCTATGCTAGCTAGCTTGCTAACTTACATCGAAATGTAAGCAGATGTAAGTTATTGACATAGCTAGTTCGTTGAGATTCCTTAGTAAGCTGAGCTAGCCACCTAGCTAGCCAGGTAGTATTAACGTTAACCTGCTAGACGGTGTTGTATACCTTCATTTGTGTCACGGCTACATTGTAGTTGGCTGTCTGGTTTGCAAGCTTTTATAATTTGTCGATAGTGTTACCAAACGTCTAACACGTTCACAGCTCTTTTCTTTTTTTGTCTTTACACATGCATCTCAATATAACCCAGCCTTTACGTATAGCTCATTAACAAATCCTGCTAGCCAAGTTCCTAGCCAACTTAATGTCTCCGTTCGTCAATTGGCCAGGTCTCCCTGAAAATATATAGCGACTGCTTACTTAATTATCATAATTAATACCCATATGAGTTTTTGGATAGTAAGCTAACATCAATATTGGAAGACCATACTACCAGATATTAATTATCTCCAAAACTGGTAACTAACTGCTATTTAGCATGACTGTCACAATGCAGAATTGACAGCTGGCGTCAGATACAGTCTGACGACCACAATACTGAAAAAGAGCTTTCTGGAGCGACAGGTCAGCAGATGCTTCTGTCAGTGTGCTATGAGCCGTTCTGACATTCATTTCAATTATCTGCCCAGTGCCCACGTTTATGTTTTTTTGTACTGCAGCAAGCATGCTCGTTTTCTGAAAACTCAAAACAAATGCATATTATCAACCTTTATCAATGTTTATCAATGATTGATATTGCAACTCGCGACAAGTGTGAGGATGGATTAGCCAAGGAAGATGCCAAGTAGTTTAAAATCCTAGTCATTACTAATGACTTGCCTGGCAGTTACACGATTAAAAGACAATTGTGATCTGACTTGTTAAAGTGTTCTTGATACATGGTAAGGTCATGGTAACAGTCAGGCAAAGTCCTTCTGATTCCCCCTCACGCTGAGCTTTCAGCCTCCCTCTGACAGTTCTTGACCAGAGGTTTTCTGCATGTGTACGTGTGTGTGTGTCTTGTTTGTGTTGTTGCTGGGATTGTTTGGGGGGGTTCTTGTTTGTCATGTCCAGCGTCAGTAGCAGGAGCAGCAGCTGCGGAGCCCCCCCCATCCCCAGCCCGCCTGTGTCCCCTCCCTCTGGTCCGTCTGCCTGGCAGACCCTGAAGAGCCCAGTCATGGTGGACGTCAGCAAATGGCCACTCTTCACACTGATGTCTGCTCAGGAGCTCGTCTCCATCCGGCAGGCCTGCGTCTTTGGCACCTCGGCCAACGAGGCCATCTACATCACCCATGACGACGAGGTCAGTTACCTCCATGCTGCTGTGGAAAGAGATGGGGGGGGGGGGGGGGGGGGGGGGGGGGAGGGTTGGGTTGTTGATGCTGCTTCTTGTGTGGGTGGTTTGATGTGTTTCTTTGGTTCAGTGTAAATAGCATAAACAATATTTGGACACAAAAGATGTGGTCCCAGGTTCAATTCTGTGCTACCCTGTACAGTTTCACTACTTCAACTCCAATCTTAGGACTCACCTTTTACCCTGTCAACCAAGCCAGAAAGAGCTTTTACACAAACGTTTAATCCACTTCTCCCCATTTCTGCAGCTCATGGCTAGATGCTATAGTGACAAGCTGGCCTGAGTCAGAGTTTTGCATCTATCTTGTGAGGTGTTCATGGGTTCAATAAGCTTGGCCAAGTATACTTCATCTGACATCATTAACTCCCATCTCTGGTTGTTTTTACTTGTACAGGTGTACGTGTTTGGGCTGAACTGCAGTAATTGCCTGGGTACAGGGGACAGCCAGAGCACCATCGTGCCCAAGAAGCTGGACTGCCTCAGCGGGAAGAAGGTGGTCAGCCTGAGCTACGGCAGTGGACCTCACGTATTACTGTCCACAGTGGGTAAGAGCCCCATCCAGCCACCAGTCTCTCCTCTCCTCTCCTCTCGTCTCTTGCCCCTTTATTGACTCCTCCAGCCTCACCTGGCTCTCTGTTCAGCCTCCAGTCAGCTGTAAGTAATGTGTCCCTAAGTCCAGATAATTTGTTCCTTTGACCTTTTGAGGAGGTCAACATCCAGGTGTATAGGGAAAGAAAAATCATTCAGGCTCTCTCTGTTGCAACAAATCAGCACACCTTAACTGTCTGTCTACTCCTTGCCTGATCCTATGAGTGTCTACTGTCAACTCTCACCAATGTTACACTAACACTCCCACTCCCCTTCATGTATGATTACAGTCACACTAGTGTCACCTCCTGGGCAGAAGTATTCTGTGCTTGACTCTCTGTATGTTGTAATTGTCTTGTACCTCAGATGGAGATCTGTATGCCTGGGGCCACAATGGCTACAGCCAGCTGGGCAATGGAACAACCAATCAGGGCGTGGCACCAGTGCTGGTGACCACCAACCTGCAGAACAAACGCATCACAGAGGTCGCCTGTGGCTCGCACCATTCCATGGCTCTTACGTCTGAAGGGGAGGTAAGGGGTGTGTGTGTGTGTGTGTGTGTGTGTGTGTGTGTGTGTGTGTGTGTGTGTGTCAGCTCAGGCTCAGCTTAGATCACTTTGTGTGAAAATGCAGATGAGCTCAAATATTTATAACATACTGGGTCATCCTTGCTCAATTTCCTGAGTTTAAAAAAACTGAAGACCGCGGTAGCTGGTGTTTGGTTAGCTGATCACTGGAATGTCTGATCCAGCCCATATCAGATCATCACCAACACACATTAGCCATATGCTTCTCTGTCATACTGAGTGTCTAAGTGACTAAACCACACCTAAACCGCTTTCTGACACTCCACAGGCTTGAGCTTGAGTCTGTCTGGACTCAATAAAGTAAAGTAACCAACATGTACTGGGATTTGTTTGCAGGTCACTGGTTTTGCTGTTGGCTTCAGGCGTTAGGCTATCTTATGGGGTTATTTATATCTCACTGAAGGCTTTAAATGTACACAGACGGGTTGGATTAGGGCAGTCTTTGCCCCAGATGACTGCGGTGAAAGTATTTTCTGTGGTGAAGCCTGGGGACTCCTGGTGCTTGCCGCCTGGGGACGTAAGCCATTTGAATTTCCCCCTGCTGCAATGTAGTGGAAGTTGCTGGTCCAGCTGGCTTGTGTTATAGCTGGCTTTTCGGCTGGGAGATGGTAAGATTGTGAGCCACTATTGCATCAATTGCTCACACGTGCACATTTGCAGGAAAACCACACCGCGGCTCCACTGCTTGTTGTAGATGGTGGAGGCTTTGTGCATTGTGTGAAATGAGCTGCACAAAAATAGTCACATGGTCCACTGAGAAGTCAGCAAGTCATGTAGTTGTTTATATCTGATGAACTGTGGTCAATGATCCTTCTTCTTGCTGTTAAATACCTGGGTTGTTGGGTTGAAGAAGTAGGCCTTGAATGCGTGTTGAATATGAAACTCAGTTGCAGAGCTGAGCTTTCAGAGGGAATGAAGGACTTCCTGGAACCCTTTTGAAAGCACCCACTTCCACTCCTGCTCCACTTTCGGCCTCTTCTGAAGTGTTGCAAAATGGAGGCAGTAATGTAGGTTAGGTGCATAGTAAGTGGCTTGAGGTGGATTGGGACTGGTGTGGCGCTTTAGCTGCTTAGTGTGGCAGCGGGCAGCATGTGACCAGCTGTGCTAATCCGCCACCATTGTTCTTTCCCCCACCGATAAAACAACGGCTCGCCCGATAAAGACCCGCATTCTTCTGCCACCACTTACATCACGGTGGCCTCATGTCGACCAGCGCTGATGACGCACAGAATGGAGGAAATATTATTGGTGTAATTTAAGGAGCTCTCCCAGAAGGTTATTGTTACATGCACTGGAGTTAAAGTCAAATGCAATAGCATATGTGTGAGAATTGTCTTTTTTTAATTTCATTTATTGCAAGGTTGCAAGAGGAGAATGACATGACTGATTGCAGTGTGATTATGCAGTGCATAGTGCATACACTAAGACATTTCAACACAACATGTACATAGTCATTCAGTAAGGACTAGGTGATCGCACAGAAGTCAATTAATTCACCCCATTGGGTATTTTGTTTTGGGATCATTCTATGTATTTGTATGCTAGCAGGGTTGTAGCTGGTTGTTGTGTTTTTTGTTACAAATGTTTGTGTGTGTGTGTGTGTATGAGATGGGTTGGTTTATATACAACAACTTGTTCAGCTGATTTGCTTATCCCTCTTCCAGGTGTTTGCGTGGGGCTACAACAACTGTGGTCAGGTGGGCTCCGGCTCAACGGCCAATCAGCCGACGCCGCGGAAGGTGTCCAACTGCCTGCAGAACAAGCAGGTGGTCAGCATCACCTGCGGTCAGACGTCCTCCATGGCAGTGGTGGATAACGGAGAGGTGAGCAGCTTGAAGAGGTGACCAATGTCACCTGTCTTCAAGGAGCCAGGGGGTTTAGACTGGGACGTAGGTTTTACCTCATCCAGCCTGCTTAACTCCACCGCGTGTGTGTGTGTGTGTGCGTGTGTTTGCGTGTGTGTGTGTGTGTGTGTGCGTGTGCGTGTGCGTGTGCGTGTGCGCGTGCGTGCGCGTGCGTGCGTGTGCGCCTGGCCTGAATGAGAGACTAAGGATATGGGGCTGGGGGGGATGAAGTCACTGCACAGTGCTCTGCAGTTATGTCCAATCTTTGGAAGAGGTGTGAGACCAATTGCCCAGACTGGGGATTGTAAAAGATCCCAAGATGGTAAAGAGTATTATTGCTTTGAACACAATTACCCAAATTACCCCAATGCCACATTGTTGTCTGCTCAGTAGCCCGTCCCAGCAAGTGGGTACTGAACTTGCATGAACAGGGCACCCTTCTGTATGTTATTCATAAGAGCTGTATTCATTTGTGATGTGATGAGTCCTGTTTGATTGATGGAAGGTGGGTATCTAGATAAGTGTTATGTGCTGATGGTGGTGAAGAATAGGGCTTCTAATCTAATATTTTTGTAGTTTGCACTGTAAACATTAATTTGTACTCTCTGTCCCATCCCAGGTGTACGGCTGGGGATACAATGGGAATGGACAGCTGGGGTTGGGGAACAACGGCAACCAGTTGACCCCTTGTCGGCTGGCTACTCTACAGGGCTTCTGCGTACTGCAGGTGAGAATCATCTCCCAATCCCCCTGCCACGGCAGTGCTCACTTTGGTCACCTCACTTCAACAGCCTCCCTTCAATCATCTGTTTGCTAACTGGTTCGCACTCATTCCCTTTTTGCATCCCATTCTCTTTTAAGAAGTGGACTTTGTGCCCGTGCGGAGATCAGCAGAGCGATATGATCCAGCTTCTGTTTGGCAGAAAAAAATGTGTTTTGTTGTGTAAAGAGGAACAGATCTCTTTCAGGTACTTTCTCATCTTTGTATTGTCTGTGTTGCTCCCCAGATTGCCTCTGGGTACGCTCACACGCTTGCTCTGACTGATGAGGGGCTGCTGTATGCCTGGGGGGCCAACACCTACGGGCAGCTGGGCACCGGCAACAAGAGCAACCAGCTCAGCCCTGTGCAGATCATGACTGAGAAGGAGAGGTGAGGGGTCATCAGGGGTCATCAGAGGCCCTTTTAGGGGTCAAAGTTCATGTGTGGTGGGAGAAATGTTGTGAATGCCTTGCTAGAGAACCTACCACTGCTGCCATAGCCGTCTTAAGGTTTTAGAACAGGACAATCTTGTTTTAGGTGTAGGTGGTTGAAATGTGCTTCACTGACATGAAAACCTGACTTTCCCTGAGAAAGCCAAAGGCCCCAGTGAGTGGAAGAGGCTGCCCACTAGAGGAAGAAACTTTGAGTGAAACCCAGCTGCGAGAGGAGAAGTAAAGAGTGAGGGTGTTTAGAAAGCACGAGGGAAGAGAAAAGAGATCTCACATATGCCAACATTTTCAGTAAGGAGAAACTTAACTTAACTTATATTTTAATAATAATATAGTGCCAAAACAATACAATCGTCTTTTGGAAGAAAGAAGGGGGGGAGGAAAAATTCAGGAACATAGCAGAATGAATCATACATGTAACATGATGAGCATGCTAGCATACATATGGTAAATGTACACAGCATGCATGGGGTAAATGTACATAATACATACAAACATAGTATGGTATATACAGTCATGGACAAAAATATTGGCACCACTGCTCTTCTGTCAGATAATGTACCACTACCGCCCTGTCTTACACCTCTCTACTGGAATTTTGCTCCAGGTCTCTCACATTTGAAGGGTGCCTTCTCCCAACTACTGATTTGAGATCATGCCCCAGTTGTGCTATGGGATTAAGTTCTGGACTCATCTCAGACACTTCCGAACTTTCCGGTGCTTTGTCTTTACCATTTCTGGGTACTTTTTGAAGTGTGCTATGGGTCATTGCCCTGCTGGAATACCCATATCCTCTGACGGAGACCCAGCTTTCTGACACTGGGCCCTACATTGTGCCCAAAAATTATTTGGTAGTCCTCAGATTTCCTGATGCCATGCACACAGTCAAGGCATCAGGTTCCAGAAGCAGCAAAGCAACCCCAAAACATCGGTCCAGCTCCACCATATTAGTCTGTAGGGACCGTGTTCTTTTCTTTGAAGGCCTCATTTCGTTGTCTGTAAACTGCTTTCCCAAAAAGCTCTACTTTGGTATCATCTATCCACAGGACGTTCTCTCAGAATGATTTTGGCTTCCCCGAGAAAGTTTTGTCAAACTCCAGTCTGGCTTTTTTATGTCTCTGTGTCAGCAGTGGGGTCCTCTGGGTCTCCTACCATAGCATCCCATTTCATTCAAATGGCGACTGATAGTGCAAGCTGACACCGTTGTACCCTTTGTCTGCAGGGTAGCTTGAATTTATTTGGAAGTTGTTCTAGGTTATTTATCCACCATTCAAACAATCTTTTGTTGCATTCTGTCATCAATTTTTCTCTTCCTTCCACATCCAGGGAGGTTAGTGACAATGCCATGGGCTGTAAACTTGTTGATGACACTGCGCACAGTGGACACAGGAACATTAAGATCTCTGGAGATGGACTTGTAGCCTTGAGATTGTCCATGCTTTTCTACAATTTTGGTTCTCAAATCCTCAGACAATTCTTTGCTCTTCTTTCTGTTCTCCATGCTCAGTGCGGTATACACAGACACACAACACAATGGTTGAGTCAACTTTGCTCCATTCTAACTGGTTGCAAATGTAATTTATATATTACCAGCATCTGTGGCTCGCCACAGGTGAGTTTAAATAAAGATTAAAGGAGCATTACATGCTTAAAATGCAATTATTTCTTATAATTTTGAAAGGGTGCCAATAATTTTGTCCGGCCCTTTTTTGAGTTTCATGTGGAAGATTTGTCAGATTTGGCATTATTTCTCAGATTTTTTGTGTTTTTCCAATGCAAACTAAGTAAATAAACATGTGAATACAAAAGCATTTGTAATTTCAACACTTTTCTGGGAGTAGTGGTGCGTTATCTGACAGAACTGCAGGGGTGCCAATATTTTTGTCCATGACTGTACATGATGCATACAAAATTGCTAGTGGAAAAGGTGGTAAGACAGCATTCAAGTATTGTAGAACAGCTTAGTGGGTAAACAGTGTTCGTAAGGTAACTAGTACAAGGGTAAGTAGAGTAGAGATGTGTGTGTTTGTCTGTGTGTTTATGTGACCTGATGAACTGCGGTACCTCTGTATTGTTGTGTGCCAGCGACCACTTCCTGTTAGTAGTGCTGCGTTTCCTGTTCAGCAGCTTCCTGTTTTGGGGAAGATGGGTATTGGAATAGCCTAGTGTGACATAGGTGTGTCGAGTCAGTTGAAACCATGATATGATTTTTTAAATACATACGCACACAACCCAAGTTTTTTTTCTGTCTCTCTGCAGTTGGGTTGTAAGTGTGGCATCCTACTCCACATTAACATGTACATCCCTTCTATCCTCTCTCTCACGCACACATACACACACACACACACACACGTCGTGCCACCCCCAATGATCACGTGAATGCTCTGTTTACATGCTCTCTCCTCCTTTTCCCCCTGGCGTCTGGGCTGTTTCCAGAATTGTAGAGATTGCGGCGTGCCACTCCACGCACACGTCTGCGGCGAAGACCCAGAGTGGTCAGGTGTACATGTGGGGGCAGTGCCGGGGACAAGCCATTGTCCTACCCTACCTCACGCACTTCTCCTGCACCGACGACGTCTTCGCCTGCTTCGCCACCCCCTCTGTCATGTGGAGGCTGCTTGCCATGGGTAAGAGTGTGTGTGTGTGCGTGTGCGTGTGCGTGTGCGTGTGCGTGTGCGTGTGCGTGTGCGCGTGCGCGTTTTAAGGGGGGGAGGAGTAATGTCTATTTTTGTGTGTGTGTGTATGTTTGAGGAAAAGGGGGTAGCTTTTTTTCCCCGCTGTGTGGGTTAGACGCTCTGTGGATTCTCAGTCACACTGTTTTATTAACAGTATTACCTTATCTCACAACGTCGTTCAGCCTGTCTTCCAGCTTTAGTGGATGGACCTGTTCACTTCCAAAAACAGTTTTTCTTGGCAGTACCACCACTGTCTCGTGAAGACAGTTGTAACACCTCAGTGTCCTTAATTGACCATACGGCTGGATGGAACTATGGACACAGTCTGAGTAACCAGCCTGCTCCATGCTGGTGGTCAGTGCCAGAGACCACTGTCTCAAGTTTTGAAGGGCTGTTTGGAGTGACCACTTCCTGTTTGTGTGTCCATAGAGCACGATGACTTCCTGACGGTTGCCGAGTCCCTGAAGAAGGAGTTTGACAGCCCTGAGACGTCGGATCTCAAGTTCAGTGTGGACGGGAAATACATTCATGTGCACAAAGCTGTCCTGAAGATCAGGTGACTGCAAGCACATGTGAACACACACACACCCACCTGACACACTGACATCTACTGGCAACAAGAAGAGTCCTCTAACTGGGGTTTTTGGCTGCAAAAGCCGATGGAAGGAAAGTTGTTTCAGGGGTGCTATTAGAGATGTTAAAGCAACGCAAGACATAAGTGGAATTGTTGTAAACTCCTCTTCAGCGATGCCCCAGAAGCCGAACGCTACAAAATGACTCATTCCTGCTGGGTACCTGAAGGCCCACACATTGAGGCTCCGGACGTTGTATGGTAGAAAAGTAAACCACTCAAAGCAAGCTTCCACGAATCATTCAATAGCTGTATTTCAGGTAACGAAGACAAAGAGTACACGGCTGGGGACAACAACATGTAAGCTTCCTGCGTGTGAACTGAGAAGGCAGAGCTTGGGCTTGGCTTAACTAGGAGCTGGTTAAAATGTCTTTCAAGGTTTGTTACCTGACTGTCTATTGAAACGAGGACCACCTCGCCCACTGCTTCAAAGAGGGATCTGGGAGAGGCCTAGTCATGCAAGCTAGACAGTGACATAGAATTGCAACAGTGATAAGCCAGTGCAGTGAAGATGAAGAAGAGCTTGCTAATAATGAAATGGTGGTGTATGATGATGATGATGAGGAGGAGGAGGACGTGGCGAGGAGAAGACAGTAAGCTAGTGTTTACTGGTAGGCAGACCTGTTGTCGTTAATTTGGCTTACATGCATGGCACCATATTACATGTATTGGCCTATTTCACATACGTTGGAGCGACTATTAAACCTTTACCTACAAACTCTAATTATTTTTAAATTAACTCCTGAGAGCCTCAAGATTAGAAAGGATTAGGTAACTTTTGTGAAGCACTGTGTTTGGTTGGGCTGTTTAAACATGCTTTACTGTAGCCTATTCTGCATATTGAATTTTCATCTTGGCAGAGAATAAAGTAGGCTTATTTCAACATTGCGGCATAGCAAAAAACTGTTAAATGTTGTTTTTTTTTTTTTTTATGAAATCAGTTTGCAAGCATAAATTTAGCCAGTGTGTTTCCTGTTTATCTTAGGAATAGTACAGGCCTATTTCTTAATAGCTTGCAGCACAACCAAATAATGTTTTCGACATTAGACTAAATGAGGTTTTTTTTAATTGAATTAAATTTGCCTCGTGTGAGTTCATCTGTTCTCGAATTGGATTAAACATAAAAAATAAAAAAAAACAAGCTGTCTTTTGGGTAATGGTAGGCCACATTTACAGCGAGACTGCTGTGCTTACAGACTGTGCTCCTCAATCATATGTTGCCATGACGGTGTTTAAATTGCTTCATTAGTGATGGCTGCTTGAGTTGCCACCAAAGGGCACTGTATAATGTTTACTAAGTAGGCTTTATTGGAGAAAGAAACATGGTTTCCTGGTATGATTATAGTTCAACAATTACTTGGAGAAGGCAGAGGGCGTTACATTTACATCAATGCCGGTCTCTTATTACCTCTGAGTCTCCCATAAACTCTGGAAGAGTTTATTGGAAGTTTTACGACACACACAAACATATTCACCCACACACAGACACACAAATTAGCACATACGTATTCTGCCATGTGTTCAAATCCGTCCTGATTTGCCATGTGGACATACACACACTTGCTCATTCATGTACACACTTACAGTATGTGTTTACAAACCAGAACATTCACAACTCGCAAACAATGCAACTTTTCCTGTTAACTGATGTGTGAGTGTGTGTAATCCATTACTTTTTATACAGTATCATTTTCTCATAGTCACTGGAATTCATATTAGCATAACTTTACTATGCATCATCAGTCAGCAGTAGTGAATTGTAGAATTATTATGTTTTGAAGAGTCCCTGCAGTTCCGATTAAGCTCTGAAGTGAAGTCTGCAGCACTGATCTCTGTCCGGCCGTCTGCAGGTGTGAGCACTTCAGGTCGATGTTTCAGTCGCACTGGAACGAGGACATGAAGGAGGTGATTGAGATCGACCAGTTCTCCTACCCCGTGTACCGCTCCTTCCTGGAGTTCCTTTACACTGATAATGTGGACCTACCACCGGAGGACGCCATTGGTGAGTTCCGTGTGTGTGTGTGTGTGTGTGTGTGTGTGTGTGTGTGTGTGTTTGTGTTTGCAAGAGAGATTCTCTAGAGATACAGAATGAAGGAAATTGATAGCTTGCTCTCTGTGTGTGTGTGTGTGTGTGTGTGTGTGTGTGTGTGTGTCAGACAGAGAGGGAGAGATTCTCTAGAGATACAGAATGAAAGAAATTGAGAGACAGAAGGAGGGTGAGGTCTTGCTGTCGGTGGTGAGTGTGTGTAATGCTCACTGATCCAGCAGCCTGTGAGAACATCACAGAAGTAATCATGTCTGATTTAAACTGAACTGTCTTGGGAATGAATGCACTTCAATCATCCATTATCTGTGTTCTCAGTCCAACAAGTTGTTTTACATCACTCAACCTGAAAACAGTCATAAAGGCAGTTAGCTGTGGGTGGATTGAGAGACTGTGGTTGACAGTGAAGCTTGTGTCTCACGCCTTGTTTTGCTAATGAAGGCCCTTTGTGTAGCATTTGTTCCTCAGAGCCGCTGTCTGCTAGGCTAATGGAGAAGCTTGAAGTTAACTTCTTGTAGTCCAGTGCACAGGTGTAGGTGTATTTGGTAGTCAGGGCACTACTGGCTAATTTAATTGAGCATGTTTCTGGTGCAATCAAACACATATATTTGGCACAGATCATATTCATATTTGCACGGTAAGCTTTCGCAAACAACTTGGTTTAAAAGGACTGTTGCTACATTTGTAAACCATTTTATTATCATAAACAAGTTTTTGTCATATGGCACTAGATGGCCGGGTAGCAGCTGACGGTTTTTAGTAATGCAGCATAGAGACCTTATTAACCTCATCATTGCAACATAATTGCATCATCTGCTAGATTGGTATAATGCTTTATAATAACTTCCTGTTTGACAAATGTGGCCAAGTATTTCATCAGAAAATCACAAATGAGTGTGAAATGAGACCACGGTTGCGGGTGCCATGATAAATGACCTTGAATGCCAAGCTGTCACGCTTGCCTTGGGCTTCTGACCCCCTGCTGTAGGCTGTGTGAAATTAAAGAATGTGTCCATGAGTGAGGTTGTAAATGAGTCTCTCTCTCGCTCTTTCATGTTTCTGCCTCTCATAAGCTCCAACAGGCGTCTCTCAAAGCTGAGACCTGTTAAGGGTGAAACCACCTTATCATGAAAACAGAAAAAGTCAGAGTTAGTCTGTTGAAGAGGAATAAAGCGAATACAGTTGTGTGAAATGTGTGTAAAGCCTGTTTTTGTATGCAGGGCTGCTGGACCTGGCCACCTCGTACTGTGAGAATCGTCTTAAGAGGCTGTGCCAACACCTCATTAAGAGAGGCATCACCGTGGAGAACGCCTTCTCCCTGCTCTCCGCTGCCATCCGCTATGATGCAGAGGTGAGTCCACACACCTAGCAGATCTAGAGTAGACTGAGAACCCTTGAACCATCTTAGAACCCGATTAGACCTGTACCTCTGGAAAATGTAGTGCTAGATCCAGAATGCTTTAGATTACACAGCATACACTACTATTCAAAGGTTTGGGGGAGGGTCACTTTTTTCCCCTTGTTTTCCATAAAATAATGATTTTTAATTGAAATAATGCTGTCCTCTTAACCTTGCTTTCGTCAAAGAATTCTCCATTACAACCTTGGAGACCTTTGGCATTCTAGTTGTCAGTTTGTTGAGGTAATCTGATGACCTTTTGCCACATCCTTCCTTAAGCACCTCCGCCAAGTTGGATTGGTTTGATTGGCACTTCTTGTGTACCATACAGTTAAGGCTGATTCATGCTTCCTTACGTAAGCGTAAGCGTAAGCGCAAGCGCAAGAGGCCGCGCAAGCCCCTTGCGCGACCCTTGCGCGACTTCTTACGTCTTGCGTGCGTCGGCCCCTTTTTCTAGACTTGCGTCATTTTTTACGTAAGCCCTTACGCGAGCCTCGCAGCCTGCATTCTATCAACGAATGATACGAGGTTACTAAAATATTCTGCATGTCTACTCAGTTTTACAGTGCTTCCCAAGTAAAGGTTTGAAAATAACTTCAAGCTTCAGACTTTCTGTTAGGGAACCTGTTATCTATCTGCAGAGCAAATGTCAGGCTCATACAAAAACATTAACGTGAATTACTTGATGCTAATACCTAGCGCGGTGTCTATAGGATTTTCCATATACGTTAGCATTAAGCTAACGTATTTTCTACCACAGTAAAACATGCAATACTATGTGATTGTTTTTAGAAAACGAATGTTACGTGATGAGATTACTCAAATGTAGTCTGCATGTCTGCTCAGTTTAACAGTGCTACCCAAGCAAAGGTTTGAAAAGAACTTCAAGCTTCAGACTTTCTGTTAGAGAAACAGCTTTCTATCTGCCAGGCAAATGGCAGGCTCATGACAACACGCGCAACCTTTGGGAGCATGAACTGCACCGAGTAAATTTTGCGCAACCGTTAACCCCCAACGCTGTAGCAAGCAGCCGCCTTTAGGCTGCTCCCCCAGCAGCTCAATAGTGTTGCCATCCAGCACCTGCGCTGGCAACTCTATTTTAGACAGAATACCAGCTGACTGCTTCGTCCCTCAGTAGTTTTTGCATAGTTTGGAGCTGTGTTTTAGGTCAGGCCATTGGCTTCCTTTATGGCTTCTTTAATCAGTTTTCAGCTGTGCTAACATAATTGCAGAAGGGTTTACTAGATCAATGACCCTTTTAAAATGAGATCCTTGCATTAGCTAACACATTATAATGGGCCTCTGAAGCCTTATGTAGATATTCCATAAAATATCTGCTGTTTCCAGCTACGATAGTCAGCAACGACATTCACAATGTCTACACTGTGTCTCTGAACAATTTGATGGTATTTTAATGGACAAAAGCTTTTCTTTTCATTCAAGTGCCTCCAAACTTTTGAATGGTAGTGTATGTACTTTACAATGTACACAATATCTTCACTTTGTTCAAGAAACAACTGGATAGATAAAGTTCTCTAGATCTGGCACAGTTAGTGGAGTGTCTATTTAACCGACCTGGCGATCAGATCAAACAAGTTGATTCTTATTGATAACTACCCATTCATATTGGTACCTTTAGTATACCTTGCAATACAAATTTTGTTGATGGTTAACTGCAGCAGAGTGTGTCTGTTTGATTTCTCCTGTGTATGTGTGTGTGTGTGTTTGTATATGTCTGCGCATCTGTGTGTGTGTATGTGGAGGACCTGGAGGAATTCTGCTTTAAGTTCTGCGTGAACCACCTGACGGAGGTGACTCAGACGGCCGCCTTCTGGCAGATTGACGGCCACATGCTCAAGGAGTTTATCAGCCGCGCCAGCCGCTGTGGAGCTTTCAAGAACTAGGGCCCACTCGCCATGGCAACACCCCCATGGAGCCATGGTAACACCAGAACCCTGCCGTCAAAACAAACCCTGCCGTCAACATCCTCCGTCACTGGCTCCAATCTCCTCAACACACATATACACAAAACAGGGTGGTGGGGCAGGAAGCTCTCGTCCTCAGCCAATCCCAATTCTGTCCCAGGGCAGGGCTGGGCACGAGGTCACAGGCGTAGCCCCAGAGCCAAGCTGCTGAGCCAGGCGAGCAAAGCCGGGCAGAGAGCCTGGACTGGACCTGTATGGATGTTTAAGCTGTGGCTGGTGAATGCACTTATTTTGTGATGACCACTGTAGGTTTTTCTTTTCTGATGAAGAAGGTGCTTATGCATACTAGCAGTGTGTGTGTTTTGTGGGTGCATGAAAGAAAGAGAGAAAGACAAAGAAAGGGAGAAAGAAAGAAAGAGATCATGGCTTTTGGCTTTAACACAGTTGTTACAAAGACCAAGCTTTAGCTTGGAGCACTATGAACCAGTAGCTTTTCTGCTCTGGTGGGTTTTGGCGGAATGTTTTTGTGATGTGATGTGATTATAATGAGGGTGAGGATTCTCTAATGACCACTTAAGAGAAAGTCACTTGCCTACAGTAGTGCTTTCCGAGCCTTCCATTCCTTCCACTTAAGTGTTTTTGGTGAATACTCACCTTTCCAATATTCTGCGCTGTCTCTGAAATGTGAAGGAAACCTGTGGTTTGCCTACCTGCCAAGGTGCAATTACACATTCTTTTGACTTTAACAAACAAACAAAAAAAAGAGACACCAAAAAGGACTTGGAGCCATTGCTTTACAGCCTGATTGGAATATTGTTTGTGTTTCTAGCTGACTTGGATTTGGACACAGATAACTCGGACCATTATCTGGCTTTAAGCAACAAACGTGGCCAGCTGGAAGTTGCTTTCAGCTTATCCAGTTATTGAGAACCAACTCTTGTCCTGTCCTTTTCTTTCCCCTCAGGGGTAAGTTGCACCACTTGCTTTTACCTTTACAGCAAATCAACAGAATTTCCACATGAAATGGTTATATTATTTTCATATTAATTTCATGGTTTTTAAGAAAAGAATCCCAGCGGCATTTGGTGTGAGCATTTCATTTTTTTTTTTGTTGCATATAAATGCCAACATGTTGCGCCATTGTTACAGCGTTCACGGCTGCCGTGGAGAGCACTTGTTAAGAAATAAAATAGTGTACAGTTGCTTTTTGAAAAGGAAAAAAAATATGTATATACTGTATAGTTTTTGCATTACTTTGAGAATATAATCTATTTTACAAAAATATGAAGTTTTATGTTATCAAGGACCTCTTATAAAAGGAAAAAAAAATAAAAGTTTTGTTCTTCTCATGTATTGTCCGTGCTTCTTTAGCTTCTGCTGTTGTCTGCTGGTTCCATATCCTTCAGCTTGTCAACAAATACACGTGTACACTGTCCATCAGGGGGTCTCAAAGCGTGATTTGTATTTACCACAGTGGTGTAAAAGTGAACTACACTCTGCAACTTTAGGGGAAGCTCGCATAATCGGGCTTTAAGTTCATTTATAGGAAAATGTTGAGTTTTTCAACATGAAAAGTGAATGGAATATCAAGTGTATGCTTCACATTTCACAAGTCGTTAACAGTAACTTGAGTTGCTGACGGAGAGGAACAGGAAATCCATTTTCACATGTTTGTGGTTAGGATCTGAAAATAAACTCAGGGGGCGTGAAGGGTCCCTCAACCGCAGCTGAATACAACCATCCTGTGCGACTGTACTTCTGTGGCAGAAATCACAACTCTTTAACTTCCCCTCATCTCTCACATTTCCCCTGCATTCATTATTAAGTGAGGCAGGAAGCCAGATCAGCTGAAGGCTACTTGTCAGTCATTTCTGTTGATAGCCGTGCTGCTATTCACACAAAATGATGTAAACGGGATTTTTTTGTTTTGAATAATTCTACTTTTTGTTCTCCCATGTGGTTTGAAACCTTGACCTCAAAGGTCAGGCGCTACACACACAACTGCAGGTTGAATGAAAAACAGGAAATGATGGTGGCTTACTTAGTCAGCACCCCAATTCTTATGTTTTTCTTATGCATGTGTCTTGTTACGGGAAACATCCCTGCTGCGAAACAGTTGGTTGGTTGGTGTATGCAGGCTTTTGCTGCACCCTTTGGACCGCATGGAGACGAGACCTGACCAATGAGTTCCAGGAAGTTTGGAACGCAAACAGAACCAAGTCTAACCTGGGCCATGGTAGTGGTGTTCAATAAACTATTTGAAATCTGTCTGCCCTGATGCCCTTATTTGGGCCCAAACCGTGCAGATTGTGCAGCAAATGTGTTTGAAATGGCTGCGTTTTTTGACTCGAATAAGAGGTGGACTGGATGAGGTTGGTTTTCTAGCATAAACCTGCACAAACCAACGTGGTCAACCATAAACCAACAAATTGACCACAAAATACAGTTAAGAGCCCACCTCCAATCCCTCTAGTATTTCTGGCTGTCTGTCTCTCGGGCACATACCAACTCAGTTATCACACCAGAAAGTTTTTACACCTCCCACATTACCATGCAGAAATGCCAAACTTAGAACTGGAAATGTAGGAGGAGGAAGGAGCTTAGACAGAACGCACCGTGCATTGCATGATGTGCACTCTGCCTCTGTAGGCATAGTCTGTGCGGTTACAGTTGCAGTCTGGTAGCTATCAGCTGCTGACATCTGACTGGATTCTTTGATGCTTCTGTCTCTAAGTGTTCAGTTTTCCACAGAGGCCATGGTGTGCAGAATGCAACAACACTGGTGCCTTGCTGACAAAAAACTGATTGATTTCCAGTGTGTGTGTGTTTGTGTGTCTGAATTGCTTTCCTGCATCATACCTTTGCAGAGGATAGGCCTACAACTTTATTGCAATTTTCTTACATATACGAAATAAGTGAAAAGGTAAATTGCAATTGTGTTACCTGGCAAATCTTGTCCCATCTTGTCTTTTGTTAGTTTCATTTTAGAAATACCTACTACTTGACTGATTCTGCCATCTTAGTTGCTGCCAACTTAAGTGAGGGGGGGGTTCAGAATTGCTTGCACAAGGGAAGACGTGCGCAGGCTTCCTGTTTGGCACCTGGAGCAGATGCCTTCACTCTTCCGTTTCTTGAAGTAGGTGGAGGTGGAGCGAAACAATCGAGCGGACTCTGCACAATCTGCTACTGTTCACCGCACCCAACCTGTCATGTGGCGCTCCTCGGCATACGACCGCACAGATCTCCTTGCACGTTTGTGTGCGCCGTTTTGTTATTGCATGTTGTAGTCGGTTGCTGGTACAGTTTGAGATTGGCGCGTGCACTGCCGCGTGTTTTATCTCTAGCCAGAGCCACTCGTGTACGTCTGACGGTACTCAGGCCCTTTGCTGTGGCACATGGATAGAGGAATGTCTGGCGGGATGCTTTGGGTTCTCGGTGTCCTCCTGTATCTGTGTGTGTTTTGCCAAGGTCGAGAAGAGACGTTCGAGACAGGTTAGTGCCCTCCTCAGCTCCTCCTTATCATTTTAGGATGCTCAGGTGATTTGAAGCAAGTTGGTCAACTTGTAAAAAAAATATATAGAGAGACTAAGGCTTAATCTAGTTTAATCCAATTAATTACATGATCTGTGATGAATTCATCTAAATGAATATCAGCTATCAATGTGCCGTGAGAAGCATTTAAAAATCAATCAGAATCACCAGAGACGTGAATTGAAAGAGTGAGTTTACCACACATTGATGACAAACAACAGATACGTCAATTAACTTTATTTAATGAAGAACACATTTGTAGTATATCTCCTAGTTTGTCTAGTCTAAATCTAACTTAGTAGTTAAGGTCAGAATTCACAAACTACAGTAAGCAAGCACTGATAAAATCTTGCTAGTTCGCGAATTTATGTCACCATAAAAAGCAAAGTTTTTTTTTAATATAGTGTACTTGAAATGTGTTACAAATTACCTTCGGGTATTTCCAGCGATTTTTGAGCGAGCGTTTCTTAAATTCTAAATCTTGATCTCGAGAACAAGCTGATGTATACAAATACTTCCAAGATGAAACTGTAGACTTGAAACATCCAAACCCACACACACCCAAAAATTGACAATAGCTCCACATCATTGGAGAAAATCGAACTATTACCGCAACGTAGACTGGTCATTGTTTTTCTAGAGGTCCATCAAATGTGGCAAAATTATTTTACTTTTTTTTTTAACTTGTTTACTTTTATTATAATCTCTGGGACTGGTGTGACCTTCAACGTCCCAATTTCCATATAAGGTGTATCCCTGAACATACCAACCCAAAACAGTTAATTGGAAATGTGCGCAGCTGGTTGAAAAGCGAGTCGATAAATGACGTGTAGGCCTACTCCTTAACCAACCATCACATACCTAGATATGACAATTGCCAAATCCAGTTTTAACTTAATAGATTATATATGTAGTGTTGTAGGGATGGATCCAATTGCGTAATTGCACAATTAAAAATGCAAAATTAACAGTTTTGTCATTTAGTAAAAAATCTACTATTGCTTCTTTTTTGGAGAAGGCTCTTCATCTTGTTTGTGACTTCAAAGGAGCCTGATGATTCAGGTTTTCCTTCTGTAATGGGAGACAGTTCAGAGAACTGAACAAACGTGAAATAAAAGGACACGTCATAGTGGGTTATGGTTCAATGGAAAGCTTTGTTCTGCATCTTCAGTTTCAAAGGTGAAGGTTATTGGTGATTTTCACATTAAAACAAACCATATGTGCGCCAATGCAAGTGCCAGCGTAGAGAACACAGAATCGGCACAATACATGCTCATCTGTTGTACATAGAGTTGAGTCCTGAGATCTACAGTAAATACATGCAGGGTCGCCATAACTATACTAAATTTACTTCCTCAAGTAATTCCTCCTAGACTTTCACAGAAACTTCACTTAAGGAACAGTGAAGAAATGTTGCTTCATCAGTACTGTAGCATTGTCCCATGGATTTTTGAACCCCAGAACTATGAATGAGTTGTCTGCAGGGTGTGTCTGACTTACTCTTAGTTTGAGATTGGCCAGCAAGTCTCAAACTGCATTTTGCTTTGAGCGCACTTGTAGTACACTCATGAATGAATTGTAGGGTGCCTTTACGAATGAAAAATCTTCATCATCATATACGGTCAAAATTCATGTTTATTTTTGTAATCCTGTCACAGTGTGCTTATAATATGTCCTTTGAACTTCCTAATATGTTTGGTTATGATCATACCTAATATGTTTGGTTTCTGGCCCATGTGTTCAGTCTATGGGAAAGTGTTGGTGCCGTGCCCCTCCATGAAGGGTGAGGAGAAGACTTATAAACTGCTGAGGAATGAACAGCAGCTGCATTTGCTGAACGACCACAACATCAAACACAACCAGACCAAGAAGGTCTTCAACAACAGCGAGGTTAGCCAGTATTATGTGAAACAATCGGATAAGAGCTCTTACTTTCAGATCTCCCAGCTGAAACTCAACTCTTCTGGGTGGTATACCTGCAAGGTCTGTGCCGTCTACCCACCACCGGTCTCTTGTAAAGAGAACTCAACACCTGTCTGGTTCACTGGTATGTCCACCAGAAAGCTCACCATATCTACAGCTACATCTCTGCACACAAAACTAGAATTCTCACTGAGAAATTAAAAACATCTATCAGCGGGTCTGGGCTGTTATTTCACTTGGTTGACAGAATTATGTCCATTTGAATTTGGGATTTGAGGCACAGTCACTCTCCGACACTTTTTCTGACTCTTTCTCCCCCCAGTGTCTGGCGACTTCACAGAGCACACCTGTCCTGACGAGGACCCCCCCTGTCCGGGGAATGCCAGCTCCCCCACCTCCTCAACCAACATCAGGTCTTTCTGTGACCAAACCAGCATCCCTCTACTGGTGGCATTCGGGTTGGTTACCCTCTATGGTCTCGTACTCACCCCTGTCACCATCAAACTCTGGGTGAGTGCAACACACCCCACACCCAAAACTCCTCGTAGGCCACCTTCTGTTGCTTTGATGAAACAGCTGTACACACATGAGCAAAGTCATAACTCGGTCATACCTCTGCTGTTCATGCTGTCAGTGTAATCTTGTAATTGGAGACGACTCCATGTAATCGCAGGCCTGTGACAAAAACAAGATCATCAGAGTAATTGATCGTGTCACTTTTGTAAGTTTTAAAATACGTAAGTGAATGGAAGAACTGAGGGAACTTAAGGTAAAAAGAACATAGGGCTTAAGAAACACATAGAACTGAGGGAAACGAGGCCCAGTAGGAATATTCGATTGAGAGAATATAAACACACCCCCTAGATCCCAGATAGGGTTTGTTCTTTGGAGCTGTTACATACCAGCTATTCTCTCAGCTCGTTAAATATAACAAATTCTCAAATGTCAGACAAAAGGGATGTAACTTACATGTGTCTGTGTGCGTGTGTGAGTTTGTTGCAAACCAAAACAAACCTAACTAAGATGGTCTGGCACCTCCTCCTCGTTTTTCGTTCTCTTTCACTTTTGAACAGAGAACATCGAGGAAGTCACAATATGAAGATCACGACTACATAAACATGAGACTCTTCGGCCGACGGAAGTTCAACGGAGTCCAGCACCCAGTCCACCTTGGAAAACATTAATGTGCAACGTCAGAATGGAAATGCTTGCGGAACGCCATTCCTCCACCCTTAGGGAAGCATCTGTTACCTGTACAACCCTCATGTAATGCACAAACTAACAAAAAATATAGTGTGGCTTCTGGTGAGTGTGTGATCAAACCGCGGTAAGTTAACGCAGAATAATTGGTGAACCTCCTAATAGAGGAGCCCTATGCCTTTGTCACTAAACCACATTCTTGGAATACCCCCCTGGGGTGACTGTGCTGTGTTGATATGATTCTGTGGGCGAGTCTGTTCCTTTAGAGTCATCAAAAATGGCCTTAACTGAGCTCACTTACCTGTGAATCATGTATGGGTTCTGATTCAAAATAATGACTGTTCCTGAGAATAAAAGCCTAATGTGTAGGTAAGGAATAGGCCTAATTGTCAAGTAGGCCTGCCTTTGTGTGTATATATATCTGTTATTTTATCCATGTTCTTGTGTAAAATCATTTATTTCCATTTTAGAAATTGTTTATGATAGGTTTATGTATCAGCATTTTTGCGATTTTCTGGAAGCAACCAACACATGCTAATTCAACAAGTTCTGACTATATCATTTGACAGTCTAACAATGTAGTTAAAAGTGAAAACATCTTGCACAGACTAATTATGAATGTGTATGCCACGAAAGGAAGTCTGTGAGGAGGCTTTTTCGGCGCAGTGGGACCCCTCTACTGCTTAGTTTGTCAGCCACACCCAAAGCCCCAACCAATAATACATTTCAAACTGCAACCAGAGGGCTATTCCACCCAATCGTGAAGTCTCACTAATTTAGGTGAGAGTTCTGTCCCATTACTGTGGCTTAGAGGATTTCGTTATTTTAGCTGTGTTTCAGGGGTTAAATCGGGGCCCATGACTCATAATCACATTTCAACAAATGGGACTCAATGCTATTCTTTGCCTGTATAGGCCTACTTGATTAAAGCTTATTGATGAAGGCCAATTACATTTCTGTTATTAAAAATGTTTCATGACTTCACGACTGATCAAGACTTTCAATTCAAATGTTTAGCCTACTGTGATGCCAAGATTAAACATAAATGAAAATTGGTAGCTTTCTCTGATAACTTGGCAAACACCGTTCTTCCACTGGGGGGCGGCGGAGTTCCCTAAGAAGACCCCAAGCCAAAGAGAACCGGAGTTTTAAAGCCCTTCTTGCGCTCCTGACTGCCAGACTGACTAGACCTTTGGTCTCGACCAGTGTTACTGCACACGCTTGCATACTTCAGCAGGACAGCGGTTCTGATCCAAAACGCAAGAGCCAAAACTTGGGCTCTTTAAGTACTGAGCATTCTCGAGGGGTAGCAATTTACTACTGAGAAGCTTATTTGTTTCTTTTCCCTCTGAATGAGCAATGTTATGAGATCTTGATGCTCTTTTTTTTCTGCACCACGCAGCTTTCTTTGCCTGCATCCTTCTCCAAGATGATAGGTCACTCTTTTTGCTCAATGTAACATCCCGAGGTTATCCGGGGAAAAAATAGGATGGATTTTCAGCAGCTAAACGAAACTTCATCCACACTACTGGAGTTTATCAAAACCCAAATGAATGTTTCTGAACATGCAATAAACGCATCAATGGACGTTAACAACGCCACCTGTTGCAATGCGCTTGCCATCTCGCCTCCCCGACCACGACAGAAAGGTGAGTAGTTTTGTTATGATGGATACAGTGTGTGAATTACTTAGGTACGTGGATTTTATAGTAATTTTTCTTCTATTCGGTTTGGTCATGCATTGACACAGAACTGATGTATGGTTGCGGATACTCAGCGCGATGGATGCGTGGAATCCTGCAATCATATTGAGCTCAGGGGCATTGTGAAGTGAATAGCATCCTTGTTGCCTTCTTAAAACTAATTTATTGTGTACTCATAACACACATTTTATGTTAGATAGAGTGAATAAATGCTTCTCCAGACACGTTTTATGCAAGTATGAGGAATGGAAAGTGTTCCATGGACAGAGTCGATGCCTTGCCGAAACAAACCTTTTTTCCTCGTTAGAGAAGCCAATGCAATTGTCACCGTACAATGCTGTGAACATAAAAAAAAATGGTGCATTATGCATTTATCATGTAAAACCCTTTCTCGTATTTATAAACCAGGGTAATAATCATGATACCAGACTCCATCTACCCATTTGGTTGCTGGAATGTGGCAATAATTAAGGCTTATTCCCGGTATTAATCGACCTGTTGTTGTCAAGTCTAGGTCCTTGCTGAACACGATGAAAATGAGTACAGGGTAAATGGTTGAAACCAAGAACGGCAGCACGTTGAGTGTTCCTTAACACTTCAGGAGCCATGAAGTAGTAAAAACATAAATTATCACATTTAAAGAGTCTATAAAGAAAGAGAACAACACACAATTTTATAACTTACTCCCACTGGATAGAAGGCAACGCAATTACTGGATGTTATATAGCGTCAGTGCTTGTATTATCAGATCATCTAAAAAAGGTATTTGAACCGAAGTCGGTAATACTTGAGGGGGAATATGTGTTTTTAATTTCTGTATGCAGCCAAGTGATATAGAATGCGTTTAACTTGGTTCAGCTCGTAGACAACTGTGTTTACGCACACACGTGAGTGTCTTTCCATTCAATAAATTAAAAGAATAATAAACACTTCCGTGTAAGGTTCATAACCTGATATTTATAAGCTACTAAAACTACTAACTTCTCTTTCAGCTTAACCTCAGATAGCCTATATCATAAGTCGCGTCCCCTTTCGGCTGTGGGTGAATTGAGATCTTACGCCTAGGTCTTACGGTCTTACGCACGGGTTTACTATATGATCTACAGTCATAGGATTTTTTTCATCAAACTTCTCACCAGTTCTTCAGTTTTTTTAAGTATGACTTCAGCTTTCGTTTCCATGACAAGACTCGAAAATAAATCGTCTACCTTGGCCAAATGGATGAGTTATGGTCTGAACAATCTTTGAGACCAGCATAAAAAAAATCTTTGAAGTTCGCTTAAGACGTGGCAAAGTGAGATTAAACTTTATCTCTAAATTAATCTATACTCTCTGGAGTTAATCTTAAAAGCTTTTCTCCCCTGTGATTATACTATGGCAAGCGCTCTGCAGCTGCTTCAGAGCTCTGCAGCGCTGCGTTTTACTGACTAGAATGCAAAACCCGCGCGCAGTGGGAATCGAATTGGCTGCTCTATTGCCAACTCCGTAACCTCGGTCTCCTGTTGCAGTTCTGCAGCAAGTGATGCAAAACGAAACGGCTCACGAAAGACTGTGGTCCAGTGCCAGTTTTTCCCCTTCAGATTTTTGCAGATGCCCTTCGGTAACCCATGTTGCCCGATCTAGTTAACGACACAGACACAAGAGGAAGTTAGCATTTTTTGCCCATGTCAGTCCTCAATTGATTCTGGTCAGGTTTATTTGTGTTGTTGTAGTGGGTTATGGGGCAGTGTTTGTGATTAAGCCATTAGTTACGACCCAGGCTTGTCAGCCTGAGGCTCTGTGACTCTCGGAGAAAAATGTACTAGACTATTTCGCGAGAAGCGACATCTCCATGAGTAATCAAGGTCCGTCTTTGTCCCCTTAAGCCAGCAGTGGCCAATCTCGGTTCCTTCGTCAATCCATCTCTTTTTGCCCTCGATTTATTTCTCTCCCTCTTCATTCTCCCTCTGTCACTTCCGTTCTTTCCTTATTTCTCTCTCTCCCTCTGCAGTGCTGTGTAAAACACAGCTATGGGAGGTGTGTATGGCCATTGTAGATGCCGAATTCTACATCTATGCTGTCCCTATGCTGACCCTGCGGTCAGAGTTGTAGCAAGCCATGGTAATATCCATGCCACATGAGCACATTCCAAATGACACATGTGTTGATCAGAGTGCACTTAATCATCCCCATGGTATGGTGCATGCTGATTTAACAATACTGATACACTCTGGAGATGGCATACCATAGATATATTATTTCACCTGATGTGTGATTTAAAATCACACAGGCGTCCTGCTGGCTGCTGGGCCTTGCCTTTTATTTTACCGGGGGATGTAATTTATTTTGACCCTCATGTATGGGTTCAGGCAGTAGGCAGACCATTTTTGAGCATGAAAAGTGTGACTGATGGTATCCACAGGTTGTTGAGACATGCTAGGAGGAAAGATGTCTCCTAAAACCCACACCCAACGAAAAAATAGTGTTTTATAAATACTTAATAGTGTGTTGCAAATGAATATTTAAAAAATGTCAAATATACCAGCACATCTATATGGCAGTTTCTTGCTGATCTAGAATATATATTAAATGAACTGGAAGTGTACTGTGCAACCTAAACAAGACTTAATCAATGAGCCACAATCAAAGAACAGCTCCTACTTGAATTCTACCCACTGTCAGAATGAAGCTACTAAAAGAAAGTAGTATTTAATTGGCTCAGACTCTCTTTTTGTTGAGGTCACTGTCACCTGTCACATGCTAGAAATGGGGATCTGAAAACAAATCAGCTTAGATTAATGAGGCCGTTTGCCAATGGAGTCTCTGAAACCAGTCGGACACGTCTCTCATTTGTTTTGGTGAGAGCAGAGACACGGCCATTAATCACAGCCACGGTGTGTTGGTGTCTGGGAGGCGGGCCTTTCAGGCAGCATAGGCTTGATTGACAGCTATGTTGGCCTGCACCAGCGCTATGAGTGACATTAAGTGTACAGTATGTTTATGTGTGAATGTGCTTTAGTGCCTCTGTGTCTGAGGATATTTATGGTGTCTGTTTGAGATATGGGTGGCACAGTTTATATTGTGTGTGTGTAGGTGAGGAGTAGCAGTGTATGGGTGGTTGTGCATGTGTGTATGTGTATGTGTGTGTTTTGTGCGTTCGTGTGTATGTTCTCTGTTTCACCCTCAGGTAGGAACAAGAATTGATAACAAAGGGAGATTTCAGTCCACCTGCTGTCAAGATGGCTTAAGTTTATTCACAAACACCCACCCATCCACACACACACACACACACACACACACACACAAATAGTGTATCAGGTTGTGAAAAACATCTTTTGTCGATTACACATTTTTTTCAAATGCGTGTGAGGTGCTCTGCTGGTCTGTTGTGTTGGTCTCTCATTGAGGGGAATATATAGTCCAGGCGACAAGTGTCGCTCGACAATAATAATAATAAAGAGTGTCTGGTGATGGCGCAGCACCTGGGGGCTGTCATAGTCCGTCTCGAAACTGGCTCAGAACAGCTCAGGCTCAGTCATTTCTATGGCAACTCACCTATGTAAGTAACTCACATTAGTTAACTAGTTCAAGTCGTATTGACCATGGAAGACAGGTAGCACAATCCTGAACAGCAGATTTTGCGTCTTCAAACTTTATGATCCAATCCTTAATATAGAAATGATATCTCCCATTATGCAAGTCAATGTTTTATCAAATATGAACTTTAGACCTGGCACCGCTAGCTACACAGGATACTGAAAACATAAACTAGCCAGATGGCTGTATCCATTTCAAGAATGCAAACATCTTTTGAATGAAAAACGTTCAACTTCTAGACAGCTACTTCTGCCCCTTTTCAAAATTTTCAAGACCTTTTAAAATGGTCTGTGACGGCCTAGCAGGCATAAACGTTTTTTTTTTCATTTTATTGTTTAGCGACACTTGCCTCGGACTATAAATTCTCCTTCAGACTCTGTGATGGAAGCTGCTCGCTGAGTTGTTGACCTTTCAACCTCATTCCAGTGGCGTGATGTCACAAAGCATCCAATTACATCCACTATACCTCAATAACGACGCAGACAGCGCTTTAGCAAGCTTAATGAGTCTAAATGCATTGTGAAAGCTGCTCACGCCGGCCATGCTGATTGCTGCGGAGAATGCTTTCAGTGAGCATAGGGCTGAAGATAGCTTGGTGACAGTAGGTGATCTGTGCCATATTACTAAGGGGTTGAAGACTTGTCCTGAACTGCACTGAGATAGACAGATTCCAATGCACCACAGGAGTACAAGCATTCTTGCAACTGAAACCTTGTTTTCATTGATTTGTCTAATGAAAAAGTGACAGCGATTTTGCATTGATTTCACGCGGGTCTTCCAAATCAATATTAATCCCAGAGTAGATACATGGTTGTTGGCCACTGTGACTGAGACTAATTGGAGTGAAGCTCTCCAGCTGATAGGCGTATCAATTAAACAAGATTTATTTTGTAAATAGAGGGTGTTCATCAAGAATTGCAACTGATTTTCTCCCTCTCTTTCCCTTCCATCCTCTCCTCCTCTGTGCTGCTTGCTCTTACTCTTTCTTCTCTTCTGTGTCCTCTCTTTCTCTCACTCCTCATTTTTGTACCCCATTCCTCCTGTTTCTTCCTTTTTGCCCTGCTATTCTTCTCCCTCCCTGTCCTGTCTCCACTCATTTCCCACCTCCATCCGACTCCTTCTCTCCCCTCTCCCCTCTCCCTATATCGCCCTTCTCCTTGTCCCCTTTCCCATCCTCCGTCCTCCTCAGAGATGGACTCGGTGCGCATCCTGCTCTACACTCTCATCTTCCTGCTCAGCGTGTTGGGGAACCTGCTCATCATCGCCGTGCTGACGCTGAACAAGCGCATGCGCACCGTCACCAACTCCTTCCTGCTCTCGCTGGCCGTCAGCGACCTCATGCTGGCAGTCTTCTGCATGCCCTTCACCCTCATCCCAAACCTGCTCCAGGACTTCATCTTCGGCGCGGCCATGTGCAAGATCGTGACCTACTTCATGGGTATGGATGCGTTACTCGTTTCCAGTTATCAAGCTTTATCAATTTCACCTTCTTCATCGGTAATGTGCATCACTGGCCCTAGCGATAGCTGTCATAACCGTGCTATAACGTAGTTACGACAGGCCAAGGTGCAGGCTATTATGACGGGCCCTAGTCAGTCCCGTACCCCCTTCTTTTCATGTTTGTAACCGCCGCTGCAAGGCCCCCTCCCCTGCACATATTCCGCCTTCAGACTATTTAGATTGATGTAAATATGTCTTTGGCCCACGGCTACGGGCCCCCAAGACCCACGGGCCCAGGTGCGATCCGACCTGCTGCACTCCCTATAGTTACGCCCCTGTAACATAACAAGTTGTCTAGAGAGATTCACAAACCTGTGGAAACCTCCCTGCCTGCCCTGTGTATTTTCTGTGTTCCTCTGTTCTAAGCAAGGCTGGTTGAAATCAGTGGAATTATCATTCCCTTGATGAGCTCAATCATGTGTTTTGAGCAAACGCCTCTGATGACCAAAATCATGTGTGTTCAGCCTATCACGAACACTTCTGATGTGCTCAGTCAGGTATGCAGAACTGAGAGAGCTAGAAAGTGTGCAGTGCAAAGGGAGGCGCTTGAGGCAGGGGTATGAATCAATAGTCTTGTTAGGGGGGTATAAGTCAGAGGGAGGACTCTTTTTTAATGTCCAGTTTTCGCCCTACAAGAACACAAACACAAGAACACAGAGGTGTTAATATTTTGTTTATTTTAATTATTTATGTATTATAATTAGAACCAATCTTTGGGGCCCAAGTTGTCTGGTGAGTCATGGTTAATTGGGTGAACCTGTCACTGTCTACTTTATGGTTGTGGGGGGGTTACACTAACACCATCATCACTGATGTGCATTGCTTGTAGATTCTTCCCACAGGCAAAATAGCCTTAACTGTCTAGAGCTTGCATGTGTATAGAGTTCATATAATGAGTTTGAGCAGGTCTCTTTGGGTTTGGGGAAATTAGCAAGCCTATTGCTTGGTGTCACAGAGGCATCACAGAGCTGGTCACAGTAGGGCCTTATACATGTGCCACTGAGATCAGATCAGTTTATCGTATCGTATTCGCGTGTAGGTGTGAAGATTTTCAAGGGAAACGGCTCTTGTCGTTACCTGTATACATGTGCAAAATGTAAAGCGGTTACATTGCCTCGGGCATGCGCAAAGACCACGGAGATGTGCTCCCACCTGGTTTGTTTACTAACAACATCAACGTGGATCCGCATCGGGCACAGGCAGTGTAGTGGCTTAAAGTTCCCTTCTTTCTATCAGCATATAGTTCTTAATATTTTCTTTGAATAACCACTCTCGGATGGAAAGAAAACGAGTCTACGCGTGGATGTGTTTCAACAACGGTAGAAAACTGTGTTTGCTCCGTCTTTTACTGGACTCATAATTATATGACAGTGGTATTAGTTACAGTTGAGACACCCGAAATAACTTGCATGCGCAGCAATCCTGAGACGTGATTTTTAGTTTGCACATGAATACTAACGTCTTCTTTGATCCCAGGAAATTTGAGCACATAACCCATCTCCCTTACGGAGATATTGGCGAAAGTTAACCTACTTCATTGCAAACGTCTAGTTTTTCAAACGTGTCTAGTTTTTGTGCAGTAGTGAATAGAGTCTCAGTCTACTACACCATACATAGCATATCATGTTTGTAGAAAATGATTAAGGTGCAACAAATGCCAATAAGCATATTTCAATTAAATGATTCACATTGCAAGCAAAATGGTGCGGCTGGAGCACAGGGAGGGACAACGGTGACGCAGTTTGGATGTAGCGACAAACATTTATGTGCTGTAACAAACAGTGTTAACCAGTATGTGAGTAACGTGGCTTTTATTAAAACATAGCGTGTGTAATGTGTAGCTATTTCATTCCGTTTATTAACCTTTCCGGCTGTCTGTATTACTAGCCAGCAGCAGACGTAACGGAAAGGGAGCATTTTACTCCCCGGCAATCTCTCTACAAACTTCCATACAGACGCGGGATCAGCAGAGGAAAATCTACTTTCCTTTTGGGAGAAACCAGGCCAGTCGTTCCCACGACTACAGCACCTTGCAAAACGAATTATATGCGTTCCAGCAACAGGTGCTGCGAGTGAGCGCTCCTTCAGTGCAGCAGGGCGCGTTATAGAAGCCAGGCGAGAGCGCCTGAATCCTGACACTGTAGATGCTATTTTATTCCTGCATAGTGCTAAGACAAATTCTAAATAGAACGAAGGTTAGGCAAATCAGCAGAGGTATATTTTGGTTACATTAGGATGGCTACGTTTATAGCTTGCGTTTTGGGCGCACCACAATGCCAAGAAGTTTGTCGCGACTGTAATGGCATATTTCATTGTGGGGGTGATTGATAGTTTAAGGCTTACGAGACACGGTGTTTTCTGATGTTTTACTGAGTCCTCTCTGTCTCTATCACACACACACACACACACACACACACACTAACGGAAGCAAAAAAGGTTTAAATTAAGTGACATCCCTCAAATGTCGCGTCTCCCGCAAACCTGCAAGCTATGAGTCAGCTGTCAGTATTGGAAGAAGCCTTAACGTCGAAGATGAAACTTCCTGGGTTATTTTGTTTCGTTAGGCTATTAGTTATATTTTAAAACAGCCAGTCATTGTAGCCTACCACTCATGGAATAAGGAATTTCAAAGAGATGATGGAGTGAACTTTCTAGCCTCCTGTCACCGTCTCCCCCCAGTCACGCACGGCCTCCCCCATGACACATCGGCCTGATTTGACACGCCCTTTTGTAAGACGAATTAACGTGGTAAACCACCTCTCTCGAAAGGCTCAGACGATCGGCGGAAAAACTAACGGTTTACATCTAGACCCCTTATACATGAGGCAATTGTAACACGCTTGCGAGTTTCTATCGTGGTAGGCGCAATGTAACCGCTTTACATTGACGCATGTATAAGGGGCTATTGACTCAGAGGAAAAGCTTTCCTCCTCCACAAGTACAAAATGCTTCATTGCTCAGAGCCCTGTTGGTATGTGAGAGTACACACACACACACACACTTTCAGCCATACACAAACGCGCACACACAGACACACTGGTGAGCACACACTTTCTTTCACACAGGCACACTGTATCGCAAGCACTTTCGTAGGCACACAGATATCCACATCCACGCAGTTTCAAACATACACCCACGTGCTCTTTCACACACGTTCTCCTACAGGCAGTCACCACTCACTCATGTCTAGAGCTTTCATTTCCTGTAGATAATGCAAAAACAGTTGCAGTTACAAGCCATACTATGAACAATTACTCCCCTGTCTTGCGTGCATGTGTGCGTGTGCGTGTGCGTGTGCGTGTGCGTGTGCGTGCGTGCGTGCGTGCGTGCGCGTGTGTGTGCGTGTGTGTGTGTGTGTGTGTGTGTGTGTGTGTGTGTGTGTGTGTGTGTGTGTGTGTGTGTGTGTGTGTGTGTGTGTGTGTGTGTGTGTGTGTGTGTGTGTGTGTGTGCAGGGGCGTAGCACCAGATTCTGGGCCCTATGCACAGTAGGTTCATAGGCCCCCCCCCCAAAAAAAAAGAGTGCCACGCCCCCTCCCCCCTGACGGTGAAACTTTGCAAATTGAAGGTAGTTAGGAAATGGCTTCCCTTCCTTGTCTTTTGCTGTAATTCTATTTGTTTTTATGTTGCTTGCCAGTCTGTGAACAATTGTGTCTCTCTCTTCATTAGTTCATTTCTCTGTCCATAGTGCTGGATCTTCTGGCATACACTCCCTGGCGCTGCTCTGACTACTTTCTGACCTCTCTTCATCCCTTTCACTTTTCTCAGAATCTTCTCTGCTATCACTTCCTTCACTTGTGTCATCCTCTACCACATTTTCTCCATCTTCCTGGACAGAACCCTCTACAAGCATGAAGCATCTGATAGATATTACTGTAACAGGCAATTCCAATGTAGCCTAATTTGTGTGACTGAACATGTTTAAAGGTAGAGTATGGGATGTTTTCCTGGAACACTTTTTACTATATTGCTTAAAATCCCCTTCACACCCTGATTGCAACAAAAAAAAGTCACCTTTGGATGGAACAGCCTGTGTTGCTATTTGCTAAACACATTAAGCCTACAGTATAAATAGCTAAAATGATGTACTTTCATTTTAAACTGCTCACCTTGCCTCAAGACCACAGTGTCAGAGGATGAGGGGTCTGCATCACTAGCTGCTTCTGAAACTGAGTGCCATGTTTCACAAGTTAACTTTGCTAGCCAACTAATTTGACAGCCTAACCTTATGAACTTATTGAGCCTAGACTAGCCCTACTTAATAAGGCTATTAGCCTAATTATGTTATGGCCTAACAAATATTAATTTAGCCAAATGTTCTAATTAGTATAGACCTACTATTGCAATGGTGTGGTAGGCTATGCATAAAAATGAAAGAATACCCGCACACTGTTGCTGCAGCTCCCGTGTATTTTATTAGCACAACGTTTCGACCATTGTTGGTCTTCGTCAGGTGTTCGTCAGGTGTCAGCAGCAACAGTGTGGGTATTCTTTCATTTTTACGGATCTCTTTTTACCCTGCACCTGGATTGGATGTGCGTGCAACACACTCTGCAACTGTGGAAGGCTATGCAAACAAACATGTATTTAGAGTTTACCTCAGATTACAGATAGGGCATGTTATTTCTAATTTTGTGTTATGCCGTTTTTAGCAATGACAATCGCGGTGGTATTGATTCGTTTTATTACCACATCATGAGTTAATTTAATGTAGGGTGTTTGCTTTCACATTCGGGCTCACCTTTCTTAGGAAAGAAGTCTGTTAGTAGTTGCTTTCCCTCGTCTCTTTTTCTCTCTCTTGCCTGCCTTTCTTTTCTTTTCTGAAACCCGGATTTAACGTTCTTGGACATCTTCAATGCGCACCGTTGCCTCAGTCGAATGAACGTTAACATTCGTCAAATGCGCCTATAGGTAAAAAGCACACTGAAGGCGGACTAAACCATTTTGTGCGTGAGCCGGGGGGGTGAGGGTCTCCAGACATTATATGTAGACTAGGACACACAATTCAATCCATCATTCAACCAATTTATTTACCCAAAACATTAAAATTATATTAGTTAGCAAGAAAATTTGGCCCTTTAAATGATATTAATATTTAAAGGAAAAATAAAATTCCACACTCCTCAAGGACCCTCCCCCAAAGAGGGCCCTGGTAACTCAGTCCCCTTTATCCCCCCCCTACGACGCCACTGTGTGTGTGTGTGAATATATGCGAGTGAGCTGAATCCTAGCTAATGGCTTACAGGTACCTCATAGAGGACTGTAGCAGATGCATATTGTACGCATGTTTGAATTAGCAGTCTTAATGGTAGCAGCCAAAGCTCTATGGTATAGCCTAGCTCAGTATAGACCTCCTTTCAACTTATTTTCCCCAGCTCTCTCTTTTCTCGACCCTCTCTTTCTCTATCGTTTTTTTTCTCTCCCCAAATTCTTTTTTTTCCTTCTGAGTTCTTAATTTTTTTTCATTTTTATCAAAAAAGTCAACAGCCAATAATGCCCAGGTTCCTTCACATTCTAATGAACAAGAATGCAGTGTTCTTCTAATCTTGAAATATACAATAAATAATATTCTTCATGAAGCACACTAAGACTTTACACTGTGTTATATCATCATAAGAACAGGGACTTCATTCAGTGGTTAGGTTGTTTTGAATCTTTTTTCTTTTCTCTGTTTGATCTGGACTCTTCCCTCTTTTTCTACATTTTCTATAGTCTTTTTTCTCTTTTGAGTGCTTTCGCCTTTCTCTTATCTCCCATAACTGCTGGCTCCCTTGGCCAGCCATTTTTTTAGTTTATAGGCACTCTCCAAGATGAGGGCTCCATGGCAACGTAAGATCACAGGTGAAGTAGTGTTTCACCAAAGAAAAAAATCTTACAACAATACTGCTTTTCCTTTCGTTGAAAGATAGACATGTGACCATTATCCTGCCACAGACATGAGGTAGTTTGTTAGTTAGTCTGAACTCAACTTCTTACTTGCATTACAATCTGTGATACAGTGCCACCATCACTGGAGGTGAAAAGATGAACTTAAGTGAAGCGCCAGGGGGGTTAGGACTGACAGGCCCATTATTTTTAAGGAGGTTCCCCCCGAAATCAGCAAGTTAGGATCCACTTTTAGCCTTAAGATGCTTTGTGAATACGAGCCCTGAACCCTAATCAGATATTTAGTCACTACCTCGATCCTCACTAAGACATACTCACAGCAGAGTGTAACAGCCTGGTCTGTCTTTCCACACAGGCCTGTGTCAGAGAGGAGGGGGTTTCGTAGGATGTGATGTTAGCTGTGCAAATGCATGTTCCATGTCATGGTTCAATGGAAATAATGTTATCACCTAAAATCACATTAATCACACAACGGGGCTCAGCTTGGGGTGCATGTTGTATTGTATACACAGACAGCCTTTGTGACGCATGGTTTCCAAGAAGTGGATATAAGTAATGTGAGTGATTTATGATAGAACCTGTGCTGGGTGGAGAGGGGTTATTTCTCAGGCTGAGGATTCGGTGATTCACCATACACAGGTGGAAGCTGGGGAGGACAGCCGAGGGAAGGCTGCCTCCAGATCAGGGCCCTTATTCACAAAGCATTTTATCTTACCACTAAGAAACTTGAAACAACTTTTACTGAGGAAAAGAAACAACTCCTAAGCAAAGAGAAAGACTCCAATGCTAAGGCTGACACTAGGTCTCATACATGAGCTTAGTGATTGGTTGATGGGTGTCAGGACTGTGCCGGTTAGTAGGCTTATGCTATATGGCTTCCCTCACAGAATGATCGATAAATAAATGAAGATGATAGGCTACAAATGAAATAATAACAGCATGGAAATAATCTTCATTACTTATATCCACTTCTTAGAAACCATGCGTCACAAAGGCTGTTGTACAGTACAACATGCACCCCAAGCTGAGGCCCGTTGTGTGAATGATGTGATTTTAGGTGATAAGATTATTTCCATTGAACCATGACATGTAACATGCATGTTAATGAAATGTTAACGTGTTGCTCCATGTTTGAATGCACTTGTGTTTCCCTGCTTGTGTCAATGTCGGCATGTCTTTCTGTTATCACTTTTGTGTTATGTGTAATTGCCTAAATGTAGTCAAAGTGTCCGCTTAGCGTATATATGTCCACCCTTACCCAATGCGTGATGTAGAGATTAGACCCCCTGGCGTTTCAGTCTATTTGTGGTCAGAATGATTTCCCTGTGGAGTGATTTCCCTTTCCCTAAATGGCAAAGAGCCGAACAGAAGCCTGTGCATTGCTCAATATTGACAAACAATTCACCACCTATCAATATTTGATCTCTTTTCGCTCTCCGTTTTGCCTGTTTAGAGTGTTTACTCAGAAGATATGGTTGTCTACAAGCAAGATATTAATATTTAAAAAATATATCGGATATTGTGAATAATTTAAGTTGAGGCCCACAGGCTGATGCAACGTTAAGCCAAATCAGGATGGAATGATCAACCAAGCGAAAGACTACAAGTAAAAAACATAAGAAATGTTTTTACATTTAAAGTTTTTCTCAAAAGTATGAATGCAGTGAGGGGAAGCTTCACTGAGGACTGAATTACTGGACATACATTTTAGTACATAATCTTAAAATTATACCTGTTAAGGTTATGTACTAAAATGTATGTCCAATAATATCATATACCATAACCAAACATTAAAGACACTGGCATTTCAAGGTACTATAAGCTCAAACTATAGATTTGTTCCCTCATGTTCTAAAAAAGCTGTCAGGTTACTTTGGCTGGGTAATGAGTTAATCCAGATCCCATGCTTTTGCCTAATGAGCTCCCAGGCTACTTGCCCAAGCATTCAATGAAACAAAAGGTAGACAATAACTGAAGTTGACTATGATCTACAAACAATGTACAGTTGTGTGCAGTTGTATCTTAAATGCAGCCTACATCTTCATAGGGTTACCTAGAAAGATCTGTGGCATAGATTGAACCCATAATCCAATCACGGGCGCCCTTTCAGAATGAAGGGCGATTTTGTCAATCACAAGTCACTCCACAGCATCAGCGTTCAGGTAGGTTAGTGGATAAGTAAGGATATTCGTTGTTTGGACATATTGGCACATAGCCTGCATGGACACTTAAGCCCAATTCATAGCCCAGGCCAAAATAGTTAGTCAATATAGTAATATGTCGGTTTAAAGATTTAGAGGAGGAGGAAATATAAGCATTAATGTCACTAGGAGGAGGAAAATCAGAAGGTGGAGTGTGAGACTGCTTAATATGTCAAGGGTAGATAGTGAATAGCTTGTTCACCAGATGAGGGAGACGGAAGGGGCACACCACGACAACACTCCAGAATGTAGAACTTATCAGTTGTTCTCTAATCAGAGTGCGTGACAACGTCTGCGGCTCTTTACATTTTTGGATGTCCGCGACAAATTCCGTGACTCCCTAGCACCCCAACACCCTTTGCCATTATGTTATTGTCGAGCAACACTTGTCGCCTGGACTATGAATTAGGTTTAGGATTGGCAGAAAATGCAGTCGCCTGGGATAATTAAAGGTCATTCCTTTTTAGCACATAATATGGACATATTCACATACAGTAGCTTGAGGGTCAATATCTTTGTGCAATTGAAAGGACTTCATGCTGGAAATGTTGATGCTACATTTAGCAAGGCATTCTTGTGGAACGATTGTTTACTCCAGATGCTTTTGCAGAAGACTTGTGACCATCAGTGAATGCAAACTGGCCTGGTTCATTTCCCGTTCATGACTCTAGATGTTTAGGGAGTCTGTGCTGTGCCACAGGTGTGCGCAAGGTACGGCAACTGTACATTACTTCTCATTTTATGTTCTGATATTTGAAATCCATTTTGTGATACTGATCACGGCAATGCTCCCCCTCATCCACTTATTTTCAATGGATTGTTACTGGGAGATGGGGGATGCACATTACCACCCTATACTAACCCAAATGCAGAGCCCCAACCTAGATTCAACGTGGCCCATTTGAAATAGATGGTCAGGACAGAAATGATATATGGAATCCTGAAAGCCCACTTCATGTGCCTAGGTGCGCTCAGACCCCAGATCAGACCTGAAGTGGCAGCCTGTGCTGTGCTTCACAACATGGCCTCATCAAGGAAGGAGAGAGTCCCTCCTGTCAGCCAACCACCTCCTAATGTTGTCGACCCCATCATCGTATCACCACACTACTGGCAGGGCTTTGAGGGAGGCTATAATGCAGCAATATTTTGCCTAAAGCAAACAACAAAGAACAGGCCTTTACAATATTTTATTTGTCAATTACTTTGTTCTTCTCGCCCCTAGGAACAAAGAAACAGAAATTTTAGTTGAATTGTTACCCATGCCTAAGAATAAATTAAATTATTGAATTACCTTTTTTCCATACTCCAATTTCTCCAACTCAAGCTGTGCTTTTTTGATGATTTTTTTAATGCTATGCAGAGTTGTAATTTCTTGTTTGCCCTGACATTGTCCGATTCAACCTGAAACAAATTAAGCTGTTGCAGTTGTTAACCATTGTCTCTTTGCAAATGTCCCTTTCACCACCCTAAATACAGGCTGATCATATCCTTTGCATAGAGGTCGAGGAAGACATCCTGGTTCCTGCTAAATGATCATAGCAAAGGAAGCAATTGATTAATTTCTAGATAGAGAACACTTAAAGCAGTTACCATCATTATTTTGTAATTAAACATACAGCAATCACATCCATACTCTCACCATTTGTGTTAAGATGGGCACATTGAAAACTGCATAAAAATGTAAACAAAACCCCTAAAGCTCTCTCTGAGAATACAGACATAGTTTCTTGGCCCTAATGTTTGGAGAGCTCCTGCTTCCAGTTACAAAAAAAAACAATTACAATTTCAAAACAATTTCCTTGTTTTATTGGCCTTTGTATGGTGATATGAGCCTCATACAGCGACTGATTAAAGCACTAAAGCCTTGTACTTGTTGACCTCATAAGATTTGTAAGTAACCATACTTACAGGTTTGAATGATGGTTCGCACTTTTGTGCTCCCAAGACCGCTTAACACCGCCATAGGTTGGAGATGAAAGAATGCCGCTTATATTGACTTACACGCCATATGAATATATCTAAGCAACCTACTAATTTAATGGAATACACAAATGAATTTACACATTCAACCTAAGTGCACTTATAACTAGACCTGAGATGTTTTAACGAGTTGATAACCACCACCGTGCCATCACTTATGCAAGGCTGTGGTTGTTTGTCCAGCCAGCTAATTAAACGATACCCTGGGTATGTTAACAGGTCCTCTATTTATGACCAATGAGCTAATCCAGATTCTCTGCTTTTGGCTAGTAGGCAAACCCAGATAGTTTGGGTGTAAGGAATCTGGACATCTCCTTGGTGCAAGCAATAGAGAAGAGTGATGACCCTTTAGCGAGGGCCCTCACATGACTGGTGAGGTCATCAAAATGCAGCCATAGGAGGATAGTAATCTCTTTGGTTTTGGTTGGGCCAAACAAAAGTCAACAAAAGTCAGCACCAAATATTGCTAGATGTTTTTTCACAGTTCATGTAACCCCTGTGGCCACATAACACATAACAAAGCAGTTTTATGTTCAGAGGAAGGCACAGGTAAGACATTAAAAGTTAAATACCACACTTTCACACATGGCCACAGGCAATCTCATAAAAGTTCCAGAACTAGATCAAATGTCACACCTAAGAGAGGAAGTGTGCTACTCAACAGCAACTAACTTCAAAAGACCTCTTGGACCAAAGTGTTGGGAAAAGCATGGGAGAGAAGTTTCTAGAAGGAGCTGAACCTCCTGGAATAGCACAATCTTGTTTAAATAATTCATCAGAGGAGTTTGAGGATGTTGGTGCACCGTATGCTATTTCAGAATGCCAAGCAGTGTTTAGGGCTGGTGTTTTTGGATATCGCTGAGGGGAAAGGATTAAAAGGGACATTGTTAGTCTTGAACGTGGCTACTGTACATAATTGGTAAAGTTGGGAATATTTCCATTTTTTTATTCTTTTTTTTTGCAATCAATTCTGTTTGCTTTTCATGCAAAAACAGCCCCTGCATTATATACATATTCATGTATGCAAACAATGCCACAATTGCTATTTGGGGTTGGTCCTTCATGAATTTTACATTTGATTCATTTCTCCCTGTCTGATCCCTCTAACACTCATTCTCACAACACTCTTCTCTAGTCTTGTCCCCCCCCCCCCCCCCCCAAACCTCCCTTTCTCCCCTCTCCTTTGTTGACATCACTCGACTCCTCACTCTGTAACAATGCATCTCATTCTTCTTTGTTCATTCTCTCCATCCATCTCGGAGCACCTCTTGCTCATCAGGCTGCAGTTTCTTTAATAAAAGCGGTTGCAGCAGCTTATTTTAATCTAAATTCATTAATTATTCTTAAAGCATTTTGAAACCCACCTACCCTCTCCTTCTCACCCTTTCACTAATCCTTTCTCTCTTTCTATCGCTCTCTCTTTCTCTCTGTCTCTCTCTGTCTCTCTCTCTCTCTTTAGGCATCTCAGTCAGCATCTCTACCTTCAGCCTGGTCGCCATAGCGATCGAGAGGTACAGTGCCATCTGCAACCCGCTGAAGTCGCGCTCCTGGCAGACCCGCTCCCACGCCTATAAGGTCATTGCGGCAACCTGGGTTGTGTCCGTGATCATCATGGTCCCTTACCCAGTGTTCAGTCGGCTGGTGCCATTCACCAAAGCGAACAACGTCACGGCACACATGTGCCGACTGGACTGGCCCAGAGGGCATGTGGAGCAGACATGGTAAGCAATGTTCTAAGAGAACCTCAACCTTACCCTTAAAAAGTAATTCTGGCAAAAAGGTTATTGATGTTTGATCAATTAAATTACACCCCTCCCTTCCATGCTCCTGAAGCAACGTGTTAATAGGCTGGAATTGTTAATGGCTCGGTCCAAGCCACTACTGTTCCCATTTTCAGAGCCAGAACTGTGCCAGAACACTGAAGTGGTTTTGAACGAACACTCAGTCTGAACCGACAGGTAGAAGGAAGTGAGGAGCAATTTGCTGAATTTGACAAAATGGGCCAATTTTATGCATCTAACTTTGCTAATCACACGATGATGTGAACAGGTGTGAAACATTTAGGCCCAAATCATGAAGGGTCATTATCCAAGAGGTGTTTACATGTTAGTCACCTGTGAATAAACATCAATGGATACGTTTAGATGATTGTGTGGGTTTAAACACAATACCACAATGTAGAATTTTGATGGAATCACTTTGCTGGCTTCTAAACTTTATACAAATGTAATCGAGGCCAGGATGTGTTGTAGGCACTTGTGTTGAAACACAACTGAATATTTTAAAAATACGCTTTCACTAATGTCTTCTTCTTCTTTGGGTTCAATGCCAGATTAGGCACCTCTTCTTTTGGCATATTACTGCCACCTACAGTGTACAACCATTCAATTCAGTTTGACTAATGTCTAAGCCTGAAACAATTGTTTAACATTTATCATTGCTTCTACATGCTCAGCTAAACAGGGATGATGAGTACAAATGATGTACGATGTACAGACTGGCCCATATAACTTGGCTTGTGATCAGTGTTCAAAATGAATCACCTGCTGCATGGGCCCTCATTCTATTGGCTGAGCCAAACCTGTACATTACAGCCTTTTTAAATGCACCATATAGTGTGCGTACAGTTTGAAGATTAGATTGCTGTTGAGACGTTGCCAACAAGTCTGAAAAGAAAGATAATTTTCACTTAAGAAATTGTATAATTTCATGATTTATACATTCAATTCATTTTATAATTAAATATATTTTTTAAGGTTCAGAAGACAGTGAAATACATTTTTTGGAAATTCTATGTCGTGTTGTGTAATTTTAGTCATCAAAGACTTCAAGAGGATCAGCAAACATTTGCAATCCCTGTCGACGATGTTCTTGTATCTCCTCTTGAGTAACCTTGAGTATTAGCCGTGTCTATTATTTTTCCATTGGTTTTTAGTCACAGGTGAGGTGACATTTACATGCCTCTAGGACAGGGGTTTTTATCAGGGGGTCCGTGGCGGCATTGCAGGGGGTCCGCGACATGAGCCTATGTTGTTCAGTTCACCATTGCATTTTTTTATTATTATAAATTTGCTTTGATATTTCAAACCATTTCCCGATTAATCTTGAATATCGTGAAAATATCGTGTTATAGGCAGAATATCTGTGCAGGGGGGAGGGGGCGTGGCGGCGGCTAGTGATGTACCCTGATAATTTCACATATTTAAGTGTTATAGGAAGAATATCTGTGCAGGGGGAACGGGCGTGGCAGCTGCGGTTACAAACATGCACGCACGTGCAGGCACATCAGTGCATACTTTCTAGTAAGAATGGTGGTCCCTGGGACAAAACCAGTTGAAAACCCCTGCTGTAGGATAATCGCCTTTGTGATTTGGGCCTTTTTTTATTCACACCTGATAGTCGTGCGATAAGCCAAGATCAACGTGGATGCTGGACAGCTAAACAGGTGATGACCATTGCATTCGTCACTGCTGTTTAGCTGTGCACATACAAGCTGTGTTTAACAAGACTTTAAGACTTAGACGTTTGACCAGTGAAACACAGGCTAAACACCCTAAGTAAAGATGGTCCAAAATATGTTTGACTGAACCTTAAACGTTAACCTTCAAGAAATATTCAGCAAGATTCCAAATGTTTGTGTCCGTTGATAAAGGGTTCATTGGCTTTCAGCTATATGTGCAGTTGGAGGCGTTAGAATTTTTATACATTTTCAGTACAATCTCTGACAACTTTTTTTAAACATTTGGAATAGGAAATTATGTGTTTGTACACTTTAATGAGGGTTTGAAGAACCCTCAAAGATTTTACTTAAAAATCAATTTCAGATGATTAAAGGAGGCTAAATTGTTCATTTTAGTTTATAACAACAGAGAAGCCACTTAAGAGAGAGAGATAGTGCATAATGTCTCTGCTATGGTGAAGCCAGCTGCCTCCTTAGAATAACTGAATACAAACCATGGTTGTAAATAACCCTTTGAAATGCAGACAGCCATTTTCAAAGACAACTTCATTCAGCCCTTTGGAAGTGTTAATTTCTCATCAGACTTTTCCTCACCCCAGAGCAGAGACAAATAAGAAGCAAATGGGTGACATGCATTATCCTGCTATAACTGCACAGCCTTGAGTAGTCTATTGTCCATATGAACTTCATATATACACTCACTGAGCAACTTTATGAGGAACACTGTGCTTATCCTGGGTAGGGCATCCTTTTGCTCTCACAACAGCCTCAGTTTTCCGTGGCATGGATTCCACAAGATCTTGGAAACATTCCCTTTGAAATTCTGGACCATGTGGACATGATTGCATCACGCAATTTCTGCACATTCATGCTGCAAATTTCCGTTCCATCACACCCCAAAGGTGTTCTGGGCTCAGACCAGTGACTAGAAAGGCCACAAAAGATCATTGAAATGAGGATGGTTTAATCGTGGCCATGAAGGGATACACATGGTCAGCAACAAGCAATGATTGATTGGTATTATAAAACAATTGGGTTCTAGCGCGTAATTTAGCTGTTTCTGATTGGACGAGAGACGTTCCATGCTATAGGTTATTCTTCAACATACCTACAGTTACGGGACTTTTCACAGCTAAAAATAAATCACTCCGCGATGAAACATTCGCATTGATGATAACCGTTAATTCAAAGTTTTTAAAATTCCAAACCAAGACGTTGACAATGGAACTATTTTTTGTTGCGGAGAAACAATGGCGAAATAAACCATTTTTAATTAATAACTTCGTGTTGAAATGTTAATTTGTTGACTGTAGAATTGTTTTATAAAAGCAATATAGCACTAGTGGGAGTGGGGTAGGTAAGGGATAATCCCTCGGGCAGGGGCGGAGTGGGACACAAAAATCCACCGGGACAATTCTGACTGCACCGGCCCACCACCGGCCCACAACGTGCCCACAACTGGCCCAACCCGCATCCCCTCCACCTCCCATATATCAACTACAGAAACAAACGGGCGGCTTTTGATCATTATTGTTAGATTTAGAGTTGATGTGTGGGTGACAGACATGACAGTGACAGTGACAGTGTATTTGTAGGCCTATATGTACATTTATGGAAATACGGAACAAATCGACTCCCGTATTGACTCAAATGTTATGCTAATTCGCAACAATGTGTCCTCTCAACTCACTCGCATCTAGTTGACGGCTGGTTGAATAAATCCGTAATTCTTGTACATTTTGATGGACTTTCCTCCTGCATCCGCCTCTTTTTCAGTCTGGCCTTTTTGCCCCCTCCTTTCTCCTTTCTCTTATGTCCCTCCATCAGGTCCGCTTCACCTGCTCTCTCTCCCTGATAGCCGCTAATTTATCTCCCTAGGTTCACTTGATAAAGGCAGAACGATACGCATTTCCCATGATGCTTTGCTCGACCATTCTACATTCAACAAAAAAAACGAATTAAATCGCTGGCCAATTTATATTTGTGGTCATGAAAGTAATGGATCGTCTGAATAAAAAGAATTACATCAATATAGGAGGCTAAACAAAAATCAGAAGGTTGGATTAATAGGAGTGAGTTTGACAGACACCATAGGTGTGATGTACAGAGACAAATAGTGCTATAAATAGTTAATTCAAAGTCATGTAACTCTCGGAGTAACTCTCGGAGAATTTAGAGATTTTCACGGGACCATGATTTGACGTGCATGCAAATTCGATGGGCCGCTCATGGCTTTGACTCAACGGCTGCGAAGGCCGGCCTGCAGGCTAGTTCTCGAGAGATAATTGGCCGACAGGCCCACCGGGAAAAATCCCGGTGCTCCCGATGGCCACTCCGCCCCTGCCCACGGGTGTTGTTGCCTACGCCACTCGGCCTTGCGGCCTCGGTGGCTACGGCCGAACACCACCCGTGGGATTATCCCTTACCTACCCCACTCCCACTCGTTAATTAATGAACCCCCAATGGATGTCTGCCAAGAAAACATTACCCATACCAATACACCACCACCAGTCTGGACTACTGGCACAAGGCAGGTTGGGTCCATGGAGGTTTTTTGGTTTTCGCACAACTCTGAGGAAACTCTGGAGATTGTTGTGCGTAAGAAATCCAAGGAGATCAGCAACCATTTTAATGGTTGATGTGAACATTAACTGAAGCTCCTGACTATCTGCAAGATTTTATGCCTTGCACTTCTGCCACACTATTGACTGATTTGAAGACTGCACAAATAAGTAAGTTTACAGGTGTTCCTAATAGTATGTTTTTATTTCCTTCCCATGTTTAATTAATGTACATGTAAATACAAATATTTAAATATGTACAAGACTGTACAAATGTTTTGTTGTATAACTTAGTTGTAGTTCAGTTAGAGCTTTTGAACCATGCTGTCATACAGTTTGAATCCTGAACTAACACTGTTGTGTAATTGGCTTGACTCAGCGCTTCTCCCCAGACTGAAAAAAGCGTTCTGCCAGCTTTTCAGAGTTTATTAGCCACAGTAGATGAATGGAGCAATTAAACCAAACCCAGTGGATGTGCTGTGGACTTCAGAAAAGAACCACGCTGTCAGATTAAGCCTAGGCACAGGAGACTAGTGTGGAGGTCTCTTGCAGTTGTGTTAGTGTGTGTGTGTTAGTATGTGTGTGTGTGTGTGTGCGTGCGTGCGTGCGTGCATGCGTGCGTGCTTGCTTGCATGTGTGCGTGCGTGCTTGCTTGCTTGCGTCCTTGCGTGTGTGAGTGCGTGTGTGAGTGCGTGTGTGTGTAAATAAATAAGTCAAATAAATACACTCACATAACTCTCAAATGTACTCTTCTCAGCTCTGACAAGAATTAAACACCCGCCTTAGAACTCTCTCCTGCAGACTAAGGGCCTGATTTACTAACAGGCGCAATTTAATGGGAGGAGTGCGCCTAATGATGTATTTGGAGGTATTTACTAAAACTGCCTGGCGAGCGCACGTCTCTGATTTGCGGGCTAATTCTCCGCCTCATAAAAGCACGTCTTAACCAGGAAGCGCATTTCCATTGAGTCTGAAAACGTTGATATGGCGGCAGTTATAAGAGCAATGCGAAGAAAGAAGACAGAGACAGCGCACAGAAAGAATTTTTTTCAACTCGTATAACACTTTTTCAGTTAAGCGAAGCACAAATCATTAGACGGTACAGGTTAACCAGCCACGCAATACTTTAGTTACTGGACCAGATCAGAGACGACATCGAACCCTCCACCCGGCGATCACATTCCATTCCATCAGTTGTTAAACTCCTGGCAACATTTGCAAATATTGGCCTCCGGATAATTTCAAACAGTTATAGCATCTGCAGTTGGTATATCTCAGCCTTCACTCAGCCAAATATTCACCCAGGTACTCGACGCATTGCTATTAAACCCATGTCCCTTGTAGAAATGACAAATCTAGCCATGTACACATCTTTATTGTTATATTAGACAGTTTATGCATTAATGCCACCAATAGCATATTCTTTATAATCGTGTTCTTTTAAACATCTCGCTGTAGGTGATGGCGGGAAGAAAAACAATATAACCACGCGCAGTCTCGCACATTAAATCAGGTTCAGGTTCAGTCCTCGAATCTCCATGGTGGCAGTAACATGCAGGCTATTTCTCCCGTCTTTTAACGGTGTGCTAAATAACACTAAAGGATCTGGTTTGATAAATACCACGGAAAATGCGCAAAAACACTGTGCGTTAATGTGCGACCGCAGATTAAGCTGCGGTTGCAATGTTAGTAAATCAGGATCTAAAGGGCGGAGTAAACACAGATTGCCCAGCGCGGATCTGGCTTGATAAATACGACGGAAAATGCGCAAAAACACTGTGCGTTAATGTGCGACCGCAGATTAAGCTGCGGTTGCAATGTTAGTAAATCAGGCCCTAAGCCTCATAAAGTACAGAGAGCTAGCATGGAGGTCTCTTGCAGTTGTGTGTGTGTGAGTGTGTGTGCAATGTGCTCATACATACACACACACACAGTAACACACACACACACACACACACACACACACACACACACACACACACACACACACACACACACACACACACACACACACACACACACACACACACACACACACACACACACACACAGGTGATTCTATCTCTAGTTGAACATGAATGGTAACTGTTGTAAAGGGGAGATGTGAGCTGAATTTCTCTAGGTCAATAGGCTCCTTGCAACTGTTACTGATAGACAACAGCTTATTTCTCCTGAAACACATTAGTTCGATGTTACGTTGTGGAAATGGTGCCTATGGCAGAGGCCCTTAGAACAATGGAATACAAACTAGATTAGAAGTTAAGCCTTTCAATGTCAGACAGACAGCCCTTTGAAAGAATCCTTCAATCAACGTCAGAGTCCTCAGACATCACTCTTTGACTACTCAAATGTTCACCCACAGCAGTAACACACGACTAGTCCTTCTCCCAAAGTCAGAGAAGAAGAACTGATTGGTTTGTTAAGGTTGTTTCTGTGGCGCCTGAAGCGAGGCTTTTGAAAGTACATGGACTCAAGTGGAAGAACAGAACAATTAAGGAAATCCTCCAGACAGGCTCTCTTGTTCAGGAGACCTCATCCCTGACTGTCAAACTGTAATGCAGCAGGGCGCTGCCATGTGTCTCTTTAAGAATTCAGCTCTGTTTATGTGTGTGTGTGTGTGTGTGTGTGTGTGTGTGTGTGTGTGTGTGTGAGTGACTGCCCATTGTGTGCTGGGTTAAGGAAGGAGAATGGGGATCTAAGTGGCTTCTATTTTAATAGAGTTATGGGCAATTCAATTGGTGGCATACCTACAAAACACTTTAGGACACACACACACACACACACACACACACACACACACACACACACACACACACACACACACACACACACACACACACACACACACACACACACACACACACACACACACACACTTCCACAAATGCAAGCTTAACCTCCATGCTCTGGGCTGATATTACTGGATATTTCGGCGCAGTAGTTACCGTCTCGCGTGGCCTTTCACAGACAGAGACAACGAGAGACGGCAACCGGGAGAAAGAACAATGGAAAGGGAGAAATCTGTGGGTGTACTGTATATGTTTAGTGATGGTTTAAACATAGACACACACACACACACACACACACACACACACAGAGGGCTTATCACAGACTGCTATAGACTTCAGTGTTTGAGTTCTCCGCCACAGCTCCGGCAGTAGTAAGGGTGTGCACACAGAATAATTGGGTCTTGTGAAGGACCCTTAAGGCAGCTGCAAGGTGTGTCAGAGGTGCCGCTCACGCTGCCGGAAGCGCTGGGCTGGTGACGGGCACCTTTGCTTTGATCTGCGCTCTAGCGTGGCGGCGGTGGGAGCGTCGATGACAGTGGTGCAGCGGCGGTATGATGCTCTGAAGTGATAAACAGGCAGCAAAGGGAATCTGAGAGCTTCTCTATGGTGCTAATGCACCTCAACACGCTGCACTACAGAGCTTCTCTATAGTACTAATGCACCTCAACACGCTGCACTACAGAGCTTCTCTATAGTACTAATGCACCTCAACATGCTGCACTACAGAGCTTCTCTATAGTACTAATGCACCTCAACATGCTGCACTACAGAGCTTCTCTATAGTTCTAATGCACCTCAACATGCTGCACTACAGAGCTTCTCTATAGTTCTAATGCACCTCAACACGCTGCACTACAGAGCTTCTCTATATTTCTAATGCACCTCAACACGCTGCACTACAGAGCTTCTCTATAGTTCTAATGCACCTCAACACGCTGCACTACAGAGCTTCTCTATAGTACCAACGCACCTAAACATGCTGCACCACACTCCAAAAAAATTAGCTGGTGTTGAAGGTAAATAGGAACAAACTACAGAGAGAGAGAGAGAGAGACCCCAGTGTCTCTGTGTGTGTCAGGTCTCATTAACGGTTTCTCTTTCTCTTTCCTCCCCCTTTCTCTCTCTCTCACTCTCTCTCTCTCTCTCTCTCTCTCTTTGGCCCCAGCTGTCTCCCTTGGGTATCTATGCCGTAGCTTTGATTGGCTTCCCCTTTTTGTCAGGGACGAACTTGAAAGCCATAAAAGATGCCGAAGATGAAAAGGTTTAATACGCATGCATACTCTCCCTCATATCATGCCTCACAGGCCGTAGAGGACGGCTGCAGAGGGGGAACAGAGAGAGAGAGAGAGAGAGAGAGAGAGAGAGAGAGAGAGAGGGGAAGATGAAAAAGAGGTCACTTAGGGAGGTGGGATGCAGGGGGGTGTCAGTGTCATAGGGGACAGATGCGTCCCTTTTAGTTGGCACACACCCAAACACACACACCCACACACACACGCACACACACACACACATACAGACACCCACACACGCACACACACACACACACCCACACACACTCACACGCGCCCCATTAGGGTGCCATCAGGGGCGAGGAAAACAATGAGCCTGATCTGTGACGAACACTCCCAGCGGATGTGTGGGGCCCACGTCATACACATGGCACACTTCTCACTCACAGTGCTCTGGGTGTGTTTTTTTGTGTGTATGTGTGTGTATGTGAGTGCGTTTGTGCGTCTGTCTATGCCTGTGTGTAATATTTTTATGCATGTTTTTTATTGAGCTTAATTTAATCTGTGAGGGTTGTGGGAAATATACATAAACTTCTAGCGGATGCTCTCCAAAATGTTTTGGTTTATTTTATGCATGTTCCTAAAACTTTTCTAAGAAAAACATCATGAAATAATGTATGTGTGACTCTCATTCCCTCTCTGTTTCATTAAAATAAAATAAAAACATTCCATGCGTGAAGCAGTAATGGCTCTTTAATTTGAAATGAAAAGTATAATTCTCATGAAGTGACTAATATAACAGTCATCCTCTCATGTTCTGTCAGGTACATCCTGCTGCTGTTGGTTCTGTTCCTGATTCCTGGTGTGGTGATGATCGTTGCGTACGGCCTCATCTCGAGGGAGCTCTACCGAGGCATCCAGTTTGAGCTGGACCAGAAGAAGGAGGCCACTGGTGAGTTATGAAATCTCATAAGTATCAATCAAGAATACATTTAACCTTTTGAACGGACTCTTGGAAAACAATCACAATCATTGATTGACACAGAAAAGTATTCTCGAGTACTTAAGTAGAAAAACATGGTTTAATAGAAGGACTGGCGAGGGGGACATCATTTTCTGTCATAAAAGTCAAATCTATTGATAATTCTGATCATCAGTCTATATATTGATACGGTAATAAACTGGTGAACCACAAAAACCATGTGACCTGAGGGACCACTTGTGATTCCCACTGTCTAATCAACAATAGGAGGCAGCAGAAGGACAGTCGTACCCACCCATACCATCTTCCCCCTCCTTCAGGGCCCTACTACAAAGAGGTCAAAATCAGGGCTTGCAAAATATCTAAATCCTTGGTTGCTGTTTTGGGCATCCTTGAGATTTTGGTTGCCCGAAAGGAATTACCCTGTAAGCAAAATGACGTCCCCTAGACGTCCCGTAATGGTCTCTCTGAACGTTCTAAAAACGTAAATGTGTATGGTTCCCGTGACAACTTTAGGACGTTTTGCACGACGTTCCAAGACCGTCCCGAGGACGTTGCGGTGACAACTGAGAAACGTTTTCTATAGGTCCTGGGGACGTTATGCAGGACGTTGCAAGCACCTCCCGAGGGCATTGTGGTTACGTCTGGGGAACGTGTTTCTATAGGTCCTGGGGACGTTCTGCAGGAAGTTGCAAGAACGTCCTGAGGGCATTGTGGTGACATCTACAAAACCTATTTTAGACGTCCTGGGTACGTTATTCAAGGATGCACCGCGGACGTAGCAGGCACGACCGTTTTTGCTGAGCTAAATGCAGAAAATAAAATAATAATAGATCGCGGAGCCGTCATTTTGCTTACAGTGCGCACACACACACAAGTTCATTTATATTACACATTTCATATGATATGCATAGACACAGACACACACGATTACAAACTTGATTGCGGGCATGGGAATTGAACCATAAACCTTCCTATTACTAAACGAGATCGCTACCTACTGTCCTAACACTGTCTGATTACTATAGTGCCACTTTAACAGGTTTATCACAGTGTGAGACAGCCAACAAACTTAGTCTTTTTTGAGGAAAAGCATATTGTAGCAATCTCAGTCACTACGCATTGAGGGTTTTCCGTAATGATTCCTTTTTTAATTAACATCCATGGCACATCACGGACGTGCGGGCAGGGAGGCAGAATAACTAGCCAAACTAAGAATGATGAAATAAAATAAATATGAATGCTTCTGTACTGATCTGTGCTATAAATGTAATGTCTGCATGATTCCAATACAATGCATACATAGGAAGGTGACCAAGTGTCTAGCTTTAACATATTGAGCTTTCCACAGGCCTTCAAAGATGGTGCAACAGAACGAAGAGCTCACCGGTCAAATTGTCTGATTGGAATTTCTTTAAAAATCCCGTCTCGCAAACACAATTTTGACAACAATCCTAATATTACGTAAGGCCTATAAAGCAAATGTGCACTGCCCTTATTATGTTTAAAAGGAACAGGCTAATCTGCCGTTAGAAAGTTATTTAACAACACGCATATGCTGCATTTTAAAGCGCAAACCCTCGGTTTCAAACGAGGAGCGAACTGAGTGAGAAGGATCCAACATGGCCAAGCAGACTAGCCTTAAAAGCTTTTTTTCAGAGGCCAAAAACATCTGATGAGGGTAAACCTTCTGACGAGGATGAACCTGTAATACCTGCAGTGTTGCGCGTTTCCTTTTATTACCGTGCGTGAGCGCGCGGAAGAGCCGAGAGCGGTATTGCAGACAGAGATTTTGAAAAATTATAGCACTCGCCTCATATTGAAAATTGGAGCTGTGAACGTAGTTCAAAATTATGAATTATCAACAATGAACTGAGCAAGTTCATGTAGAAAGTGAACTTTCCAAACACTGAATACCTGAAGCCCTATAGATGTTCGAACAGCATCACCAAAGAAAAAGCTGAAATGTCGGGCGTTTATGTCGTTATGGAGTGACAAGTTCTCTTGGCTCAGGTGCGAGGTAATTGATAGTCACAGTAAAATGTGCAAAGGATTCACAAGAGGGTCGAATAATTTAAGAATCTCTGCTCTCATTGAACAGAGCAATGACCATGTTGCGGCGCTCATTTTAACGCCACAGCAGGTTGCGCTTAAAGGCCACTAATTGACGCGCATCAGACATAAATGTTTTTGTTTCCCATTGTAAACTTAGGAAAATAAACATGTTGCATTCTAAACTACCTGATTATGTTATTATTTAAGCTATGCAGGCCGTCAGTTTTCTTCAATGGGCTAATTTAGAAGCAGAAATAGGCTAGATATTTGGCCGGCTTATCATTAAAATGTCGGGCAAATGAAAATCCTTTTTCTCTAGCGGAACTTCTGGTTCAGAGAGGACCATCAGAGGACCAAATAAGAACGGTCCCTAAAAGTCCGTTTTAAGGCTCATGCGAACGTCACGCAGAGGACCTGCAGGTAAAGGTTACGGGACGTTTTTAAATGACGTCCTGGGGATGTGTGCTGAGTGACCAAATTATAACGTTCCTTAATAGTCCGTTTTAAGGCTCATGCGAACGTTACGCAGAGGACCTGCAGGTAAAGGTTATGGGGACGTTTTTAAATGACGTCCTGGGGAGGTGTGCTGACAGACCAATTTATAAGGTTCCCTAAAAGTCCGATTTAAGACTCATGCGAACGTCGCAGAAGGACCAAACGTAGACTTGCTACGAACGTCAAAAACGTTCTGGTAACGTCCTCTAGCGAACGTTGTGGCGGGGACCAATTGGGGACGATTGGGGACCTTGCGAATGTCCTGTTAACGTCCTGGGGACGTTCCCTGTTTGCGGGGTATACACAATTCTAAAAAATAGACCATGTTTTATATAGAAGGGTAAATATATTTGTGTAAACAATACATTAATAAATGTTTTAGAATATTAAGTAAAACAGAAATGTGATGCTGATTTATGGTGTATTGTCACATAAAGATATTTTGTTTAAGATAAGCTATTTTGACTATTGATGATAAATGGGAGGACATTTTTTTGCTGTGTATGGTTAGGGCATAGTTGTTATGATGTGAACCTGATAATCTAGGCTGAACTAGAATGTTCGTTAAAGATTGCACTTAACAAACTTGAGCTGTGTGTTTGTTGAGTTTAGGACTGCTACAAGTCAAGCAATACTTTGAGGAATGAGTTAATTAGTCTTAGAATAAATCAATAGATAAATAAGACTGACAAACGTAATAATACTGACAACTGGCATTAGCCTTTTGCCCCATACACTTGGCTCGTAACATTAAATCTTACTTGTAATATCTTTAGCTTTCTAACATTAGGTAGTTAAACTTGGACGGGTGCTTTCTGCTAGACATGCATCGTGTGGGCTGATGTTCCAGTATTATAAGAATGATGTAAGACTATAAGAGTGTCATACTGCAATTTTTTTGCTTTTCTCCTCTGAACCTGACTCTTGTTGCCTTTCATAAAGCTTTGCCAATAGCCTTCATATGATGGTGGTGTATTTTCCTCTCAACTGCATTCGAGAAATGAGGCCCCTTGTTCTCAGCTTTTCTGGTGCATTTTGTTTCTAAATGTGTACACTTCCCAACAACAATCTATCGTGATCAAACAGCTTGTTCATTCGGTGGTCAAAGTTTTTCCTCCCAATAAAAAGTCAGAAGAGCAGAAAAGGTGAATAAAGGAGGGAATTTTATCTCACTTAGTGGATAATTGCTGATAGCCTGTCGGACAGGGTGTTGTGACACCTTGGTAGCCTGATGGAAAAAGTTGATTGTCCCATTGATTGGCGGACTAGCGATTTAGCGAATGCTGAAAATGCTGTCTCTGCTTTCCAATTTTGTTCTGGATGTTTGGGTGGGACTAGCTGTGGGGTAACCCTGAGGGGGGGTGGGGGGGGGCAATCTGTCTGGATAGGATACTTTATGTGGGGTTATGCAGGGTTATTGCCCATTGCTCTGTGGTGCCAAATGTGAAAATGGATTCCGTCTTAGAGGGGCAGGCAGAGCCCTAAGGACCCCATCAGTCTCTCTATCTGTGGGCAGCTCTATCACAGCGGCCTGCTCCTGGGGACGCAAGCAGTATACCACAGAGGTAAACTGCATCTGTAATGAGACCCATCTGTCTGCAACAACAGGTCCTGCAGGGCTGGATTGCTAGTTTCAGCTCTGGTGATTATGGTGGGGTACTCCAAGGCTATCATTCTCTAGGAAGACATTTTGTGTTGGTGTTTTACAGGCCATTTTGATCAAGAGTGTCTGATTTCACAGGAAAGTTAAGCTAAGAATGTTTGACTTCTATGTGGTGTACCATTTGACTAGTTGAGTGGCAAGTTTAATTTAGAAAACAACAAGCATAACACTGCCAGAAAAAAAAGGGAAAAAGAAACATATGTGGCTGATGTCAGTGTCAAATATGTCAGTTGGTTTATGTTACTCTGTTCCCACCACAGACTGTCTAAATCTTTAGACACAGACCATCAGCTTATATTTCTAAAATGACAGAGTAAGATTTTATGCGTTTCTGGTCTGTTATTCATGTCTGTCTCAATTGAAGAAAAGACTTGCTGTCTGGAGAGCATCAATACAATCAGAGCACTGTCCATCTCAACACCTATGAAAAGTGGGAAAGATACATTTTGGAATGTTTTAAATGGGGTCTGAAATGTATTGTTATTGTGTTTTTTCGCAGTGTCTGCCATACATACAAATTAGGTTTTGTCCAGTGAAAAGTGGCTGAATAAGTATACCTTACTGAATAGATGTAAAGTGAATGACTGAATAGATTTCTCAGACCCGCAGAAGCACGGCAGACTATGAATTATACATGTTTGGAGCCTTTGGAATTCCCCTAGAACATCAGAACATCAGCAGAGGGGCGATGACTCTCAGGCTATCAGCCCTTCTGATTGGCTGTGCTAGTTCAAATGCTGAAGAGCAGGACCCCTGCCATTGTGCATGTGTGTATAGTTGAGTGAATGAGGCTATGTGTGTGTCTGTGAGAGGGAGAGAGAGAGATCTGTGTGAGGGAGAAAAAGAGAAAGCGAGCGAAAGACAGGCCCTATAGAGACCGTCCCCTTTGGCTCTCCAGTCTGATTTGCACATGACTTTACACTTCCCCTCTCTGTCCTGAGGGAGGTGTACACTGGCCTGAGATTGGCCTTAAGGGTCACAGTGGTCAGGACATGCCCAGTATGGAGCGTGCAGGGCTGCTCCTGCCACCCCCCCTGGAGCCGAGGTGGGGGTCGGGTTTCATGTTGCGGGGCTAGGTCAAGGTGGGGGTATGTTTTTACGTAACCCCACTCCTCTCCAATGGGTGAGTGAGAAGCTGCGGCTTAGTGCAGAGGAAAATAAAGGATGTGGGAAGAAGTGCTCTGGTAGTAGTTTTGATAGAAGCTTTGGCAAGGATAAGGGCACTGCTGGGCTGTTGGTCTTGTATCTATAGCACAAAAGATCATGATATTTAAATGAATAAGAAGTTTAACAGATCAAACCGTGCGACTGGATATTTCCCATTAAACACACTGGTCATACACTAATTTCTTCTTCTTTCCTTTTCACACACACACACACACACACACACACACACACACTGGCCACATTATATTTTTATTAAATATCAGTCCATGCTCTGTTCTTGTCAGACACACAACAACTCTCCCTCTTCTCTCTCCCTCTTTTCCTAGGGGCAAAAAACGGCGTTGTGACTCCGAGTGGCGGCAGTGACGAATGCGACGGCTGCTACATCCAGGTGCCCAAGAAGGGTGCGGCGGGCTCCTCCATGAAGCTCTCGGCCCTGCCGGCGCCGGCGGCCCGCTCCGAGCGTCCGCGCTCCAACACCTCAGAGGCCAAGCTGCTGGCCAAGAAGCGCGTCATCCGCATGCTGCTGGTCATCGTGGCCATGTTCTTCATCTGCTGGATGCCGCTGTACTCGGCCAACACGTGGAAGGCGTTCGACCCGCCCTCGGCTCACCGCGCCCTCTCCGGCACGCCCATCTCCCTCATCCACCTGCTCTCCTACACCTCAGCCTGCGTCAACCCCATCATCTACTGCTTCATGAATAAGCGCTTCCGCAAGGCGCTTATCAGCACCTGCGCCAGGTGCCTGTGCGGACGTGCGCTGCCCTGCCGACGCGCCGCGAACAGGAAGGGCCGGGGGCGGGACGGGGGCGATGACGATGTAAATGCCATGACTACGGGTGTGTCCAAGATTAGCTACATGTCCGTCAGCACGGTTGTTCCACCCTGAAGTGGGTGGGGCAGGCAGATAAACAAATAAAACAACCCCACCTCGGGTTTGCCCCTGTTGACTCCTCCAGGGTGGTGTGTTTATTTGTTTGTTTGTTTATATGTTTGGCTATCACTGCATCTTCTAGCCAGCGCTCCTCCTGTCAGGCTTCTGTTTAAATGATTGGTTTTGGCTGTGTTTTCTTCAATGTGTTTGTAAAAGAAAGTGTTAAATGTTTGTTGATTAATGTTACAAACTGTCCTCTGTGGGATCTTCTCTGTGTATTTTTGCTGCTAGTGCTCTTGTGTTTTGTTATGACGAATCCAACCAGAGGAGAGTTGGCTTTTGGTAATCTCCCCGTCTCCAGTGTTCCGTATTTCTAGTTTTATTGTTGTGATCACTTTGCCAAAACAAACTGCTACATGACAAATAATATTGAAGAATTGTGTGGATTCTTGTGCACTTTTCAGTTTATTTCTGATATAGCCATGTTTAATCCATCAAGTAACTAGAAAAAAAAAAACTATTCTGACACGTCATCAAGAACATATTCCCATTTATAAAGGTTTTTAATCCCTATGTGTAATAACGGTTTCACTACTTTGTGACCATTTTGCATGGAGAAGCTTAACCGACCACACAGAGGAAGTCTGGAAGTCACGCACCCCCTCTCTGTGATATGGCTACAGATGGTGCTGCTGGCGAGGGCGGTGCTGTGGTTTCATTCGTTCTGATTTCATTTGTCCTGCTTCTGTGGTTTCGGTGAAGGTTCACAAGGTTTCCGCATAGCTAATGGCAATGTGCACAGTCCCTTTGGAAACACTGCACAGCAGGAGACTGGACTGGACTTTTTTTTCTTCACCATACGTGACGCGTGTCACAGAATTTCATTTCATTTTGTGATCAAATGTTCCTGCTCCTGCCGATCTATCGGCTGTTTGGAAGATGGCTGTCCTATACAGACTCCATCTGATCTAGCTGGCATCTGTCAGAAAACCATAGCATGTCTATGGATAAAGAAAGAAATACTGTAATCTTTTGTCATCATTATAGAACTGTCTTGTTTCCTGTTCTTTTTCACTTTGTACTCTGTCTGATCAGTCATCTACCTCTGCTTCAGCCTTAAGTACATCCCCTCTCTCTCGTAATGACCTGCACATCAGTAGCTGCTTTGCTATTCAAGCTCATTTTCTTAGCCTGAGAGAGATCCACGTAAAAGGTGCTTTAATGGCATGTGATATATCAAGTATATTAGTGTAAAAAGGACTTCAAGATCTTGACAAAAGACTCTTATCTCTCCATCTCTGGAACTGACGACAGCAGACACATTCAATAAGGCCACTTCACACTGGGCCTTTGGCCAACATTTCAGTTCCATAAAATGAACACCTCTCTACCCTCGCAGTGCATTCTGCTGCCTTCTGTGGTGTAACAGAATAGCGGTGAATGAATCAGACGTAAAATGAAGTGGCAACCAGAGCAGAAGTGAGAGGACAGATGTGAATTGATAGTGTTTTGTTGATCGTGGGAGTTATGCTTTTGGCGATCGTAGATGGAGCCAGCAAAAGTATAGTGTTAGCTACATCACAAGATGGATGGCTATAATCTGTTAGCTGAACAGTCATGCAGTTTTAATGGCGTATTGCTGCTGGTGGTTTCTGTGCTGTGTGCACCGCTGATGTGTGTTGTGGAGAGAAACGGCAGCCCCAAACACACAGCTGTCAGATATACAGATGCTATTAGGATTCCCACCCCCACCTATAAGTCAACATTCCCCTGAGGCCGTAAACTGTGGATGTGTTGGTATATATGTTTATATATGTGTGTGTGTGTGTGTGTGTGTGTGTTTTATATATATACATATATGTGTGTGTGTGTGTGTGTGTGTGTGTGTGTGTGTGTGTTCCCTTTTATGATTATTTGTATTCTCTCCTCATCTGTCTAAAAACGCAGCTAATGTCTCACTTCATATATTAGCAACTGCATCACACACACACACACACACACACACACACACACACACACACACACACACACACACACCTTTAAATTTGTTTTCTCACCTTCACTCTCATGAAGTAATTGCTTTCTCACAATCTGGACAAACCTTATCTTTTTTGTGAATAATTTAAGTGAATTTCCATACTCCTTCACACAGTGAACCTTAAATTGAATCCAAGCCCGCCAATAATCCCTGCACTCCATCTTTTACAGCCAGGGATGAGAGGACACACAGACTGTGTGAGACACAAGAGTTTCCAGGGACACTTTTTACAAGGCCTTTACCCGCTCCATCCAATCATCCTCTGCTTTGACCCTTGAGCCTATCAGCTTGGGTGGCTATTACGTTTAATTGAAATTTCTGTCAACAACCAAAGACAGTATAAATTACAAGTGGATCCTTGTTCCTCTGCATTGATCTCAAGCATCAACAGTAAACAATGTATTCTTGTTTTGCACCTCCATAATTATCTGCTGGCCACAAAAGGCTTGTGTCTTCCATTTCAGGTGTTCAAACAGGCTTTTTTAGCACCCACTTATTGAGCAATGGATGGGTTGACCTCTCCCAGTAGGCCAATGGCCTGCAGGCTGTGTAATTAGCTCAAGGAAATGTCTCAAGGATACCTTAGGCGTGTCCTATAGACTCTGTAGTTCAGGAGGCAGTCCTACAAATTTGAAGCCTGCAAGGAATATGTTGGAACTGTATTTAACTGTAAAATATAGATTTATGTTTAAATGTATTCTAATATATTGTTCTGCTTGGAGTACTGTGCTGTGCTTGGGTATATTGCTGAAACCATTTTTGAGTGACAGGTATTGGGGAAATCATTTGCTGTGCTCTGTTGTGGGATACAGTGAGTCTCAAAGCGATGTCTTGTGTGTCAGTGTGTGGACATTGTGGATATTCATTTCCAACCCTCATCTTCCAAAGAAAAAAGAAAATGTGCACAGAGTTCAGTTTGTTTTAACCATTTCTGATAGCTCCGACAGAATACACCAACTAGAGAATGTGAAAGGACGAACTTGTGAACTTGATCACAGTCTCAAGGCCACCATAGCCTTAACTTAGAGAGAGAGAGAGAGAGAGAGAGTGTGTTAGTAGTCTACACTGTGTTTGTGTGTGTGTGAGTGTGTATAGTCATGTGTGGGATTACTGATTACGGCCCCAGAGCTGGCTGTTCTGGGGCAACTGTTTATTGCATCAGAGATCTGTGATAACCTGTGTTTAATCACTTTACAAAAAATGAGCTGCTTTATCATTTCTTATTTGTTTTAATATGCCCAGGTCGAACAGAGCCTCATTTACAAGGCATCTTGTTCCAAGAAAAGAAAAAAGAGGAAAAAAAGATTAAGGGCCAGAGCCCATATTTTTGTTATTTATAATTGAATAACCACGTGGATGAAAGCTGTATGAAAGCCTATCATTCAGCTGAGAAATGGCTGTTAGCAAGCTGAATGAAACATGTCCATGTAGTCGTGGCCGTGCTGATTTTCCTCATCATCCTCTGAGCTTATCTGCGTAGGCACCCACTCAGTGGTCACTGTGAACCTTTTAAACGGCGCTTCTGAGATTATTTATGTGTGTGTGCGTGACTGCGATAAAGTGTCTGTGAGAGTCATCAGCAGTGCTTGCAATACCAAGTACTCGTATGCCGTCATAAACAGTAAGTAAGCGCACCTTTTACAACTCCTTTCTCTCCCGCTTTGACTAAAAGGAGGATTGTGTGCCTTTATCGTGTTCTGGTACATTTACGATTACAGCCTGTTGACACATATTGTGATTTATAACTAGGTATTAAAGGCAATGACACAAACATTTACATTCGCCTCTTGTAACCGAGTAGAAATTGGAATGGTGTCTCGTTGAGTGCCCAGTTTATGGTTTATCTTGCCGGCACACACTAGAGGTGTGCTGGAGATTGTAATGTATACAGGTATGAAGGCTTACTTGCAGTGCGTGTACATAGTTCGGGGGAATGCATGTTGTCTCTTTGCCATACATGTAAATATATGTGAAACTGTGTCTGTGGAGGTCTGCGCGGCAGGCCAGCGAGGTTCACACTGAATAAAGCTTTTTTTGTGACATGCACATGTGTTCTGTGGTATTTCTTATTATCTTTGAAAGGACACTGGATTACACAAAAAAAGTACAATACTATAATGTGTGCACAGGAATCATCTGAAAGTATCTCCTTTAGGTTTAGCTGCAACATGAAAAAACACTTGTCACCCAAAACACGTTCTGCTCATGAAGTAATTGGATGAGCATACCAACATCATTCAAGTTATTTCATCTAATGGTGGTTTTCGGGGAGGATAAAATTGCCAGTATTAAGATGGCAGAGTCTGCAAGAGTTCAGAAAGCAGAGAGAGAGAGAGAGAGAGAGAATCTCCACAACTCCCTTTAGGCTCTATGCCTGTAAATCTCTTCCAGAACATTCAGATCCCAGTCCCGGATCCCTCCATGGCCTGTCCTCAAATGTGTGTGTGTGTGTCTGTGTGTGTGTGTGTGTGTGTGTGTGTGTGTGTGTGTTTGTGTGTGTGTGTGTATGTGTATGTGTATGTGTATGTGTATGTGTATGTGTATGTGTATGTGTATGTGTATGTGTATTTGTATGTGTATGTGTATGTGTATGTGTATGTGTATGTGTATGTGTGTGTGTGTGTGTGTGTGTGTGTGTGTGTGTGTATGTGGTGATGGCCTCTGCACTATATGATGGTCCAGAACACTCTATGTTCTCTCTTACACTTAAATAGCCAGTGTTTCATCAGGCTGGCTTTGAGCTTTCTGTCTTAAGGCCTGTTAAGGGATACATACTGTAAATGAGAAAACAGTCAGTAGCCTTCAAGCAAAGCTGTGGGTTTCCTTAGGGGAAACTAAATGCGACTTATACGACTGAAAGACTATAATTATTGAAATGATGAACGAGAACCTATGACGATCAAGTAGGTACCAAGGACCTAAAGCATACTTGGAGCATAGTCTAAGACTCTAACATTAGCATTTTTAATTAAAATCCAGAACTAATCATGAATCAGTTTTAGTTATCTGTCTGTGTTTGACATTATCAAGACCATGCTACTCACTGTGGTTTATTGATTGGTGAGTGTACTTATTGAGTGCCTTATTTTCTTTCTGTGTCCATCTTATAAATTGTTCACAGTGGCTACCCAGAGAACAAAGTTAACAGTGTAAGTGAAGGTAATGAGTGCTGAATGGAACATGATTCTTCTACATGAAATGTCAGTACAGGCTGCAACATGTTCACGAGCTGAAATAACAAACAGCCATAACAAACTGATCTACGTACATATGCTTAGGAGCACTAGACAGGTCAAGCCATGTTTGTGTTGTTTACTGCATTAGTATTCCCTCATGTCCCTCCATTAGATAAGAAAACGGACCTCGGTCTCGCCCTCCATAACTTTGCTTTGTGGTACAATTTTAAGGTTAAATGATAATGACATTAAATGGTTCTACTAGGCAGACAGCTGGTACACACATAACACACATGTAGTCTCTATTATTCTAATGTGTAAGTCTGACTCATCGCTACATGCCAAGCGGTATTAGATGTGGATCTTACTAGAAGTATCTCATATAAACTGATATAAACTGATACATCATCGAAGCTGTAGGGCTTTTTTTGTGGTAAACTCTGTTCACCCGTTTTGAGTGTCAGTTTTTTCTCTTAGATTTAATGAGGCGGTTTTAGCTCCATCGAAGGCCATTGATGTCATTGCTCTCAAACAATACTCTCTCAAATATACACACACACAGATATGTACACATAAAAGCTCAGTTTTAAAGTTATTTACACATCCCTTGTCAATGCTCAATTTGTCCTCAGACATGTCTTGAACAGTGAACACTTTTTATCGTGTCTCTCTCTTTTCTCTGACACATTGGTGTTGCCAATAACAGCAGGGAAAGAATGTGGTGAAGGCGTCTTCTGTTCTCTTTCGTTGAGCAGATTTTACACAGGGTGAATTGCCCAACGGGGTGCTTGGGGTGACACATAACCGTTATCAAGGGCTATGGTGTCCTGTAATGTTGGATGATAACTCTGTAATGACATTGTAAAAGAGACAGCCAAGTGAGAAAACGTGTTGAGCGTTTGTATTTTGTTGGCCAGTGCTGAGTATGGTGTAAGTGGTATTTTTTATTTGTTTGTAGTAAACAGATTGTTTATGAGTTTTAAGGAAAATTGTCCCTCTCTTTTTTTTTATGTTTTGACTATAGAAATGTTGTACATGCATCACCCCTTATGGTCCTTATGACCTTTTAATGGCTGAGATGACACCCAGATATCACCCCTTATGGTCCTTATGATCTTTGTCATGGAGCTGGTGCCCAGATGCCACCAAACTGGCACCGAGAGGCTGAGATGAGAGATCAACAGCACCGAAAGCCTTTTTCTATTGTCCGCCTGTATTGCTCTGAGCACAGTGAATAACCATGAGACCATCTCAGCTAAAGAGGACCATCTCTAGAACATCTGCACCTGAGTGGGGTTTGTGTGGACCAACTCAAACTGTGCCCAGCCTATTTTTCTCGCTGTAGTTAGAGAGCCCTGCACAATGCATCAGAGCCATTCTGGTGGGATAGCTCATGATGGAGGTATTCACCGATGGTCACACTTCCTCGTTTGGTTGATGATGTCAGCTCCTCAGTCCAAGCAAAGGTAGTCTAAAAAAAATCCTAAAAATGTACACCACCCCAAATCTTCCATATAATCAGTCAACAACATAGGGGGAGGAGTGGCAGTTATTGCATATTTATCAGCCTCTCTTTAGGTGATGCATCCTAGCACACACCTAGAGATTTTGTTTTTATATATTTTTGGGTTAAGATCAAGTTTAGGGTTATGGTGGAGTAATTACATGGAATTAGTGCTCTATTGATAATGAATTCTCACTTTCCATGACAAATTACACTTGGGGCAGCTGCTCCCAAGACTTCCAATGGCAAAATAATAAGGAACTGTCATATCACAATAAAAGCGATACAATAAAATATCTTTAATATAGCGC
>NC_137922.1:14416161-14556161 GCF_963457725.1 Sprattus sprattus | reverse complement strand
CTCTCTCACCTCCAGGTCAATGGTAATGTGCTATTAATTAGCGTAGCTTTTGCCCACTTTATTATTTAAGGGGAAATCGAAGAGGTGGATCCAACAGGACACAGAACAGACTGAGGGAAGGGCAGGAAAAATGGAGTAAGTAAGATATCATTCTTTCAGGCCCCAGGGCTTTTTTCTTGAACTCTTTTTCTTGAAAGCTGGTCAAGTCTCTAGTCAAACCGCTTTGTTCCAGAGATCCACAGAACAAAAAGAAAGACAGAAATTAATATAGGACAGTGGATAAATGTGTGAGAGAATATCTGGTATGCAGGTATAACAGGGGGAAATTGAAACAAATTGTATTGTTACAAAGATGACTGGCTAGAGGAACCCATCCATAATTAGCACGGGACTGACTAGTGATGATCAATAATAGTTGATCAGTGATTGATTTAGAAATGTGATTGGAGAGTGATTCATACTCAGTCACATAATGACATGGGCTCCCTCTTAGATCATTAGCTGAGACCACAAGCCAACCACTGCAAAGACAGGATTTTCATTAGAGGAAATGAGAGCAGCAATGATGAATGGTCTTGGTAAAATGGATGAATGGTCTTGGTAAAATGGATGGCTGTCTTTAGACTCATTTTTATATACTCTAATAGAGAGGTAAACTAACAACTGAACCGCTGAGGTGCTGAATGACTGGAGAGAAACTATAGAAAATGAAAAGATATTGTTGCACACTCTTTTTTTTTCATCTACAATGTTTTGGTAATTAAACATCTAAATCAGGGTCATTACAAACACATGGTCATTCATTTTCATTTATAGTAAAAGGCCCTACTCTATTGGACACATGTCATCGTAGCTGTGTCTCAATCTCGTAGTTCTACTTGTGATCAACATTAGCTGTAGGAGCGAGATTACCCAATTTATGGATCCGGTCAGTTTCCTTTTGCAGAAGTATTCTATCTAAGTATTTGATTGTATCGAAACATTCTATTCTATTCTATTCTGTCCCCCCCCGAAGCGAGGTCATAGTGTGTTCTAATTTGAATAAAGTAAGAGGGTACATGTTGTTCTTGCAACTAAGGGTGTTTATCTATACAAGGTTTTAGTTGACGTCTAGTTTTACCGAGGTGCACCTTACCACAAGGACATAGATAAATAATACCTTTTGATTGTACACGTACGCCTTTTATTTTCATCTTTTTACCTGATCGTGGATGATTAAAGTCATGGCATCTAGGTGTACTATTGCACTAAGCATATGCATTGCCCTTATAGTTTCTGGGACGAATCATGGGAGCTGTTATCAGTTTGGAATGTTGAGTTGAGTCTGAATGAACCAAATGATCATACGAGTAGTTCTATATACACATTTTCATTTTCTAAAATGAAATCTATTTGTATCTGTGGGCTGTCGTTCTTCAATGGCTTAATGATCACTGAGGATGTATGAGCTTCATAACTTCAAATGCTTCTCATTAAAGGTGTCCTTGCAGTGCACCAAAAGTCTTTTTTACCCACAGCAAATTGTACGTGTGACTAATGGATACAATTTAAAGGTGCACTTTTGAGAGGTCAAAGGTGAGATTAGCTCATTTGAAGAAGTGCACATGAAATAAAGCATATTTCAGGTCATTGCAGTTTGAAAGGAGTCCGAGGTGACATCTTAATTTTCTTTGTTTGATTTCGAGACGCAGCACATACTGAGTTGAATAAAGGTTTGCAAATGCAGGCAGATAATGAAATATTCATGAATTAGGCTGCAAACGTCACACAGCTGAATCATGACTGCTTTCATTCGTGTCGCCCATTACATTTCACAAGCAATTTTAATTGTTTTAATGTTTACAAACGATATTTGTAATTCCAGTCTTGCATTACACTGTCGAAAAAGCAATCTCAAATCATTAAAATAACTAATTGTTTAAGGACATGTGAGTGCTTCTGAAATCTAATAAATCCACATTAACAGGGCACTCACTCACCCTATGGAATGTAATTGACAGTGAAACAGTGCCTTTCCTGTTCTGCCGAGCGGACTGTTCCATCCTGGGTCATATCTGTGCCAGGATGTTTGTTTAGGTACTCGTCTTCCTGTGACCACAGTCCACCCACAGCCCTTGCAGTGTTGATGTTGAGATCAGCAGATCACGGTCAGTAAACAACGCAAGACTTGTCCTCAGGTTTAGCGTCACTTGGAAACACCTAAAGTGTATGACAGTGGACGTGTGGCCTTATACAAGCTTCTCTAGAGAGAGTGGAATATCAAATAACAGAATACCTGCCTCCCCCAACCAAAGGAATATCCTAGTAAACTGAAAATAGTGCTTTTTTTTGTAACTCAGATTTGATTGAGTTTTTCTGTGAAAGACAATGGTACTGAACACCCATACAAGTACAAGTTAAGTGTCGGCACGAAAACATTAATTTGGTACAACATCTAATTGTGACATGCGCTACAGCATTCATAGACAAGTATTTACATAATATACAGCAGCAGAAATGAAAATGAAATGGCAAATTATATCAAAAGTCAACCAATAATCACAACCCTACTTAAATATATACAGATTCCATTTTGTCCATCTTCCAATATACAAGTCATATCTCAAACACAATAGAAAGGCTAGTCTCTCCATCTTTGAAAATAGTGCTTTACAATCAGAGTAGTTACACAATCATGTGAATTCACAGTATGTCAAACCTCGTAGTTTAATGGTGCAGCATGAAGTTCAAGTCCTGGGCAAATATGTCTGGCTGCCATTTTCATGTCATCTTAAAGTACATATAAACTTTTTAGGTTATAGGATGTAAAATTGTTTAAAGAAATGATCTTTGGCTAGTTGGCAACATAAGAGATTTTTATTTACAGCTGGAGCCTTCACATAAAACCTGTTACATACAAAGAGCCTTTTAATTGGTTCCTCACGGATTACATTCTGCAGATCCGAAAACTCTAAAAGATTCCACAACGGTCAAACACAAGACCCTTTCTTTAATGAGTGTAGTGTGTAGTTCTATGTATAAGGTCAGTCTCTGTTACAGGGAACAAGAATCAAAGAATTAAAATTAGTGACACAAAGGGCCAATTAGCCTGCCCTGGCTCTCAGCTGTCTATAGTTTCCATTGATGGAGGTTAAATAGGAGGAAAGGGGGGCTAAAAGGAGCCCGATCCTGTCGCGAGGAGAGAGAAGTGATGCATGCTTCTCAGAATCCATTCATTACCCTACACTCTGTATAATGCCTGTCTCACTGACACGACTGGTCAAATACCTCTTTCTCTCTCTCTCTGTATGTCTGTCCCACTCTCTCTGTGTCTCTCCCTCCCCATTTCTCTCCCTCTCTCTCTCTGTCGGTCTCTCTCTTGGACTCTCGGTGTCGCACTCTCTTTATCCTTTTATCCACTTTTGCGTTTTCTGTCTCTCTCTGCCTCTAAGTCATCATCATAATTGTTTTTTCCAATTCCCTTCCTTTCCTCCCTCTCTTTCTCTCTCTCTCTTACTTCAACTGTTTTTGACTTCAACTATTCCTACCTCCCCCTTTCTCTCATTTCTTGTATTCTGTCTTTTCCTTTCTGTTTCTCACTCTCACTCCCTCCATCCAACTGTCTCCCATTTATCTTATTTTTCTTGTTCTCACTCTCTTCCTTTCTCTCACTTTGCCCTCCTCTCACTGTCAGTCTATCTCCCTCCCTCCCTCTTTCTACTTCTCATTTCAGTTCTCTTTTTCTTCATTCCCTCTCTCTCTCTCTCTCTCTCTCTCTCTCTCTCTCTCTCTCTCTGCCTCTGGCTTTCAAACAATTACACCGAAGCTGCCAAGCCTGATTGCTTGTCTCTCAGTCAGAGGCTGTTTTGTGCTGATTATTCTGAAACCAGTACTCCACTCCCCTCACTGTCCTCCATGTTGGTGTAGCTGCCACGCTCCATCTCCCCTGCTACACTCTCTATTCATCCAGCTGGTCCCTTGGGACACACTCATCCCATAGATGGACATTAGTGATTCTACCAGAGCTGATGTCCCCATCTCCCCCGCCCAGCACTGATGGATGCCACATCAGTGTGGTAACCTGATGATGAAGATACTGGCATGTCAACCAACCAAAGAGGGCACATGTCACCCCGCTACTCACTGAGCTCCACTGGCTGCCAGTAGCTGCTCGCATCAAATTCAAGTCACTTATACTTGCCTACAAAGTGCTTACTGGGTTTGCTCCCACCTACCTAAATGCTCTTGTAAGGGCAAATGTCACACCCAGGACGCTGCGCTCATCCAGTGAGCGTCGTCTGGCACTGCCCCCAGTGCAAGCAAGGCAATCCAGACTATTCTCAGTTGTAGTTCCACGTTGGTGGAACGACCTGCCTAGCACTACCAGAGCAGGAGCGTCCCTCCCTACCTTTGAGAAACTCTTGAAGACCCAACTCTTCAAAGAGCACCTCTCTTCCTAAACTGGCACCTTGGCTCAACCTGCACTTAAGCAGCAACATGCCCGCACTTCTTTTTTTATTCTTTCTATGTTGTTTTATAAGCAATATTTATTGTTACACCAGGTTTTTTAATGCTCTTAGCTTGATTGTTCTCCCTTGTACGTCGCTTTGGACAAAAGCGTCTGCTAAATGACTAAATGTAAATGTAAATGTAAATGTTCTGTGATATGTGTGTGAGAGAATGTCAGCTAGATTCCCTTTAAAAGTGTGTGACAGCTGCAGATCACTCACAGCACAGACAGTGTTGGGGTGTGATTAGCGCTGGCTAAGAGGAGTTCCGGAGTTCCAGAGGTCCGTAGCCCTTCAGATGCGGCACCAGCGGCGTTAGAGTGTAACCTCCATCAAGTGGATGGTTAAAACCTGTCCATTGTGCTTCACTCAAACTTACTTAACCAAAGTGCTTCTGTCATATATGCTCTCGCTCGCTTGCTCTCTCCACAATCCTCTTTTCATTCTTTTAATGTTCTGAATGGAGGTGTTTCCATGGTAATCAATGGTTGTCTGACGTCCATGTTGAGAAGTGTGTCCCTTCCTGTGGAGCGCAGTATAAAAATAGGCATTGACTTCAGAGCATGAAACACATTTGCATGGAGACATGGCTCGGTCCAACACACGCACATTTTGACGACATGGCTCTGTCCAACACACGCACATTTTGACGACATGGCTCTGTCCAACACACGCACATTTTGACGACATGGCTCTGTCCAACACACGCACATTTTGACGACATGGTAGCTGTTTCATTTTTCTCAACAAAACAAACTAAACAAGTGGCTATTTTGTAATATCATTTAATCTGTAATTTCCATGTTGCACTTGACTCATGAGCTACAGTTTTTTGCTGTTCCAAGCAGGGCACCTTTTCATGTACTGGTACACTTTTTAAAGTGCAGGAAAGTTATATTAAATTATTAGTGTGCTTGCCCGAAGGGAAGCACAGTATTGTTATCGTCAAGTTTTCTTTATTAGTGTGCTTGCCCGAAGGGAAGCACAGTATTGTTATCGTCAAGTTTTCTTTATTTCTTTATTTATTTATTTATTCCGTACGTTTTTCTTGCAGCTAACTACTCCTCGCCCGATTGAGCTAGAGACGCCATTCAAACACCAAAACGTCCGGCCCGATCCGGTGCAAGCTGCTATGACTTTTCGTGGCGGTACTCCTTGTCACTCCTTTTTTATTCCATTTTTTCATCCCCCTTTTCTCTCATTGACTAACATGGGGAAGGTTGAGCCATTGTGACGTCACCCGCTCTATCAGTCGTTCTCCATTCAACTGTAGGAATATTAAGAGACACCTTCCAGGGCTCTACAGTGCGAGTATTTCACTCGCATAAATAGGTACGTGCAAACTTGAAAAATAATTTACAAGCACAGTGTGCGAGTGACAGACAGTTGTCAATACGGCGCCAAAAAGTGAAGCATTCCATTGATTTCACATGGAAACAACTGACAGGGTCGCGACTCCAGGGTTTTCGACGGGACCTGCGACGGGACCAACAGCAGCAGCAGCATAATCATCATCTGGATTTACTGACATTTTCGGTATATATAAACACATAATATCAATTGGTAACTGGTGTGTTGTATCCTGTTTATGTCTGATACTTTATAAACATTTATGTTTTACGTTAACTTATTACACTAGGCAGCAGTATTGTGAAGTAGAGCTAGAAATGGCTTTGCTAGCTCCCATATTGTAGCTCACACCAGCAACTGCTCAATTTAGGACAGAAAGGAGTTTGGTAAATTAGCTTGTAACTGTCAATGATAACTAGTTATTAGAATATATTAGCCAACGTTAAGTTGACTTCAAAGGGGCAGTCGAGTGTTTAGGTTGTGTCAGCTAGCTTGGAAAGCTAGCTAATACTTTTTGATTGAAGCTTCACGTTAGCCTCTGTAAACGTTTAGCTAGCTAACGTTAGCTAACTATGAGGTATCATATCCCAAGTAACTTGTTGTGACCGATAGCGTGAGTTAACATTAACCCGTGTCCTGGGAGTAATGATTCATGAGAGACCTTGAATCATTAGGTTAACTGAAAAACGTTTGAGGATGTACACACAGCGTAGCTGTTGTAGTGTGCTCAGTTTTCGAAAACTAGACTGAAACTAAGAAGGATAACTATGACTAAATGTGACTAAAACTAATATGCACTGAATCTAAAATAGCTGCTGAATCTAAAATAGCTGCCAAAATGAACACTGAGATGTATTAATTTTGGCAGCTATTTTAGATTCAGTCTTAAGACAAAAATGCATATTAGTTTTAGTCACATTTAGTCATAGTTATCCTTCTTAGTTTCAGAAGAGGTTTTTCATGGTTGCTAGCTCTAATCAGATGTACTATAGGCTTATAAGAGAAGACTAACTTTTTATGCCAACGAACACCAATAACTTAAACTAATTTGACAGACTATAAACCAATGTGATACACGTGCTCTCTAGCTATACAGTAAAAGTGTTGCTTACGTTTGATACTAGACCTACAGTCTAACTCTAACTGCATTAAGTCTAACATATAGGCCTATCTTACAATAAACTTTAAGTAAAGCTGGCTATGTAACCGCATTCATTCCAATATTGTTGCAGAGATGTTTCCTTTTACCAAGATAGCAATTTCAACAATTCACTTAGCTCAGTAAGTCAGTATAACGAAACTCTGAGATACCCTCATATGTCTAAACGTCAGTGGAGCCAAAATATAATGGTTGAGCTTGGTTGCTTGCTAAAATATATTGGAAGAAGGCCCCACTACACTGATTGAGTAGATGTAAATACATGTTAATTCATAGGCACTTGTTCTCTCTGTCACAGAGCAAGCACACTCTCGCAGTTCGTTCACGAAACGCATTCTAGTTTATTTATTTATTTATTCCGTACGTTTTTCTTGCAGCTAACTACTCCTCGCCCGATTGAGCTAGAGGCGCCATTCAAACACCAAAACGTCTGGCCCGATCCGGTGCAAGCTGCTATGACTTTTCGTGGCGGTACCCCATGCCACTCCTTTTTTATCCCTCTTTTTCATCCCCTTTTTTCTCCATAGACTTGCATGGCAGAGGTCTCTGCCATTATGACGTCATAATAGGGTCATTAAACTGGCTTGCAGCTGTGCTTCTCACTGACACCTCCGCTCGCCAAATCCAAGGAACCGCATTTTCTCTGTCCCTCTCAATTCAACTTTGAAAAAGAATAAGAGGAACCGTATTTCTCTGTCCCTCTCAATTCAACTTTGAGAAAGAATAAGAGTAACTACAGTTTCTAACCTAGCTACCGTATTTCCACTTCGTTAAGGTGAGTTGAATGGCAGCATTTTCAGAGTAGCTACTGACTGAAATTTTAATGGAAACTGATAGTTAGCCGTAGCAGCTAACATATACATTAACGTTACGTTAACGTTGGAGACGACATTTTCCGTAATTCAAGTTGTGAAGTAAACCTTTGAAGTAATTCATGAATTTAGTTGTGTGGATATAGTGACCTAAGGCTTGTATTCCCACTACGGTAACGTTAGCTGTGTTAAGCAGAGCTATCCTAGCTGTGTTAAGCAGCTGTAACATCTGAGTACGGGGCTAAAGGCTAACTAACACTACGTAACGGGAGTATCCACTGGCAGTTTCAGCTAGCCGTAACGGGGGATCATTTTCCTTAATTCAAGTTGTTAAGTAAACCTGTGAAGTAATTCATGAATTTAGTTGTGTGGTCAAGTGAGCTAAGGCTTGTATTCCTACTACGGTCACGTTAGCTATCCTAGCTGTGCGGGGCTATGCAAAGGTTGCTTATACTGAAAGAATGGTTAACTTGTTGTGGCCGATAGCGTGAGTTAACATTAACCCGTGTCCTGGGAGTAATGATTCATGAGAGACCTTGAATCATTAGGTTAACTGAAAAACGTTTGAGGATGTAGCTGTTGTAGTGTGCTCAGTTTTCGAAAACTAGACTGAAACTAAGAAGGATAACTATGACTAAATGTGACTAAAACTAATATGCACTGAATCTAAAATAGCTGCTGAATCTAAAATAGCTGCCAAAATGAACACTGAGATGTATTAATTTTGGCAGCTATTTTAGATTCAGTCTTAAGACAAAAATGCATATTAGTTTTAGTCACATTTAGTCATAGTTATCCTTCTTAGTTTCAGAAGAGGTTTTTCATGGTTGCTAGCTCTAATCAGATGTACTATAGGGTTATAAGAGAAGACTAACTTTTTATGCCAACGAACACCAATAACTAGAACTAATTTGACAGACTATAAACCAATGTGATACACGTGCTCTCTAGCTATACAGTAAAAGTGTTGCTTACGTTTGATACTAGACCTACAGTCTAACTCTAACTGCATTAAGTCTAACATATAGGCCTATCTTACAATAAACTTTAAGTAAAGCTGGCTATGTAACCGCATTCATTCCAATATTGTTACAGAGATGTTTCCTTTTACCAAGATAGCAATTTCAACAATTCACTTAGCTCAGAAAGTCACTATAACGAAACTCTGAGATACCCTCATATGTCTAAACGTCAGTGGAGCCAAAATATAATGGTTGAGCTTGGTGGCTTGCTAAAATATATTGGAAGAAGGCCCCACTACACTGGTTGAGTAGATGTAAATACATGTTAATTCATAGGCACTTGTTCTCTCTGTCACAGAGCAAGCACACTCTCGCAGTTCGTTCACGAAACGCATTCTAGTTATAAGTGTGCTTGCCCGAAGGGAAGCACAGTATTGTTATCGTCAAGTTTTCTTTATTTATTTATGTATTCTCCCCGTTTTTCTTGCAGCTAACTACTCCTCGCCCGATTGAGCTAGAGACGCCATTCAAACACCAAAACGTCCGGCCCGATCCGGTGCAGGTTGCTATGACTTTTCGTGGCGGTACTCCTTGCCACTCCTTTTTTATTCCTCTTTTTTCATCACCTTTTTCCCCCATAGACTTGCATGGCAGAGCGCTCTGCCATTATGACATCATAATAGGGTCATTAAACTGGCTTGCAGCTGTGCTTCACTGACACCTGCGCCAAATTCAAGGAACCTCGTCTCTCAGTCCCTCTCAATTCAACTTTGAAAAAGAATAAGAGTAACTACAGTTTCTAACCTAGCTACCGTATTTCCACTTCGTTAAGGTGAGTTGAATGGCAGCATTTTCAGTGTACTGACTGAAATTTTAATGGAAACTGATAGTGTTAGCCGTAGCAGCTAACGTCTCCCATCCATGGGAGTATCCACTGGCAGTTTCAGCTAGCCGTAACAGGGGATACTTTTCCTTAATTCAAGTTGTGAAGTAAACCTTTGAAGTAATTCATGAATTTAGTTGTGTGGATATAGTGGGTTAAGGCTTGTATTCCTACTACGGTAACGTTAGCTATCCTAGCTGTGTTAAGCAGCTGTAATATCTGAGTACGGGGCTAAACGTAAGCTACCTAGACCTATACGTTGTAGATATGCAAAAGTAGCTTATACTGAAAGAATGGTTACCTTGTTAGCTCACCAGTTTATTTTGTTGCTAATGTGGTTGGAGAGGACCGATAGCGTGAGTTAACATTAACCCGTGTCCTGGGAGTAATGATTCATGAGAGACCTTGAACCATTAGGTTACCTGAAAAACGTTTGAGGATGTACCTGGACACAGCGTAGCTATTGTAGTGTGCTCAGTTTTCGAAAACTAGACTGAAACTAAGAAGGATAACTATGACTAAATGTGACTAAAACTAATATGCATTTTTGTCTTAAGACTGAATCTAAAATAGCTGCCAAAATGAACACTGATAGGGGACCCCTTAATCTGCAATTCATGGTTGCTAGCTCTAATCAGATGTACTAACTAGGCTTATAAGAGAAGACTAACTTTTTATGCCAACGAACACACTAAACCCTTTCACAATAAACAAGCAAACATGAGAGAAAAACAGAGCAAGCACACTCTCGCAGTTCGTTCACGAAACGCATTCTAGTTAAATATTACTCTCAGTAATTGACAGCCATCCATGGTGGGCCTGGGGTATTTTTAGAAAGCTGGTAATTTAGTTTGTACAATTTCTCACCATAGACTTAATGCAGTACACACATGTTCATACATTTACAGTATATTATGTCATATCATGCCATTGTAAATTAGATACAAGCAAAACAATTATTTATGGAACCATAAGTTATCTGTTATCTGAATATTACTGTTTTCCACTCATACAGAGCTGTTAGGAATGTTCTTGAAGTATCCTCAGGGGTCTGCTGGGAGCCTGTTTATTTGACAAGACAGAAGCTTCTAGAAAGGCTGGTCCTCTCCGTTACCTGTCTGGTCATGCCGTTGGACCCCTCTGATGCAGCAACTGTGGGAGCAGCCTGCGCTGCTGATCGATGCCCAGAACCTCTGGCCAGTAAATGTCTGACATGACAGATGTTTCCCTGAGTGATAAACTAAATAAATGAAAACCAGAGGAAAATTAAGCACGGCCCATAAGAGTGTGGGCCGCAGATGTCAGGGGCATGGAGAAGGTTTCAGGGGGGTTTATGTGCAACATAAAAAACAAGCAAATAACAATAAAAAAAAAGTGTTCAGAAATGAGAAAATGAAAGACAGACGGAGGCAGACGTGATGAGAGAGTGGAAGAAAAGTAAGTTGGTAAACTCTGGGTTCTCCACAGGAAAGCCAAACAGAGAGTTCCTGCGTCATTGGCTTTCTTCACTTAGATGCAGGTGTGCAGAGGTAAGTACTGTGCCATCATCACCCACTCAGAATGTTCTGAAAAGTATGTCTATGTTCACACCTGTAATAAGGGTGGCAAGTGGGAGCCTTCTGCCACAGACCGAGAGGAACTTATGTAAAATTATGGTGTACAGAAATAGACTGCAGGTTAAAATAGACAAAGAAGACCTATAGGACTTTTCTTTGGATTACATTTCACAGCTCTGGTAAGAATCTAGATCAAGAGGTACCCTGTACCCTGTAAACCCTGTCTCTGGGTAGATTACTAACATACCCAACATACCCAACATACCCATACTAACATACCCAACCTATCCTGCCTTGAAACAGATTCAGTGCTAGAGAGATGGGAAACAAGTCGGTGGTAATAGAGTAAATAGCAGCACAATGTCTCTACAATATAATGTGGCTACTTGCCTCTTATTGTCTAAGTTCATAAGCTATCATCAAAAGTATAAAAACACAGGACTTAGGTGGATTCTAGAATCTATTTTCATGTTTTTTCTCTAAAATAAAGGGAATCCCATTGGAAGAAGTCAATTTCATGGATGTGCCCAAAATAAATGCTATCATTGAGAAAAAGCAGAAAGCCAAACATAACCTAATGCATACATCACAAATGCCCATGTCCAAATCTGTTGGATGCATGCAACAACAGGTATGCAAGACAATGTGCTGTGGTAATTGGTCAGAAATACCTTATTTTTTTGTTATCTTGTTATTAATACCACAAATATGCGTCTTGGTCGTGGCTGAAATAGATTTAGCATTTATTGGGACAGTGAGTGTGTGAGTGTGAGTGAGAGAGAGATGTGAACTAAGTATAAAATATGGCAAATGTGGTCTTGACCCACAGAAGGACTGATTCGTCCAGCTGAAGTGTCAGTGATGGCGCCTGTCAGTGTTAAAACCGCATGGGCTCTTTTAGCTCTCATTCTATCCAACTGCATCAGTGGACTCCTGGGATCCAGCCCAATCCTCACGGCTTGATACAAACACACACAGACTGACGCACACACTCATCCACCTTTACACATCGCATGCACTGTGCCCTTAGGCAAAGCACACCTGTGTACACACATGCATGCCATCTCCCTGGCACGAGAGATGAGAATAAATTATGACAGAAAAGAAAAGTTTGCTTTTAACCTCGTTATCGATGCGCATTAGTAATCTGCTCTCTGTCTCTCTCGCATGATCAACTCAGCGGGTCTCTGAGGATCTAACACACTGGATTGCGGTTTTTATCCAGTCAGTGCAGTTCCCCAGATGGAATCCAGCAAAGCTGTTCTTCACAAACTAAGAAACACCTTTTTGACATCAGACAAACTATGTGGTCTGAACTCTCAGCACAACTTTGCAATATCATCTTGTTCTTTGCTTCAATGATATCAGTGTGATATTAGGAATAACTCTTCCCCCAGAAATAGTGCCCTAAAGGCATACAAGATATGAGGTCAGTTCTGCTGGCATACCTGGTCTCAGGAACATTAGCCTGGTGGTGCTCAGAACTGTCTCTGATGACGATATATCGATTGCATTCCATTTGAGACTCTTCAGCTACTTCAGTAACAATGGAGACTGGTGCATGAAAAGTGTGTTTAGGTGAATAGCTATAGATGAATGGTGTGTGTTTGGACATGTGGTGTAAGCACAACATGTACCATCCTCAAACGAACGCAGGGGTACTAAAATAATGTCAGTACAGTGGTACCATGGACGAGTGCCAATTGTGCATAAATGCAAAAACTTTGCATAAATGCTATTACTCTCCTCACAATAATGTTGATACTGTCCTGACAACAGCACCAATACAATGTTGATGATCTCACCTGATTGGATAGGCATCAACTATTCAAGACAACAGCAGATCAATTAAGAAAACATGGAGGCGCCACACACAGTCTACCATAGTGGTCAAAATAAAAGATCAGCTACAAATCAGTCTCATCTAACTAGATGTACCTAACCAAAGAATTAAAGGATAGTGTGTGTATGTGTGTGTGAGCGAACATACACAAACATCTGTTCATATACACTCACATACACAAACACCTGCACACACATAGCATAGACATGGACATGGCCATAGACATATTGACAAAATCACTCACATTCAAACCAGTATTCATTCAAATACACTCATGGAAAGGCAGGCCCAAGCTCACAGGCAGACAGGACTACCTCATTATCATAGCAATTATCACTAATTGTTCCTGTGGCTTCAGTTTGTGTGTGTGTGTGTGTGTGTTGTGAAGTTTTGATTAAAAATCCTCAGCATAGGTTTGCATTTAGCTTCTTGCGTCAGTGCTGCCTCTAACCCTCTCCTCTGTCTTTCTCACACACGCACAAGCATACAATGACGCATAAAGCACCCTTGCATTCACACACGTTTTATATCCATATGTATTCATCTGTGCCGAGGTTGTGCCTTCCGTATTTCTCCATTTAGAACCTAATGTCGTCTGACACCTTGATATCACAGCGCGCGCAAACACAGACACGCGTGCGCATACATCATCTCTCTCATTCCCTCTCTCTCACTTTCACACACAGACAAACACACAGATTTACAGTCACCCATTCCATTACACACACACACACACACTCACACATACACATACATCATCTCTCTCTCATTCCCTTTCTCTCACTTCCGCAAACAGACACACACACAATTACAATCACACATTCCCTCACACACACACATACACACACACTCTCACACACACATTGCTCCAGGCTGCTTTTGCAGGGTCTCTCTCCTCTCACAGGAAATAATGCAACTAAGGCTGCTCCTGTGTATCTAATTCTGGCGGTCTGTGTGTCGGTGTGTGTGCGTGTGTGTGTGTAGACATGACACATACCTACCTGTCACCTTCTTTCCCACCTCGGTCTTCCTACCTGAAGGGTGACACAATGGCAGTCCCTGTCCCCTATGACGGCATTCAGCTCTGATGACCTCACTGAGGGCTTTATTTGGTGGGCATCGGTGGGCACCATTGTGCACTGATGAGACTCAATGCACCGTGAGGCATGAGTGTTTTATGAGTGTTTGGCCTACAGGGGCTGAGGGAGACAAACGTGTCCTTTGTTCAGTGAGGTAAATTCGGTGTTGGAGCGGTTCAGACGGAAGGAGTTTGTTTTTAAGAGATGGTAAAATATGCACAGACAGGAAACGCAGTCTCACTGGTCAGTGTAGGATGTAAATAAGTAAGTGCGCATGAGAGTGTTCAGTGGGATTTCAGTGGGATATTGGTGTCATCTATGAGGGATATCATACTTCGGTCTCTTTACAATCTCTTGGAGGTCTACTGTCAGAATAATCTCACAGTCTTGACCTCGGTTCTTCATTCCACAAGGATACACCTGGAGCAGACGTGTTGTCCTGTTGGTTATGAGTGTGTTGAAAGTCAACACTAAGAAGGCTGGCTTTGTATCATAGACCCACCTGCAACTTAACAGAGATGAACCTGGAGTGACGTAGAAAATGTAAAAGATTGTATACACACTATGGGAGACTGAATTAAACAAATTAAGGGGAAACATCTGACTATTTGCATGAAGGAGTTAAGGAGCCATAAACAAACTCATTATCTTCTAGCCTGCAGGGAGAGGCTGTCAGTGATGAAGTGATCACTCAAATCAATGTCTGACCTTTAATCCCAATAGGTCAATGAAAGGTCATCAGGGTGTGATTTATGTCTCTAAGTATTAACATATTAACACACAATGTGGAATATAGAACAATGTATCACAAGTTTCCTTTTAATGTAACAAACGAATTAAGGTACAATCTGCACATTCTAAATGAATGGAGGTACAAAGACAAAAAGAGAAATTCATAACACATTGAGTTTTTAATTAAACTCATACTTCACAGGTTGCCATTTTGCACAGCTTAGGAGTATGGGGGAGTGACAAAGAAATAAAAAATTCAGCAGTACTGCACCTCCACCAAAAGTGCTGGTGTCTATTTAAACAGAATGACTGTGCAGTGAATAATTCAAAGCTGTGGTTTGGATTTACAGCTTAATAAAAACTCACACACACACACACACACACACACACACACACACACACACACACACACACACACACACACACACACTCTCACACACTCACACACAAACACACACAGACACAAGTTATCAAAGTAAGAGGGTGGCGGAATTCATTTAAATTCACAGTAGAAAGTGTACATGATCATAAAGTTAGTACAACATTTTTTGAACACAAAGAGTAATAATAAATAATAATTCATTTTATTTTTACCGCACTTTTCATTTATCCGGATCTCTCTCTTACGCTCTCCCTCGCACGCACACTCTATCTTAGTGTGTGTGTGTGTGTGTGTGTGTGTGTGTGTGTGTGTGTGTGTGTGCGCATATAACAAGCAGTATATCTGAGTATATCTATCTTAGTGTGTGTGCGTGTGTGTGTGTGTGGGTGTGCGTGTGTGCGTGAGAGAGGTCTGAGAGAGAGAGAGAGAGAGAGAGAGAGATAGAGAGTGTAACCCAAATCAAATTAGCACTGTTGCCCTTGGCGGGAGACAAGCCATCATCCCATACCATTGTTATCGTACTGTCAGCACAGCCTGTGTTGAGTAATGACGAGACCAACAGAGAAAGACTGTCAGAAAAATGGTGCATGTTAACACTTGGGTGCTTGTGTGTGTGTTACTGTGCACATTTATGTGTCCTGTTGTGTGAAAGTCTGGACCCTGCGTTATATCCGTCTCCCTCCTCATGAGCAGAGGTCCAGGGCCGTGGTCAGACACACTCTTTGGACTGATCTGGAATGGACGGATTTAGAGTAGAGAAGGAGTCAAATTGGCTTCTAGAACTTCTTAAAAAAAAATCAATTCATCATTTTTCTTTGTTTAGAGTCTTGAAAGGCTTGTGTAAATCTTTGCGGAACCCTTAAAAGCTCCCATAGGAAAAACACGCTAACGGTGCAAACCCATGCCACCGTTGTGAGCGACGCAATCTCTAAACCCAATGCATTTCAATGGGAGCCAATCCATTGTGACGTAAATGAGCGATCTGAGCGACGCGTCCGTTGAAAATTCGAACATGTTGAAACTTATGCAAATGAGGAGCGATATTTCCCGGCAGCAGCCAAAGAGATTGTTTGGTGTCGTCTTTGACGGTTTGAAAATTGTAGGACTGTATGCTATTTCCACACGCTACACCACGCCCACTCAAAGCGATGGAATTTGATCGCGTCGCTGTCATGGGTTTGCACCGTAAGCACCCTGCATTCATCGCCGTGGATACATAAAGCTCTTTGTCTGTCCCATGGCTCCGGCTTTAATACAAAAACTTCAAAGTGACTGTCTGTCTGTATGTGTATGAATTCATAATCTAAGAATCTCATTACACTTTGTTTTATAAATCAGTGTAATTTTAATAAAATAAGATGAAAACTTATAATGTAATACATCATAGCAGACTCTACTACATTCAGCATTTCGGTAACACTTTCTATGAAGCCCAGCGTTATAAGGCCCTATAAGGACATTATAAGGGCCTTAATAATGACTTATAGCGATTGCTACGATGACTTATAGCTACTTTATAACTACGTATAATGTCTTCATGATGACTCATAATCACCTTTATGATACATTATATCAGTTCATTATGAATGGTTATAATGGCATTTCCATTAAAGTGACAGATCAGATACCTTACATTGCATTAGGTATGCTGTAAATCCACTTTGACATTTGCACAGATAAGTGTCTGTATGGTAGGGGCTTGGGCTTCAAAAGCACATTATGATGGAGTGAATCATCTCTGTGCTCTGCATAGACTGGCATCCATATTTCCCTCTGATGATGGCTCATTGAATGGCCGCCAAGATGAATATCTCACAGCACCTCTAAATGTGTTGGTTCTAATTACTCTCATAGGCATGTCATGTTGGGAAATGATCGCATCATATAAAGCGCACGGGTGAATGAATGCCATTCATCTGATTCCCCAAATCTCCCAATGGTCATATAGTTGTATGCTTGTTTTTGATATTTATTTTACCATCAAACTGCACATTTGAAAATATATTGCATTGATAGATATCTATTCTTCACAATTGTATCTTATCATTAGCCTGACGATGTCATCTATCTATAAATCCAGGAATCTCAGTGTGTCTGTCCGTCTAGGGCGTATCTCCCTGACGGTAGTTACGTTAGTTATGAGATTTCGCATGTAGCTTACACATGTCATGAACCTGTGCATCCTTGATTTTGAAGATTTTTGAATTCATAGTTCGCGAGATATTTGTATTTTACCGTTTCCCGTAGGCACTAATGGGTTATCGTTTCCCGTAGCAAGTCCCACTGACCGATGGTGCACCGAAATGACGTCACAATCAAACAAAATACTCTTAGCGGTATTAAACTATCCTGCCTTCACTCAAAGTTCAGATGAGCGTTGGATACGATAAGGAGGTCCGCATTCAAATTCTTCTTGGTGAACAGATACAGACTTTTGCTCAGGTAATCTTAAGAGAGTGATTGATTTTATAGATTCGTTTATTTTTAAGCTTCTTTTCTGCACTTATTCGACTTACAACTTGGCAAACTCATTTCATAAGCATGGTTGAAATGTAACTGTGATTACAGCACTTATTCATGGCATATGCAAAACGCATGAATTTTACTCTATAGTAACTCTCTCTCTGAATTCATATTTCTATTTTATCGTTTGCGTTAGAGCATACCTGGGCATTGTACGGCCCGCGGGCCAAATACGGCCCTCCGGGTGATTCTGACCGGCCCGCGAAAGATTACATGATAATTCAATTTTTTTTTTTTTTTTTTTTTTTTTACAAAAAAATCATTTTCATTTTCAAACTGTTTTCTTAAGGACTTCGGAATACCAGCTGTAAACACAGCTGAAGTGTTGAAATTGAACTTGAAATTGAATAAGGTGCCAGATATCTAGAGACTTCCAGGCGAAAAACACCTGTTGGTTTGCCCAACGATAGATGCTGCGTGTGCTTTCTATTACTGTGTATGCATGGCAAGTTTGAGAGCGCCGAAGTTGCGTAGTGGCCGCAAGCGGTATTGCAGACAGACAGAGATTTCAAATTGGATATGAAGATGAAATCTGACATATAGTTTCAGCGTTAAACTAATAACATAATTGCTGTCTGTGGTTCTATATGGGCTGTGGAAATAATTTAGAAAAATTATAGTTTGAGATGGATTGATAATTGATATAATTGAGAACCCCTGGTTAAATGTGTTCTTGGACACATCAATTTGAAAGCTGGACCAAAGTGTTTGATTTAATTCAATTACAACAAGGCCTAATACAAAGATAAGCTGTAAGTACAGTTTGGAGTCTGGACAGTATTTTTTACTCAACGCCTCAATAGGTAGATCTTGCCTTCACCAAGGCAAAGGTTGGTGATCTTAGGCCTAAAAAGTTTGGGGACCACTGATGTAGGCATATAAAGTCAAAAAGGCAACAAAACTGGGACAATTTTCTTAACACAGTTACACAGTTCAGTGACTTGTTGTCTTGTTTATTTTGGCTACAAAGATGATGTGATGTCTTTAGAAAGCTAAGAAAATCCTTGTTTCAATAGTATATGAAACTCAAAATGCCCTTTGTTATTAATGTGACTAAAAATGAGTCAAATGTTACACATTTTGTTTATCATTTTGGAAATTCAATTTGAATAAATTATATTTTTGAAAGCTAACATCACATTTGAAATGCCAAATAATAACATACACTCTTACTCTTATTATGCATAATTGAGTTCGGCATTTTGGCCCGGCCCTCCAAAATATTTTCAGTTGCTCATTTGGCCCCCTGGGGAAAATAATTGCCCACCCCGGCGTTAGAGTATACACCGTTTGAGTATACACCGCTACAAATGGTAGCTTATTGATAAGCCTCGGAGGCTTTTAGATTGTCCATTGCTTTCCCATCTGTTGCTATGGAGTCCTAGTCTGGGAAGTCCCGCCCCACTTCTTCCGGCCAAATTGATTTTGCCTCTGCACTGGGTCTGGCCAACTTTGGATAGCCGTTCATTTCAAGATTTCCAGAATCCTTGGAGCCAATCACAAACTGGCTTTTGGCTACCTGGCGCGCCATTGGCGGATTTAAACTTACCACGGCTACGTTACAAAATCTACTGCACGGAGAGTTTTTAAACATTGGACATGGTGGCCGCCGAAGCACCGCAAAACTTCGATAAGGCAAGTTTTCTTTGAAAACAGAACAGAAACTTGCCCTGGAACAATTCATACAGAAAAAAATATGTGTTTGCTTTATTACCGATCGTTGTATCGTTGTATAGTATCGTTGGTCTGATTGGTTAAAGGCGTGTCCAATTACGTGAGTGAAGTGGATCGCTGATGAGTAGTTTGCCAGACTAACTGAACAAATGAAATGCAGTGAAGGGGCGGGGAATTCCCAGACAAATGGAGTCCAAGAAATACGCTCAAATCTCGCTGTAAGTTATGTTGGGCCCACGTCGTCATGTTATCCTCCCAGTCCTGCACTGAATTCGGGTGGGGGATAGTAACGCCATCTCCAGTCAGAGTATTTAAACTGTGTTCCCATTGTAAGGACATAATTAGATTACGATCTGTCTGAGAATGGGCTGTCAAAGCTAGCATCATCGAAGTCATACAGTAGCCTACAGTACATTAGGCTACATACATTCAATAAAATGAACCTACATTTGAGTCCAACTGCATGACCATTCTTACCCTACACTTACCCTTACAATAAAGAAGTGGTCCTATTTCAACCATAACTTCATTTTAAATAATTTCTTTCTTTATGACATTTAGTTTATAGTTTAGACAGCAACTTTGACATCTAAATTCAACTGCATCCACTACATAATCTCAAACTTTATTTGTTGGTATATCTCCAAAAAGGCTATACAACATTAAAACATTTCTTAATGAAAAGGAAACTTGCATCACAATAATACTTCAGTGTAACCTGTACCTATGTGGAGTGCAAATATGTCTTGCTATTACACTACCCAACAGCTACACCTACGTCTGCTAACACTACAGAATGCATAATTCCTACGGGCACTGCACTAGTACTCATAATTCTAGTCAGAATATGAGTCTGATACTGCTCCATTGAGCTGTGATTATGGGGCGTGTTTCAACGAACCAGGAAAGAAAATGCCTCTTTGCTCAATTGGATACCTGGAACCGATCAGAGCAACGTAGTATGACCATCTCATACATTATACTTTTACCGGATCCCGTTGGAAGGACGGCAAAAACATCTTTTTGATCAACAAATGCCTTAATCGCGTTTCTCTGTTCCTCTTTTAAAATGAATGCGCTGTCAATATCTGTGAGATATGCATGCTCAGGTTATACTTATTAGCAGCGAGGCTAGCTAGCTACTTTGTGTTTCAATGGGTTTTTGGTCTTAGCGTTAGCAATAGCCTAACAATAATGGGCTAGAGAGCTTCGGATAAGACCTACAATACTCAGCAACATTCGTGTTACACATACACAACTAACCGAGTCAATATAGACATAAAAAAGTCGTGTAGATAGCTTAATTCACATAAAATATTTCCCACTAACAGGCTCCCGAGACGCCGCCATCTTGGTACGATTTCGAATCTACCATTAATTCAACTCAAGCCATCTATCCATCATCGTATAAAGCCCGTCCTGACAATTTGATTGGCTAGATCCGTTTCGGATCTGTGATAATTTCTCCCCAACGGAGCAGTGTCAGACCGAACTTCCAGACCAAAAATGTTGTGGGCGGGGTTAGGTATCCAGGCTATCATATCATACTTGTCCTCATTATGTGTATTAATTTACAATCTAACAAAGAGTCTTCATCGTATAATGTTTAAACTACACTGAACCTCACACTGCACCCCTTATCATATATCTCAAATATATTCAACAACATCAAAGCAGACAACGAAGCAGTACTATCAAGACTTTTTTGCCCAAAATAAATCTCAACCTTTTGAATCCATGGCAACGAGACAGCAATGCTTGCTATATACAGAAAAACATTTCATCAGCACAACAGAACCACTCCTAGATCTCTCCAAGACGGTCCTAATCAGTAAGCGCTGACCCTTCACTCAAGTCGTTCAGGGATGAGTCAAGCTAAGTGATATTTTAGTGCTTTAGTTCGGAATCTGCACTCATTTGAGCTGCTGGAGGTTGCTGCAGTGGACGTCACAGTAGGAGTTAGAACAGGATCAGCAAGGGCACTTGGACTTGCTGTTTGTTATAAGAGCTTGATGTAGGTCATAGCTTCCTCCATTATCTCAATATAACCCTGCTGGAAAATCAATACAGTTGGTGATAGAGGTGGAGTGGGTGGAGAGAGCGATAGAGATAGAGAGAGAGAGAGAGAGAGAGAGAGAGAGAGAGAGAGAGAGAGAGAAAGAGAAAGAGAGAGCGAGGGAGAGAGAGTAAGAGAGAGAGAGAGAGAGAGAGAGAGAGAGAGAGAGAGAGCAGGGAGATGGCGAGAGATTTAGACAGATGGAGATAGCAGAGTTAGCTCTGACCTGACTTAAATTCAATAGCAATTTAGCCAGAGCTAAAAGATTCACTCACCAGAAAGTAATTCCATGCCATTCTCAATCTGTGGAATGAACCTAGAAATGTGACTGAATAGATGTAGCTCTTGTGAAAGGCAGGTGGTCCAAATTAGGCCACACACACACGCACACACAGGTCAATATTAGTGGGAGGGGGGATGCTGGCCAACAACCTTGGCCTTTTGTCTGTCAGTTCCACTGATTTGGTTCGGTTTTCTGGACTCATCATTGTGGGCAGCTGGTGTGGTCAGCTGTCAACCCTGAGCAGTTGCACTGTGCAGATTTTAGAGTTCATATTTGTTAGAGTGCATTGGAATGGATTTGTCCGATGTAAAAAATGTATTATATGGCAACGACCATGGCCAGCCGCGTATTGCCCTCCTCGCTGGTCTGATACGGATCTGATGACTATAAGACTTCAACAGCGATCTTAAAATCATCATAATTTCATTAACATTTTCAGTTTCTCATTCATCAGCTGTAGCTGGTGAATTGTGGACTGTAGTCAACAATTATAATTTATACCTTCTGCAATGCCCACAGCATAGGCCAGACAGATGTAGTTCAGCTGTCCTATACATAAAAGGAATTTGATTTTCTCTTTGAGTGGGGCATATAGAATTATAGCTCTGCCTTATTAATCTTTCAGTCAGAAGGGCCACTTTTACATAACACTCTCACTGAACTTTCAGCACAAGACGCAAAATAGGATATCAGTCTCACATCAATCAGACCCTGGATGGAGGTGGAGTTGAAGCAATCTACAGTGGGTGCATGTTGTAAATGTCATCATGTTCTCCTACAACAGAACAGAGGGATGAAGTCTGTCATATCACATATATTTGTACTCAGTACCTCTAGCTGCCTCCATCAATCATCTTATTTTTGTGACCCCTTTCCAAAGAAGTGTGTGTGTGTGTGTGTGTGTGTGTGTGTGTGTGTGTGTGTGTGTGTGTGTGTGTTTCATCAAAAAGAAGGGGCTCCTGTGTGATCTGAGAAAAGAAGTTTACCTCTGATAAAGTTTGAGGCCTCTCGGGAGCCACCGTGAGAGAGGACACCCATTTCAGTACAGCAGGGAAACATTGGGGTCAACAAATGACAATGGGGTTTGAGTCTTCATTTCATTCTGTGTTTGTGTTTGTGTTTGTGTGTGTGTGTGTGTGTGTGTGTGTGTGTGTGTGTGTGTGTGTGTGTGTGTGTTTGTGTGTGTGTGTTTGGGTGTGTGTGGTGTTTAGGTGTCTGTGTTGCATTCAGGTGTCTCTGCATGTGTGCCGGCTGCTTCAAGAGTGTGTGTTTTTGTGCAACATTAAACTTTAATCAAGACAAGTGTGTTTCCTTACCATTGAAATTGAGTTCAAGGACTCTCTAACATGTGTGTCATTAAGCTTTCATTGTGGTGTGGATGTGAGCGTGTGTGGGGGGGTAATTCAACTTATTACCGTGTGTGTTTGTTTTCTTGAAGAGCACACCTCATCGTGATTGGAGACTGTAAGTGTGTGTGTGTGAGTGTAGAAGTGTGCATACAGGTGTGAATGCAAGTGTGTGTGTGTTGGAGCACAGGATGTGTGATGTCCTTGCGGACTTCTTCACCCTTTGAATGGATTTCACTTTCTTCGCCCTCTCTCTCTCTCTCTCATCCAGAGGCCTCCCTTCTGTCTCCAAAGTGGACGGATCATTGGATCAGCCCTGAAGAGACTCTCCAGACCGCTTCCACCCACCTTCCTCTACCTGCCCTCTACCACCCCTGTTCCAGTCCCCCCCATCCCTGTGGAGCTCTCCAGTTATGAGCCTAATTATCAGGCAGACAGCAGACAGTTGAGACACTGATGAGGTCCCTCATCAGTGTGAGAGGAGGAAAAGAGGGAGGGGAGGATGTTTGGGTGTGAGTTTGGCTTCACTCTGAAGATCCTTCTGGGTGTTAAAAGGCACTGAGCTCCTTCGTATAAACCCACTGCGGTGTCTTGACACGGGCATGTTTATACAACTGGTCTGTGTGACTTCAGACACAAGATCATGCGTGCGTGAGAGCTGTGTGCTCGACTGCTCATGAAGGCTTTTACAACCCGAGAGGAAACATAGATATAAAACACAAATATAAAATATAGCTGCAAGCAGCAATGGAGGGTTCATGCAGCGAATCGGCCAAATTCGATTGGCTGTTGAAGGCGAATGCTTTCAGAACTCAATGCAGTGATAAAGCATGGTCTTTAGAAAGTCCGTGCCAATTTTGGTGAAGATCGGATCAAATTCGCGACCTGTGCAAACTTTTTAGTGTTTTGGATTAAATTAAGGTCAAAGGTCACCAAATGTATTGATTGTCCCCCAGATGGGGTCAGCAGTCCATGTACCAAGTTTGGTTTTGATACATTACAGGGTTGCCGAGATATGAGCTCACTTCCTGTTTGGCGGCTTTGCCGCCTAATTCGATTGGCTGCTACTGGCGAACGCTTTCGTCAATTGTTCCAGAAACTTATGCAGTTATAAGGCATGGTCTAATGATGGTCTGTGCCAATTTTGGTGAAGATCAGATCAAATTTGTGACCTGTGTTTGCTTTTTAGTGTTTTTGACTAAATTCAATATGGCGCCCTTATCAATTATGATAATGTCACATATTTGCATGTGTCAATCTAAAGACCTCCAAGAGCATGTATAGATCCCACTAGTAAGTTAGAATTCCAAACACGTCAACAGCTACAGGCCAAAAGGCATTTTTGCTAATTACAGCGCCACCTAGAGGTCAAAGGTCACCAAATTTCGTAAGCGTCTTCCTGACGAGGTAAGCGGTCCATGTAGTAAGTTTGGTCTTGATACATGAAATCGTTGCTGAGATATGAGCCCACTTCCTGTCTGGGGACTTCGTCGCAAACTTTGATTGGCTGTCACGGGCGAACGGTTTTAGTTGCGAAGATGTAATCCAATAACTTTTGTGAGGCTTGGTCTGAAGATGATGTGTGTCAAGTTTGGTGTTGATCGGACAAAAATTGTGACCCGTGAAACTTTTTGAAGGTTTTTGATCAAATCCAAAATGGCGGAAAATCCATCATGGCGCAAAATGACGTCATAGGGTGCGTTGAACTCGTGCTGGTCCAAGGATTCCAAGGATGCCTCATTTTTGAAAATCGGGCCAACGGGTCAAAAGTTACTTGTGTGAACGTACGTCCAACTTTGACCTGTTGGTGGCGCTAGAGCGCTACATCTGCCTACATGAAACTTGGTGAAATGAATCATGGGACTGTCCCCAATCAGTGTGCCAAATTTCACAACTTTTTACCAGACGGTTCTATGGGCTGCCATAGGATCCCAGCACAGAATCATAATAATAAATATAGCTGCAAGCAGCAATGGAGGGTTCATGCAGCGAATCGGCCAAATTCGATTGGCTGTTGAAGGCGAATGCTTTCAGAGCGCAATGCAGTGATAAAGCATGGTCTTTAGAAAGTCCGTGCCAATTTTGGTGAAGATCGGATCAAATTTGCGACCTGTGCAAACTTTTTAGTGTTTTGGATTAAATTAAGGTCAAAGGTCACCAAATGTATTGATTGTCCCCCAGATGGGGTCAGCAGTCCATGTACCAAGTTTGGTTTTCATACATTACAGGGTTGCCGAGATATGAGCTCACTTCCTGTTTGGCGGCTTCGCCGCCTATTTCGATTGGCTGCTACTGGCAAACGCTTTCATCAATTGTTCCATAAACGAATGCAGTTGTAAATCATGGTCTAATGATGGTCTGCGCCAATTTTGGTGAAGATCAGATCAAATTTGTGACCTGTGTTTGCTTTTTAGTGTTTTTGACTAAATTCAATATGGCGCCCTGATCAATTATGATAATGTCACATATTTGCATATGTCAAACTAAAGACCTCCAAGAGCATGTATAGATCCCACTCGTAAGTTGAAATTCCAAACACGTCAACAGCTACAGGCCAAAATGCATTTTTGCTAATTACAGCGCCACCTAGAGGTCAAAGGTCACCAAATTTCTTAAGCGTCTTCCTGATGAGGTAAGCGGTCCATGTAATAAGTTTGGTCATGATACATGAAATCTTTGCTGAGATATGAGCCCACGTCCTGTCTGGCGACTTCGTCGCAAACTTTGATTGGCTGTCACGGGCGAACGGTTTTAGTTGCGAAGATGTAATCCAATAACTTTTGTGAGGCTTGGTCTGAAGATGATGTGTGTCAAGTTTGGTGTTGATCGGACAAACATTGTGACCCGTGAAGATTTTTGAAGGTTTTTGATAAAATCCAAAATGGCGGAAAATCCATCATGGCGCAAAATGACGTCATAGGGTGCGTTGAACTCGTGCTGGTCCAAGGATTCCAAGGATGCCTCATTTTTGAAAATCGGGCCAACGGGTCAAAAGTTACGTGTGTGAACGTACGTCCAACTTTGACCTGTTGGTGGCGCTAGAGCGCTACATCTGCCTACATGAAACTTGGTGAAATGAATCATGGGACTGTCCCCAATCAGTGTGCCAAATTTCACAACTTTTTACCAGACGGTTCTATGGGCTGCCATAGGATCCCAGCACAGAATAATAATAATAAGAAAACATAGAAACACAATAGGTTTCTGCAGCTTCGCTGCATGAACCCTAAATATAGCTGCAAGCAGCAATGGAGGGTTCATGCAGCGAATCGGCCAAATTCGATTGGCTGTTGAAGGCGAATGCTTTCAGAGCGCAATGCAGTGATAAAGCATGGTCTTTAGAAAGTCCGTGCCAATTTTGGTGAAGATCGGATCAAATTTGCGACCTGTGCAAACTTTTTAGTGTTTTGGATTAAATTAAGGTCAAAGGTCACCAAATGTATTGATTGTCCCCCAGATGGGGTCAGCAGTCCATGTACCAAGTTTGGTTTTGATACATTACAGGGTTGCCGAGATATGAGCTCACTTCCTGTTTGGCGGCTTCGCCGCCTAATTCGATTGGCTGCTACTGGCGAACGCTTTCGTCAATTGTTCCATAAACGTATGCAGTTATAAGGCATGGTCTAATGATGGTCTGCGCCAATTTTTGTGAAGATCAGATCAAATTTGTGACCTGTGTTTGCTTTTTAGTGTTTTTGACTAAATTCAATATGGCGCCCTGATCAATTATGATAATGTCACATATTTGCATGTGTCAATCTAAAGACCTCCAAGAGCATGTATAGATCCCACTAATAAGTTGAAATTCCAAACACGTCAACAGCTACAGGCTAAAAGGCATTTTTGCTAATTACAGCGCCACCTAGAGGTCAAAGGTCACCAAATTTCTTAAGCGTCTTCCTGATGAGGTAAGCGGTCCATGTAGTAAGTTTGGTCTTGATACATGAAATCGTTGCTGAGATATGAGCCCACGTCCTGTCTGGCGACTTCGTCGCAAACTTTGATTGGCTGTCACGGGCGAACGGTTTTAGTTGCGAAGATGTACTACAATGTTTTTTGTGAGGCTTGGTCCGAAGATGATTTGTGTCAAGTTTGGTGTTGATCGGACAAAAATTGTTACCCGTGAAACTTTTTGAAGGTTTTTAATAAAATCCAAAATGGCGGAAAATCCATCATGGCGCAAAATGACGTCATAGGGTGCGTTGAACTCGTCCTGGTCCAAGGATTCCAAGGATGCCTCATTTTTGAAAATCGGGCCAACGGGTCAAAAGTTACGTGTGTGAACATACGTCCAACTTTGACCTGTTGGTGGCGCTAGAGCGCTACATCTGCCTACATGAAACTTGGTGAAATGAATCATGGGACTGTCCTCAATCAGTGTGCCAAATTTCACAACTTTTTACCAGACGGTTCTATGGGCTGCCATAGGATCCCAGCAAAGAATCATAATAATAAATATAGCTGCAAGCAGCGATGGAGGGTTCATGCAGCGAATCGGCCAAATTCGATTGGCTGTTGAAGGCGAATGCTTTCAGAGCGCAATGCAGTGATAAAGCATGGTCTTTAGAAAGTCCGTGCCAATTTTGGTGAAGATCGGATCAAATTTGCGACCTGTGCAAACTTTTTAGTGTTTTGGATTAAATTAAGGTCAAAGGTCACCAAATGTATTGATTGTCCCCCAGATGGGGTCAGCAGTCCATGTACCAAGTTTGGTTTTGATACATTACAGGGTTGCCGAGATATGAGCTCACTTCCTGTTTGGCGGCTTCGCCGCCTAATTCGATTGGCTGCTACTGGCGAACGGTTTCGTCAATTGTTCCATAAACTTATGCAGTTATAAGGCATGGTCTAATGATGGTCTGCGCTAATTTTGGTGAAGATCAGATCAAATTTGTGACCTGTGTTTGCTTTTTAGTGTTTTTGACTAAATTCAATATGGCGCCCTGATCAATTATGATAATGTCACATATTTGCATGTGTCAATCTAAAGACCTCCAAGAGCATGTATAGATCCCACTAGTAAGTTGAAATTCCAAACACGTCAACAGCTACAGGCCAAAATGCATTTTTGCTAATTACAGCGCCACCTAGAGGTCAAAGGTCACCAAATTTCTTAAGCGTCTTCCTGATGGGGTAAGCGGTCCATGTAGTAAGTTTGGTCTTGATAAATCAAATCGTGGCTGAGATATGAGCCCACGTCCTGTCTGGCGACTTTGTCGCAAACTTTGATTGGCTGTAACGGGCGAACGGTTTTAGTTGCGAAGATGTAATCCAATAACTTTTGTGAGGCTTGGTCTGAAGATGATGTGTGTCAAGTTTGGTGTTGATCGGACAAAAATTGTGACCCGTGAACTTTTTTGAAGGTTTTTGATAAAATCCAAAATGGCGGAAAATCCATCATGGCGCAAAATGACGTCATAGGGTGCGTTGAACTTGTGCTGGTCCAAGGATTCCAAAGATGCCTCATTTTTGAAAATCGGGCCAATGGGTCAAAAGTTACGTGTGTGAACGTACGTCCAACTTTGACCTGTTGGTGGCGCTAGAGCGCTACATCTGCCTACATGAAACTTGGTGAAATGAATCATGGGACTGTCCCCAATCAGTTTGCCAAATTTCACAACTTTTTACCAGACGGTTCTATGGGCTGCCATAGGATCCCAGCACAGAATAATAATAATAAATATAGCTGCAAGCAGCGATGGCGGTTTCCTCCTCCAGACATTGCGAACCAGGGAAAAATGTATTTTTGTGACAATTTGTCATTGTATAGAAAGATCCATGCTGCAGACTTGCCAATGGGATATTACATTTCAAATGCATTACTTTGAAGATCCTCAAGGGCCATGGCTTCAAGCTAAGAGTGAGAAGGGGTGTGGTCATCCCTACATTTCCTTTAATGTTGTGTGTGTGTGCTTCAAAGGAGCCTGTCAGTGTGTGTGTGTGTGTGTGTGTGTGTGTGTGTGTGTGTGTGTGTGTGTGTGTGTGTGTGTGTGTGTGTGTGTGTGTGTGTGTGTGTGTGTGTGTGTGTGTGTGTGTGTGTGTGTGTGTGTGTGTGTGTGTGTGTGTGTGTGTGTGTGTGTGTGAGAGAGAATCTGGAGCACACACGCGCAAAGGAGCAGAGAGAGAGAGTCCTTCTACTGAAAATCACCCTAGAAATTAGCCAAGCATGCCTATTTCAAATATTCACCAAAAATCTACTTTTCATCTTACAGTCAATTTTTTTTCAGATTTGTGTTCTAAACATTCTCAAGTGTCTTCACATGAACTTGTGATTCAATCAGAGTATCACTTTTTGACCTGTTGATGTGTAAAGCATTGTTTAAGCGTTAACAATTTATCCAATTTGCTTTATATCAATCATTTTTGAAGATATGAAGTTGCCTTTGAACATGGCAACATGTTGTAGTGTCTGCCAGTGACATATCAAGTTTGGTGTTGATTTGTCAAAGATTTGCCAAGATATGACTTCACTTCCTGTTTGGCGACTTTTCTGCTGAATTTGAGTTGCTGTACCGGACAAACGGTTGTGAGGATAAAAATTCTGTTGATAACTTTTGTGAGGCTAGGTCTGAAGATCATCTCAGCAGATTTTGAAGAAGATTTGCCAAAAATTGTAGGAGGAGAAGGCTTTCAAAGGTTTTTGATAAAACCGGAAATAGCGGAAGATCTATACACCGGAGGCTTTCGCGGAGCGGGGACCGTTTATTCGTCTTGATCCAGGGAATCCAATGGTACCTCATTTTTGAAAATCGGTCATACGGTTCAAAAGTTGTGTGTGTTACAAAAGTCCAACTTTGACCTGTTGGTGGCGCTAGAGTGGTGTAATTAGAGCCATGAAACTTGGTGAGAATGAAGAAGGGACTGTCCTTAATGAGTGTGCCAAATTTCACAAAAAGTTACCATATGGTTCTAGGGGCTGCCATTGACTTCCATTGCAGCAACATAATAATAATAATAATAATAGGAAAGCCTACAATAACAATAGGTTACCTCCTACCGGAGGAAACCTAAATATAGCTGCAAGCAGCGATGGCGGTTTCCTCCTTCAAACATTGCGAACCAGGGAAAAATGAAATTTTGTGACAATTTGTCACTGTATAGAAAAATCCATGCTGCAGACTTGCCAATGGGATATTACATTTCAAATCCAACATTTACAATGCTTTTGCCTTGAAGTTAAGACTGAGTAGAGGTTGTGTGTGTGCGCTTACCCTGTGTGTCTGTGAGAATGTATGTGTGTGACAGCAAGCTGTGTGTCTGTGTGTCTGTGTGTGCGTAAAACAAACCCTGCGCGTGTGTTAAGGGGAGACTGTGTGTGTGAGATTTAGGAGCCGCGCGGATGAGGAGACAGAGAGACATAGAGAACCACCCTAGCAAGTAGTCAAGCATGCATGTTTCAAATATTCACCAAAAATCTACTTTTCATCTTACAGTCAACTTTTTTTCAGATTTGTGTACTAAACATTCTCAAGTGTCTTCATATGAACTTGTGATTGAATCAGAGTTTCACATTTTGACCTGCAGATGTGTAAAGCATTATTTTAGCGTAAACAATGTATCCAATTTGCTTTATATCAATCATTTTTCAAGATATGAAGTTGCCTTTGCACATGGGAACATAGTGTAGTGTCATCCAAGTGATATACCAGTTTGGTGTTGATGTCTCAAAGATTAGCTGAGATATGACTTCACTTCCTGTTTGACCGCTTTTCTGCTGAATTTGAGTGGCTGTACCGGACAAACCATATGGTAACTTTTTGTGAAATTTGGCACAATCATTAAGGACAGTCTCTTCTTTATTCATACAAAGTTTCATGTCTCTCATTATACCACTCTAGCGCCACCAACGGGTCAAAGTTGGACTTGTGTTAACACACGCAACTTTTGAACCGCATGACCGATTTTCAAAAATGAGGTACCATTGGATTCCCTGGATTAAGACGAATTAAACACACCCTGTGGCGTAAATTTCACTTAAATATTTGCTGACATATGACTTCACTTCCTGTTTGGCCGCTTTTGTGCTGAATTTGAGTTGCTGTACCGGACAAACGGTTGTGAGGATCAAAATTCTGTTCGATAACTTTTGTGAGGCTAGGTCTGAAGATCATCTCTGGTGATTTTGAAGAAGATTTGCCAAAAATTGTAGGAGATGAAGGCTTTCAAAGGTTTTTGATAAAACCGGAAATAGCGGAAAATCTATATAACCGGAAATTGACGCCGTGGAGTGGGTTTAATTCGTCTTGATCCAGGGAATCCAATGGTACCTAATTTTTGAAAATCGGTCATACGGTTCAAAAGTTGTGTGTGTTACAAAAGTCCAACTTTGACCTGTTGGTGGCGCTAGAGTGGTGTAATTAGAGCCATGAAACTTGGTGAGAATGAAGAAGGGACTGTCCTTAATGAGTGTGCCAAATTTCACAAAAAGTTACCATATGGTTCTAGGGGCTGCCATTGACTTCCATTGCAGCAACATAATAATAATAATAATAGGAAAGCCTACAATAACAATAGGTTACCTCCTACCGGAGGAAACCTAAATATAGCTGCAAGCAGCGATGGCGGTTTCCTCCTTCAAACATTGCGAACCAGGGAAAAATGAATTTTTGTGACAATTTGTCATTGTATAGAAAGATCCATGCTGCAGACTTGCCAATGGGATATTACATTTCAAATGCATTACTTTGAAGATCCTCAAGGGCCATGCCTTCAAGCTAAGAGTGAGAAGGGGTGTGGTCATCCCTACATTTCCTTTAATGTTGTGTGTGTGTGCTTCAAAGGAGCCTGTCAGTGTGTGTGTGTGTGTGTGTGTGTGTGTGTGTGTGTGTGTGTGTGTGTGAGAGAGAGAATCTGGAGCACACACGCGCAAAGGAGCAGAGAGAGAGAGTCCTTCTACTGAAAATCACCCTAGAAATTAGCCAAGCATGCCTATTTCAAATATTCACCAAAAATCTACTTTTCATCTTACAGTCAATTTTTTTTCAGATTTGTGTTCTAAACATTCTCAAGTGTCTTCACATGAACTTGTGATTCAATCAGAGTATCACTTTTTGACCTGTTGATGTGTAAAGCATTGTTTAAGCGTTAACAATTTATCCAATTTGCTTTATATCAATCATTTTTGAAGATATGAAGTTGCCTTTGAACATGGCAACATGTTGTAGTGTCTGCCAGTGACATATCAAGTTTGGTGTTGATTTGTCAAAGATTTGCCAAGATATGACTTCACTTCCTGTTTGGCGACTTTTCTGCTGAATTTGAGTTGCTGTACCGGACAAACGGTTGTGAGGATAAAAATTCTGTTGATAACTTTTGTGAGGCTAGGTCTGAAGATCATCTCAGGAGATTTTGAAGAAGATTTGCCAAAAATTGTAGGAGGAGAAGGCTTTCAAAGGTTTTTGATAAAACCGGAAATAGCGGAAGATCTATACACCGGAGGCTTTCGCGGAGCGGGAACCGTTTATTCGTCTTGATCCAGGGAATCCAATGGTACCTCATTTTTGAAAATCGGTCATACGGTTCAAAAGTTGTGTGTGTTACAAAAGTCCAACTTTGACCTGTTGGTGGCGCTAGAGTGGTGTAATTAGAGCCATGAAACTTGGTGAGAATGAAGAAGGGACTGTCCTTAATGAGTGTGCCAAATTTCACAAAAAGTTACCATATGGTTCTAGGGGCTGCCATTGACTTCCATTGCAGCAACATAATAATAATAATAAATATAGCTGCAAGCAGCGATGGCGGTTTCCTCCTTCAAACATTGCGAACCAGGGAAAAATGAATTTTTGTGACAATTTGTCATTGTATAGAAAGATCCATGCTGCAGACTTGCCAATGGGATATTACATTTCAAATGCATTACTTTGAAGATCCTCAAGGGCCATGCCTTCAAGCTAAGAGTGAGAAGGGGTGTGGTCATCCCTACATTTCCTTTAATGTTGTGTGTGTGTGCTTCAAAGGAGCCTGTCAGTGTGTGTGTGTGTGTGTGTGTGTGTGTGTGTGTGTGTGTGTGTGTGTGTGTGTGAGAGAGAGAATCTGGAGCACACACGCGCAAAGGAGCAGAGAGAGAGAGTCCTTCTACTGAAAATCACCCTAGAAATTAGCCAAGCATGCCTATTTCAAATATTCACCAAAAATCTACTTTTCATCTTACAGTCAATTTTTTTTCAGATTTGTGTTCTAAACATTCTCAAGTGTCTTCACATGAACTTGTGATTCAATCAGAGTATCACTTTTTGACCTGTTGATGTGTAAAGCATTGTTTAAGCGTTAACAATTTATCCAATTTGCTTTATATCAATCATTTTTGAAGATATGAAGTTGCCTTTGAACATGGCAACATGTTGTAGTGTCTGCCAGTGACATATCAAGTTTGGCGTTGATTTGTCAAAGATTTGCCAAGATATGACTTCACTTCCTGTTTGGCGACTTTTCTGCTGAATTTGAGTTGCTGTACCGGACAAACGGTTGTGAGGATAAAAATTCTGTTGATAACTTTTGTGAGGCTAGGTCTGAAGATCATTTCAGGAGATTTTGAAGAAGATTTGCCAAAAATTGTAGGAGGAGAAGGCTTTCAAAGGTTTTTGATGAAACCGGAAATAGCGGAAGATCTATACACCGGAGGCTTTCGCGGAGCGGGGACCGTTTATTCATCTTGATCCAGGGAATCCAATGGCACCTCATTTTTGAAAATCGGTCATACGGTTCAAAAGTTGTGTGTGTTACAAAAGTCCAACTTTGACCTGTTGGTGGCGCTAGAGTGGTGTAATTAGAGCCATGAAACTTGGTGAGAATGAAGAAGGGACTGTCCTTAATGAGTGTGCCAAATTTCACAAAAAGTTACCATATGGTTCTAGGGGCTGCCATTGACTTCCATTGCAGCAACATAATAATAATAATAATAATAATAGGAAAGCCTACAATAACAATAGGTTACCTCCTACCGGAGGAAACCTAATAATAGGAAAGCCTACAATAACAATAGGTTACCTCCTACCGGAGGAAACCTAAATATAGCTGCAAGCAGCGATGGCGGTTTCCTCCTTCAAACATTGCGAACCAGGGAAAAATGAATTTTTGTGACAATTTGTCATTGTATAGAAAGATCCATGCTGCAGACTTGCCAATGGGATATTACATTTCAAATGCATTACTTTGAAGATCCTCAAGGGCCATGCCTTCAAGCTAAGAGTGAGAAGGGGTGTGGTCATCCCTACATTTCCTTTAATGTTGTGTGTGTGTGCTTCAAAGGAGCCTGTCAGTGTGTGTGTGTGTGTGTGTGTGTGTGTGTGTGTGTGTGTGTGTGTGTGTGAGAGAGAGAATCTGGAGCACACACGCGCAAAGGAGCAGAGAGAGAGAGTCCTTCTACTGAAAATCACCCTAGAAATTAGCCAAGCATGCCTATTTCAAATATTCACCAAAAATCTACTTTTCATCTTACAGTCAATTTTTTTTCAGATTTGTGTTCTAAACATTCTCAAGTGTCTTCACATGAACTTGTGATTCAATCAGAGTATCACTTTTTGACCTGTTGATGTGTAAAGCATTGTTTAAGCGTTAACAATTTATCCAATTTGCTTTATATCAATCATTTTTGAAGATATGAAGTTGCCTTTGAACATGGCAACATGTTGTAGTGTCTGCCAGTGACATATCAAGTTTGGTGTTGATTTGTCAAAGATTTGCCAAGATATGACTTCACTTCCTGTTTGGCGACTTTTCTGCTGAATTTGAGTTGCTGTACCGGACAAACGGTTGTGAGGATAAAAATTCTGTTGATAACTTTTGTGAGGCTAGGTCTGAAGATCATCTCAGGAGATTTTGAAGAAGATTTGCCAAAAATTGTAGGAGGAGAAGGCTTTCAAAGGTTTTTGATAAAACCGGAAATAGCGGAAGATCTATACACCGGAGGCTTTCGCGGAGCGGGAACCGTTTATTCGTCTTGATCCAGGGAATCCAATGGTACCTCATTTTTGAAAATCGGTCATACGGTTCAAAAGTTGTGTGTGTTACAAAAGTCCAACTTTGACCTGTTGGTGGCGCTAGAGTGGTGTAATTAGAGCCATGAAACTTGGTGAGAATGAAGAAGGGACTGTCCTTAATGAGTGTGCCAAATTTCACAAAAAGTTACCATATGGTTCTAGGGGCTGCCATTGACTTCCATTGCAGCAACATAATAATAATAATAATAATAGGAAAGCCTACAATAACAATAGGTTACCTCCTACCGGAGGAAACCTAATAAATATAGCTGCAAGCAGCGATGGCGGTTTCCTCCTTCAGACATTGCGAACCAGGGAAAAATGTATTTTTGTGACAATTTGTCATTGTATAGAAAGATCCATGCTGCAGACTTGCCAATGGGATATTACATTTCAAATGCATTACTTTGAAGATCCTCAAGGGCCATAGCTTCAAGCTAAGAGTGAGAAGGGGTGTGGTCATCCCTACATTTCCTTTAATGTTGTGTGTGTGTGCTTCAAAGGAGCCTGTCAGTGTGTGTGTGTGTGTGTGTGTGTGTGTGTGTGTGTGTGTGTGTGTGTGTGTGTGTGTGTGTGTGTGTGAGAGAGAGAGAATCTGGAGCACACACGCGCAAAGGAGCAGAGAGAGAGAGTCCTTCTACTGAAAATCACCCTAGAAATTAGCCAAGCATGCCTATTTCAAATATTCACCAAAAATCTACTTTTCATCTTACAGTCAATTTTTTTTCAGATTTGTGTTCTAAACATTCTCAAGTGTCTTCACATGAACTTGTGATTCAATCAGAGTATCACTTTTTGACCTGTTGATGTGTAAAGCATTGTTTAAGCGTTAACAATTTATCCAATTTGCTTTATATCAATCATTTTTGAAGATATGAAGTTGCCTTTGAACATGGCAACATGTTGTAGTGTCTGCCAGTGACATATCAAGTTTGGTGTTGATTTGTCAAAGATTTGCCAAGATATGACTTCACTTCCTGTTTGGCGACTTTTCTGCTGAATTTGAGTTGCTGTACCGGACAAACGGTTGTGAGGATACAAATTCTGTTGATAACTTTTGTGAGGCTAGGTCTGAAGATCATCTCAGGAGATTTTGAAGAAGATTTGCCAAAAATTGTAGGAGGAGAAGGCTTTCAAAGGTTTTTGATAAAACCGGAAATAGCGGAAGATCTATACACCGGAGGCTTTCGCGGAGCGGGGACCGTTTATTCGTCTTGATCCAGGGAATCCAATGGTACCTCATTTTTGAAAATCGGTCATACGGTTCAAAAGTTGTGTGTGTTACAAAAGTCCAACTTTGACCTGTTGGTGGCGCTAGAGTGGTGTAATTAGAGCCATGAAACTTGGTGAGAATGAAGAAGGGACTGTCCTTAATGAGTGTGCCAAATTTCACAAAAAGTTACCATATGGTTCTAGGGGCTGCCATTGACTTCCATTGCAGCAACATAATAATAATAATAAATATAGCTGCAAGCAGCGATGGCGGTTTCCTCCTCCAGACATTGCGAACCAGGGAAAAATGTATTTTTGTGACAATTTGTCATTGTATAGAAAGATCCATGCTGCAGACTTGCCAATGGGATATTACATTTCAAATGCATTACTTTGAAGATCCTCAAGGGCCATGGCTTCAAGCTAAGAGTGAGAAGGGGTGTGGTCATCCCTACAGTTCCTTTAATGTTGTGTGTGTGTGCTTCAAAGGAGCCTGTCTGTGTGTGTGTGTGTGTGTGTGTGTGTGTATGTGTGTGTGTGTGTGTTTGTGTGTGTGTGTGTGTGAGAGAGAGAATCTGGAGCACACACGCGCAAAGGAGCAGAGAGAGAGAGTCTTTCTACTGAAAATCACCCTAGAAATTAGCCAAGCATGCCTATTTCAAATATTCACCAAAAATCTACTTTTCATCTTACAGTCAATTTTTTTTCAGATTTGTGTTCTAAACATTCTCAAGTGTCTTCACATGAACTTGTGATTCAATCAGAGTATCACTTTTTGACCTGTTGATGTGTAAAGCATTGTTTAAGCGTTAACAATTTATCCAATTTGCTTTATATCAATCATTTTTGAAGATATGAAGTTGCCTTTGAACATGGCAACATGTTGTAGTGTCTGCCAGTGACATATCAAGTTTGGTGTTGATTTGTCAAAGATTTGCCAAGATATGAGTTCACTTCCTGTTTGGCGACTTTTCTGCTGAATTTGAGTTGCTGTACCGGACAAACGGTTGTGAGGATAAAAATTCTGTTGATAACTTTTGTGAGGCTAGGTCTGAAGATCATCTCATGAGATTTTGAAGAAGATTTGCCAAAAATTGTAGGAGTAGAAGGCTTTCAAAGGTTTTTGATAAAACCGGAAATAGCGGAAAATCTTTATAACCGGAAATTGACGCCATTGGGTGGGTTTAATTCGTCTTGATCCAGGGAATCCAATGGTACCTCATTTTTGAAAATCGGTCATACGGTTCAAAAGTTGTGTGTGTTACAAAAGTCCAACTTTGACCTGTTGGTGGCGCTAGAGTGGTGTAATTAGAGCCATGAAACTTGGTGAGAATGAAGAAGGGACTGTCCTTAATGAGTGTGCCAAATTTCACAAAAAGTTACCATATGGTTCTAGGGGCTGCCATTGACTTCCATTGCAGCAACATAATAATAATAATAATAGGAAAGCCTACAATAACAATAGGTTACCTCCTACCGGAGGAAACCTAATAATAGGAAAGCCTACAATAACAATAGGTTACCTCCTACCGGAGGAAACCTAAATATAGCTGCAAGCAGCAATGGAGGGTTCATGCAGCGAATCGGCCAAATTCGATTGGCTGTTGAAGGCGAATGCTTTCAGAGCGCAATGCAGTGATAAAGCATGGTCTTTAGAAAGTCCGTGCCAATTTTGGTGAAGATCGGATCAAATTCGCGACCTGTGCAAACTTTTTAGTGTTTTGGATTAAATTAAGGTCAAAGGTCACCAAATGTATTGATTGTCCCCCAGATGGGGTCAGCAGTCCATGTACCAAGTTTGGTTTTGATACATTACAGGGTTGCCGAGATATGAGCTCACTTCCTGTTTGGCGGCTTTGCCGCCTAATTCGATTGGCTGCTACTGGCGAACGCTTTCGTCAATTGTTCCATAAACTTATGCAGTTATAAGGCATGGTCTAATGATGGTCTGCGCCAATTTTGGTGAAGATCAGATCAAATTTGTGACCTGTGTTTGCTTTTTAGTGTTTTTGACTAAATTCAATATGGCGCCCTGATCAATTATGATAATGTCACATATTTGCATGTGTCAATCTAAAGACCTCCAAGAGCATGTATAGATCCCACTAGTAAGTTGAAATTCCAAACACGTCAACAGCTACAGGCCAAAATGCATTTTTTGTAATTACAGCGCCACCTAGAGGTCAAAGTTCACCAAATTTCTTAAGCTTCTTCCTGATGAGGCAAGCGGTCCATGTAGTAAGTTTGGTCTTGATACATAAAATCGTTGCTGAGATATGAGCCCACGTCCTGTCTGGCGACTTCGTCGCAAACTTTGATTGGCTGTCACGGGCGAACGGTTTTAGTTGCGAAGATGTAATCCAATAACTTTTGTGAGGCTTGATCTGAAGATGATGTGTGTCAAGTTTGGTGTTGATCGGACAAAAATTGTGACCCGTGAAACTTTTTGAAGGTTTTTGATAAAATCAAAAATGGCGGAAAATCCATCATGGCGCAAAATTACGTCATAGGGTGCGTTGAACTCGTGCTGGTCCAAGGATTCCAAGGATGCCTCATTTTTGAAAATCGGGCCAACGGGTCAAAAGTTACGTGTGTGAACGTACGTCCAACTTTGACCTGTTGGTGGCGCTAGAGCGCTACATCTGCCTACATGAAACTTGGTGAAATGAATCATGGGACTGTCCCCAATCAGTGTGCCAAATTTCACAACTTTTTACCAGACGGTTCTATGGGCTGCCATAGGATCCCAGCAAAGAATCATAATAATAAGAAAACATAGAAACACAATAGGTTTCCTGCAGCTTCGCTGCATGAACCCTAATAAGAAAACAGAGAAACACAATAGGTTTCCTGCAGCTTCGCTGCATGAACCCTAAATATAGCTGCAAGCAGCGATGGAGGGTTCATGCAGCGAATCGGCCAAATTCGATTGGCTGTTGAAGGCGAATGCTTTCAGAGCGCAATGCAGTGATAAAGCATGGTCTTTAGAAAGTCCGTGCCAATTTTGGTGAAGATCGGATCAAATTTGCGACCTGTGCAAACTTTTTAGTGTTTTGGATTAAATTAAGGTCAAAGGTCACCAAATGTATTGATTGTCCCCCAGATGGGGTCAGCAGTCCATGTACCAAGTTTGGTTTTGATACATTACAGGGTTGCCGAGATATGAGCTCACTTCCTGTTTGGCGGCTTCGCCGCCTAATTCGATTGGCTGCTACTGGCGAACGCTTTCATCAATTTTTCCATAAACTAATGCAGTTATAAGGCATGGTCTAATGATGGTCTGCGCCAATTTTGGTGAAGATCAGATCAAATTTGTGACCTGTGTTTGCTTTTTAGTGTTTTTGACTAAATTCAATATGGCGCCCTGATCAATTATGATAATGTCACATATTTGCATGTGTCAATCTAAAGACCTCCAAGAGCATGTATAGATCCCACTAGTAAGTTGAAATTCCAAACACGTCAACAGCTACAGGCCAAAATGCATTTTTGCTAATTACAGCGCCACCTAGAGGTCAAAGGTCACCACATTTCTTAAGCGTCTTCCTGATGAGGTAAGCGGTCCATGTAGTAAGTTTGGTCTTGATATATGAAATTGTTGCTGAGATATGAGCCCACGTCCTGTCTGGCGACTTCGTCGCAAACTTTGATTGGCTGTCACGGGCGAACAGTTTTAGCTGCGAAGATGTAATTCAGTATCCTTTGTGAGGCTTGGTCTGAAGATGATGTGTGTCAAGTTTGGTGTTGATTGGACAAAAATTGTGACCTGTGAAAAATTTTGAAGGTTTTTGAGAAAATCCAAAATGGCGGAAAATCCATCATGGCGCAAAATGACGTCATAGGGTGCGTTGAACTCGTGCTGGTCCAAGGATTCCAAGGATGCCTCATTTTTGAAAATCGGGCCAACGGGTCAAAAGTTACGTGTGTGAACGTACGTCCAACTTTGACCTGTTGGTGGCGCTAGAGCGCTACATCTGCCTACATGAAACTTGGTGAAATGAATCATGGGACTGTCCCCAATCAGTGTGCCAAATTTCACAACTTTTTACCAGACGGTTCTATGGGCTGCCATAGGATCCCAGCACAGAATAATAATAATAAGAACAAAGAGAAACACAATAGGTTTCTGCAGCTTCGCTGCATGAACCCTAAATATAGCTGCAAGCAGCGATGGAGGGTTCATGCAGCGAATCGGCCAAATTCGATTGGCTGTTGAAGGCGAATGCTTTCAGAGCGCAATGCAGTGATAAAGCATGGTCTTTAGAAAGTCCGTGCCAATTTTGGTGAAGATCGGATCAAATTCGCGACCTGTGCAAACCTTTTAGTGTTTTGGATTAAATTAAGGTCAAAGGTCACCAAATGTATTGATTGTCCCCCAGATGGGGTCAGCAGTCAATATACCAAGTTTGGTTTTGATACATTACAGGGTTGCCGAGATATGAGCTCACTTCCTGTTTGGCGGCTTCGCCGCCTAATTCGATTGGCTGCTACTGGCGAACGCTTTCATCAATTGTTCCATAAACTAATGCAGTTATAAGGCATGGTCTAATGATGGTCTGCGCCAATTTTGGTGAAGATCAGATCAAAATTGTGACCTGTGTTTACATTTTAGTGTTTTTGACTAAATTCAATATGGCGCCCTGATCAATTATGATGATGTCACATATTTGCATGTGTCAATCTAAAGACCTCCAAGAGCATGTATAGATCCCACTAGTAAGTTGAAATTCCAAACACGTCAACAGCTACAGGCCAAAATGCATTTTTGCTAATTACAGCGCCACCTAGAGGTCAAAGGTCACCAAATTTCTTAAGCGTCTTCCTGATGAGGTAAGCGGTCCATGTAGTAAGTTTGGTCTTGATACATGAAATCGTTGCTGAGATATGAGCCCACGTCCTGTCCGGCGACTTCGTCGCAAACTTTGATTGGCTGTCACGGGCGAACGGTTTTAGTTGCGAAGATGTACTACCACAACTTTTGTGAGGCTTGGTCTGAAGATGATGTGTGTCAAGTTTGGTGTTGATCGGACAAAAATTGTGACCTGTGAAAAATTTTGAAGGTTTTTGATAAAATCCAAAATGGCGGAAAATCCATCATGGCGCAAAATGACGTCATAGGGTGCGTTGAACTCGTGCTGGTCCAAGGATTCCAAGGATGCCTCATTTTTGAAAATCGGGCCAACGGGTCAAAAGTTACGTGTGTGAACGTACGTCCAACTTTGACCTGTTGGTGGCGCTAGAGCGCTACATCTGCCTACATGAAACTTGGTGAAATGAATCATGGGACTGTCCCCAATCAGTGTGCCAAATTTCACAACTTTTTACCAGACGGTTCTATGGGCTGCCATAGGATCCCAGCAAAGAATCATAATAATAAATATAGCTGCAAGCAGCGATGGAGGGTTCATGCAGCGAATTGGCCAAATTCGATTGGCTGTTGAAGGCGAATGCTTTCAGAGCGCAATGCAGTGATAAAGCATGGTCTTTAGAAAGTCCGTGCCAATTTTGGTGAAGATCGGATCAAATCTGCGACCTGTGCAAACTTTTTAGTGTTTTGGATTAAATTAAGGTCAAAGGTCACCAAATGTTTTGATTGTCCCCCAGATGGGGTCAGCAGTCCATGTACCAAGTTTGGTTTTGATACATTACAGGGTTGCCGAGATATGAGCTCACTTCCTGTTTGGCGGCTTCGCCGCCTAATTCGATTGGCTGCTACTGGCGAACGCTTTCGTCAATTGTTCCATAAACTTATGCAGTTATAAGGCATGGTCTAATGATGGTCTGCGCCAATTTTGGTGAAGATCAGATCAAATTTGTGACCTGTGTTTGCTTTTTAGTGTTTTTGACTAAATTCAATATGGCGCCCTTATCAATTATGATAATGTCACATATTTGCATGTGTCAATCTAAAGACCTCCAAGAGCATGTATAGATCCCACTAGTAAGTTGAAATTCCAAACACGTCAACAGCTACAGGCCAAAAGGCATTTTTGCTCATTACAGCGCCACCTAGAGGTCAAAGGTCACCACATTTCTTAAGCGTCTTCCTGATGAGGTAAGCGGTCCATGTAGTAAGTTTGGTCTTGATACATGAAATCGTTGCTGAGATATGAGCCCACGTCCTGTCTGGCGACTTCGTCGCAAACTTTGATTGGCTGTCACGGGCGAACGGTTTTAGTTGCGAGGATGTACTACAATGTTTTTTTGTGAGGCTTGGTCTGAAGATGATGTGTGTCAAGTTTGGTGTTGATCGGACAAAAATTGTGACCCGTGAAACTTTTTGAAGGTTTTTGATAAAATCCAAAATGGCGGAAAATCCATCATGGCGCAAAATGACGTCATAGGGTGCGTTTAACTCGTGCTGGTCCAAGGATTCCAAGTATGCCTCATTTTTGAAAATCGGGCCAACGAGTCAAAAGTTACGTGTGTGAACGTACGTCCAACTTTGACCTGTTGGTGGCGCTAGAGCGCTACATCTGCCTACATGAAACTTGGTGAAATGAATCATGGGACTGTCCCCAATCAGTGTGCCAAATTTCACAACTTTTTACCAGACGGTTCTATGGGCTGCCATAGGATCCCAGCAAAGAATCATAATAATAAATATAGCTGCAAGCAGCAATGGAGGGTTCATGCAGCGAATCGGCCAAATTCGATTGGCTGTTGAAGGCGAATGCTTTCAGAGCGCAATGCAGTGATAAAGCATGGTCTTTAGAAAGTCCGTGCCAATTTTGGTGAAGATCGGATCAAATTTGCGACCTGTGCAAACTTTTTAGTGTTTTGGATTCAATTAAGGTCAAAGGTCACCAAATGTATTGATTGTCCCCCAGATGGGGTCAGCAGTCCATGTACCAAGTTTGGTTTTGACACATTACAGGGTTGCCGAGATATGAGCTCACTTCCTGTTTGGCGGCTTCGCCGCCTAATTCGATTGGCTGCTACTGGCGAACGCTTTCGTCAATTGTTCCATAAACGTATGCAGTTATAAGGCATGGTCTAATGATGGTCTGCGCCAATTTTGGTGAAGATCAGATCAAATTTGTGACCTGTGTTTGCTTTTTAGTGTTTTTGACTAAATTCAATATGGCGCCCTGATCAATTATGATGATGTCACATATTTGCATGTGTAAATCTAAAGACCTCCAAGAGCATGTATAGATCCCACTAGTAAGTTGAAATTCCAAACACGTCAACAGCTACAGGCCAAAATGCATTTTTGCTAATTACAGCGCCACCTAGAGGTCAAAGGTCACCAAATTTCTTAAGCGTCTTCATGATGAGGTAAGCAGTCCATGTAGTAAGTTTGGTCTTGATACATGAAATCGTTGCTGAGATATGAGCCCACGTCCTGTCTGGCGACTTCGTTGCAAACTTTGATTGGCTGTCACGGGCAAACGGTTTTAGTTGCGAAGATGTACTACAATGTTTTTTGTGAGGCTTGGTCTGAAGATGATGTGTGTCAAGTTTGGTGTTGATCAGACAAAAATTGTGACCCGTGAAACTTTTTGAAGGTTTTTGATCAAATCCAAAATGGCGGAAAATCCATCATGGCGCAAAATGACGTCATAGGGTGCGTTGAACTCGTGCTGGTCTAAGGATTCCAAGGATGCCTCATTTTTGAAAATTGGGCCAACGGGTCAAAAGTTACGTGTGTGAACGTACGTCCAACTTTGACCTGTTGGTGGCGCTAGAGCGCTACATCTGCCTACATGAAACTTGGTGAAATGAATCATGGGACTGTCCCCAATCAGTGTGCCAAATTTCTCAACTTTTTACCAGACGGTTCTATGGGCTGCCATAGGATCCCAGCAAAGAATCATAATAATAATAAGAAAACATAGAAACACAATAGGTTTCCTGCAGCTTCGCTGCATGAACCCTAAATATAGCTGCAAGCAGCAATGGAGGGTTCATGCAGCGAATCGGCCAAATTCGATTGGCTGTTGAAGGCGAATGCTTTCAGAGCGCAATGCAGTGATAAAGCATGGTCTTTAGAAAGTCCGTGCCAATTTTGGTGAAGATCGGATCAAATTTGCGACCTGTGCTAACTTTTTAGTGTTTTGGATTAAATTAAGGTCAAAGGTCACCAAATGTATTGATTGTCCCCCAGAGGGGGTCAGCAGTCCATGTACCAAGTTTGGTTTTCATACATTACAGGGTTGCCGAGATATGAGCTCACTTCCTGTTTGGCGGCTTCGCCGCCTAATTCTATTGGCTGCTACTGGCGAACGCTTTCATCAATTGTTCCATAAACGAATGCAGTTATAAGGCATAGTCCAATGATGGTCTGCGCCAATTTTGGTGAAGATCAGATCAAATTTGTGACCTGTGTTTGCTTTTTAGTGTTTTTGACTAAATTCAATATGGCGCCCTGATCAATTATGATAATGTCACATATTTGCATGTGTCAATCTAAAGACCTCCAAGAACATGTATAGATCCCACTAGTAAGTTGAAATTCCAAACACGTCAACAGCTACAGGCCAAAAGGCATTTTTGCTAATTACAGCGCCACCTAGAGGTCAAATGTCACCAAATTTCCTAAGCGTCTTCCTGATGAGGTAAGCGGTCCATGTAGTAAGTTTGGTCTTGATACATGAAATCGTTGCTGAGATATGAGCCCACGTCCTGTCTGGCGACTTCGTCGCAAACTTTGATTGGCTGTCACGGGCGAATGGTTTTAGTTGCGAAGATGTAATTCAGTATCCTTTGTGAGGCTTGGTCTGAAGATGATGTGTGTCAAGTTTGGTGTTGATCGGACAAAAATTGTGACCCGTGAAAAATTTTGAAGGTTTTTTATAAAATCCAAAATGGCGGAAAATCCATCATGGCGCAAAATGACGTCATAGGGTGCGTTGAACTCGTGCTGGTCCAAGGATTCCAAGGATGCCTCATTTTTGAAAATCAGGCCAACGGGTCAAAAGTTGCGTGTGTGAACGTACGTCCAACTTTGACCTGTTGGTGGCGCTAGAGCGCTACATGTTCCAACATGAAACTTGGTGAAATGAATCATGGGACTGTCCCCAATCAGTGTGCCAAATTTCACAACTTTTTACCAGACGGTTCTATGGGCTGCCATAGGATCCCAGCACAGAATAATAATAATAAATATAGCTGCAAGCAGCGATGGAGGGTTCATGCAGCGAATCGGCCAAATTCGATTGGCTGTTGAAGGCGAATGCTTTCAGAGCGCAATGCAGTGATAAAGCATGGTCTTTAGAAAGTCCGTTTCAATTTTGGTGAAGATCGGATCAAATTCGCGACCTGTGCAAACTTTTTAGTGTTTTGGATTAAATTAAGGTCAAAGGTCACCAAATGTATTGATTGTCCCCCAGATGGGGTCAGCAGTCCATGTACCAAGTTTGGTTTTGATACATTACAGGGTTGCCGAGATATGAGCTCACTTCCTGTTTGGCGGCTTCGCCGCCTAATTCGATTGGCTGCTACTGGCGAACGCTTTCGTCAATTGTTCCATAAACGTATGCAGTTATAAGGCATGGTCTAATGATGGTCTGCGCCAATTTTGGTGAAGATCAGAACAAATTTGTGACCTGTGTTTGCTTTTTAGTGTTTTTGACTAAATTCAATATGGCGCCCTTATCAATTATGATAATGTCACATATTTGCATGTGTCAATCTAAAGACCTCCAAGAGCATGTATAGATCCCACTAGTAAGTTGAAATTCCAAACACGTCAACAGCTACAGGCCAAAATGCATTTTTGCTAATTACAGCGCCACCTAGAGGTCAAAGGTCACCAAATTTTTTAAGCGTCTTCCTGATGAGGTAAGCGGTCCATGTAGTAAGTTTGGTCTTGATACATGAAATCGTTGCTGAGATATGAGCCCACGTCCTGTCTGGCGACTTCGTCGCAAACTTTGATTGGCTGTCACGGGCGAACGGTTTTAGCTGCGAAGATGTAATTCAGTATCCTTTGTGAGGCTTGGTCTGAAGATGATTTGTGTCAAGTTTGGTGTTGATCGGACAAAAATTGTGACCTGTGAAAAATTTTGAAGATTTTTGAGAAAACCCAAAATGGCGGAAAATCCATCATGGCGCAAAATGACGTCATAGGGTGCGTTGAACTCGTGCTGGTCCAAGGATTCTAAGGATGCCTCATTTTTGAAAATCGGGCCAACGGGTCAAAAGTTACGTGTGTGAACGTATGTCCAACTTTGACCTGTTGGTGGCGCTAGAGCGCTACATTTTCCTACATGAAACTTGGTGAAATGAATCATGGGACTGTCCCCAATTAGTGTGCCAAATTTCACAACTTTTTACCAGACGGTTCTATGGGCTGCCATAGGATCCCAGCACAGAATCATAATAATAATAAGAACAAATAGAAACACAATAGGTTTCCTGCAGCTTCGCTGCATGAACCCTAAATATAGCTGCAAGCAGCAATGGAGGGTTCATGCAGCGAATCGGCCTAATTCGATTGGCTGTTGAAGGCGAATGCTTTCAGAGCGCAATGCAGTGATAAAGCATGGTCTTTAGAAAGTCCGTGCCAATTTTGGTGAAGATCGGATCAAATTTGCGACCTGTGCAAACTTTTTACTGTTTTGGATTAAATTAAGGTCAAAGGTCACCAAATGTATTGATTGTCCCCCAGATGGGGTCAGCAGTCCATGTACCAAGTTTGGTTTTGATACATTACAGGGTTGCCGAGATATGAGCTCACTTCCTGTTTGGCGGCTTTGCCGCCTAATTCGATTGGCTGCTACTGGCGAACGCTTTCGTCAATTGTTCCATAAACGAATGCAGTTATAAGGCATGGTCTAAGGATGGTCTGTGCCAATTTTGGTGAAGATCAGATCAAATTTGTGACCTGTGTTTGCTTTTTAGTGTTTTTGACTAAATTCAATATGGCGCCCTGATCAATTATGATAATGTCACATATTTGCATGTGTCAATCTAAAGACCTCCAAGAGCATGTATAGATCCCACTAGTAAGTTGAAATTCCAAACACGTCAACAGCTACAGGCCAAAATGCATTTTTGCTAATTACAGCGCCACCTAGAGGTCAAAGGTCACCAAATTTCTTAAGCTTCTTCCTGATGAGGTAAGCGGTCCATGTAGTAAGTTTGGTCATGATACATGAAATCTTTGCTGAGATATGAGCCCACTTCCTGTCTGGCGACTTCGTCGCAAACTTTGATTGGCTGTCACGGGCGAACGGTTTTAGTTGCGAAGATGTACTACCTTAACTTTTGTGAGGCTTGGTCTGAAGATGATGTGTGTCAAGTTTGGTGTTGATCGGACAAAAATTGTGACCTGTGAAAAATTTTGAAGGTTTTTGATCAAATCCAAAATGGCGGAAAATCCATCATGGCGCAAAATGACGTCATAGGGTGCGTTGAACTCGTGCTGGTCCAAGGATTCCAAGGATGCTTCATTTTTGAAAATCGGGCCAACGGGTCAAAAGTTACGTGTGTGAACGTACGTCCAACTTTGACCTGTTGGTGGCGCTAGAGCGCTACATCTGCCTACATGAAACTTGGTGAAATGAATCATGGGACTGTCCCCAATCAGTGTGCCAAATTTCACAACTTTTTACCAGACGGTTCTATGGGCTGCCATAGGATCCCAGCACAGAATCATAATAATAATAATAATAAGAACAAATAGAAACACAATAGGTTTCCTGCAGCTTCGCTGCATGAACCCTAAATATAGCTGCAAGCAGCGATGGAGGGTTCATGCAGCGAATCGGCCAAATTCGATTGGCTGTTGAAGGCGAATGCTTTCAGAGCGCAATGCAGTGATAAAGCATGGTCTGTAGAAAGTCTGTGCCAATTTTGGTGAAGATCGGATCAAATCTGCGACCTGTGCAAACTTTTTAGTGTTTTGGATTAAATTAAGGTCAAAGGTCACCAAATGTCTTGATTGTCCCCCAGATGGGGTCAGCAGTCCATGTACCAAGTTTGGTTTTGATACATTACAGGGTGGCCGAGATATGAGCTCACTTCCTGTTTGGCGGCTTCGCCGCCTAATTCGATTGGCTGCTACTGGCGAACGCTTTCATCAATTGTTCCAAAAACTGATGCAGTTATAAGGCATGGTCTAATGATGGTCTGCGCCAATTTTGGTGAAGATCAGATCAAATTTGTGACCTGTGTTTGCTTTTTAGTGTTTTTGACTAAATTCAATATGGCGCCCTGATCAATTATGATAATGTCACATATTTGCATGTGTCAATCTAAAGACCTCCAAGAGCATGTATGGATCCCACTAGTAAGTTGAAATTCCAAACACATCAACAGCTACAGGCCAAAATGCATTTTTTGTAATTACAGCGCCACCTAGAGGTCAAAGGTCACCAAATGTCTTAAGCGTCTTCCTGATGGGGTAAGCGGTCTATGTAGTAAGTTTGGTCTTGATAAATCAAATCGTTGCTGAGATATGAGCCCACGTCCTGTCTGGCGACTTCGTCGCAAACTTTGATTGGCTGTAACGGGCGAACGATTTTAGTTGCGAAGATGTAATCCAATAACTTTTGTGAGGCTTGGTCTGAAGATGATGTGTGTCAAGTTTGGTGTTGATCGGACAAAAATTGTGACCCGTGAAACTTTTTGAAGGTTTTTGATCAAATCCAAAATGGCGGAAAATCCATCATGGCGCAAAATGACGTCATAGGGTGCGTTGAACTCGTGCTGGTCCAAGGATTCCAAGGATGCCTCATTTTTGAAAATCGGGCCAACGGGTCAAAAGTTACGTGTGTGAACGTACGTCCAACTTTGACCTGTTGGTGGCGCTAGAGCGCTACATCTGCCTACATGAAACTTGGTGAAATGAATCATGGGACTGTCCCCAATCAGTGTGCCAAATTTCACAACTTTTTACCAGACGGTTCTATGGGCTGCCATAGGATCCCAGCAAAGAATCATAATAATAAGAAAACATAGAAACACAATAGGTTTCCTGCAGCTTCGCTGCATGAACCCTAAATATAGCTGCAAGCAGCAATGGAGGGTTCATGCAGCGAATCGGCCAAATTCGATTGGCTGTTGAAGGCGAATGCTTTCAGAATGCAATCTACTGATAAAGCATGGTCTTTAGAAAGTCCGTGCCAATTTTGGTGAAGATCGGATCAAATTTGCGACCTGTGCAAACTTTTTAGTGTTTTGGATTAAATTAAGGTCAAAGGTCACCAAATGTATTGATTGTCCCCCAGATGGGGTCAGCAGTCCATGTACCAAGTTTGGTTTTGATACATTACAGGGTTGCCGAGATATGAGCTCACTTCCTGTTTGGCGGCTTCGCCGCCTAATTCGATTGGCTGCTACTGGCGAACGCTTTCGTCAATTGTTCCATAAACTTATGCAGTTAGAAGGCATGGTCTAATGATGGTCTGCGCCAATTTTGGTGAAGATCAGATCAAATTTGTGACCTTTGTTTGCATTTTAGTGTTTGTGACTAAATTCAATATGGCGCCCTGATCAATTATGATAATGTCACATATTTGCATGTGTCAATCTAAAGACCTCCAAGAGCATGTATAGCTCCCACTAGTAAGTTGAAATTCCAAACACGTCAACAGCTACAGGCCAAAATGCATTTTTGCTAATTACAGCGCCACCTAGAGGTCAAAGGTCACCAAATTTCTTAAGCGTCTTCCTGATGAGGTAAGCGGTCCATGTAGTAAGTTTGGTCTTGATACATGAAATCGTTGCTGAGATATGAGCCCACGTCCTGTCTGGCGACTTCGTCGCAAACTTTGATTGGCTGTCACGGGCGAACGGTTTTAGTTGCAAAGATGTACTACCACAACTTTTGTGAGGCTTGGTCTGAAGATGATGTGTGTCGAGTTTGGTGTTGATCGGACAAAAATTGTGACCTGTGAAAAAATTTGAAGGTTTTTGAGAAAATCCAAAATGGCGGAAAATCCGTCATGGCGCAAAATGACGTCATAGGGTGCGTTGAACTCGTGCTGGTCCAAGGATTCCAAGAATGCCTCATTTTTGAAAATCGGGCCAACGGGTCAAAAGTTACGTGTGTGAACGTACGTCCAACTTTGACCTGTTGGTGGCGCTAGAGCGCTACATCTGCCTACATGAAACTTGGTGAAATGAATCATGGGACTGTCCCCAATCAGTGTGCCAAATTTCACAACTTTTTACCAGACGGTTCTATGGGCTGCCATAGGATCCCAGCACAGAATAATAATAAATATAGCTGCAAGCAGCGATGGCGGTTTCCTCCTCCAGACATTGCGAACCAGGGAAAAATGTATTTTTGTGACAATTTGTCACTGTATAGAAAAATCCATGCTGCAGACTTGCCAATGGGATATGATATTTCAAATGCATTACTTTGAAGATCCTCAAGGGCCATGGCTTCAAGCTAAGAGTGAGAAGGGGTGTGGTCATCCCTAAATTTCCTTAAACGTTGTGTGTGTGTGCTTGCGCGTGTCAAAGGAGCCTGTCCCTGTCCCTGTGTGTGTGTGTGTGTGTGTGTGTGTGTGTGAGAGAGAGAATCTGGAGCACACACGCGCGCAAGACCAGAGGGGCAGGAGCAGAGAGGCAGACTTGAGAAACACCCTAGCAATTAGCCAAGCATGCGTATTTCAAATATTCACCAAAAATCTACTTTTCATCTTACAGTCAACTTTTTTTCAGATTTGTGTTCTAAACACTCTCAAGTGTCTTCACATGAACTTGTGATTGAATCAGAGTATGACTTTTTGACCTGTTGATGTGTAAAGCATTATTTTAGCGTTAACAATGTATCCAATTTGCTTTATATCAGTCATTTTTGAAGATATGAAGTTGCCTTTGCACATGGGAACATGTTGTAGTGTCTTCCAGTGACATATCAAGTTTGGTGTTGATTTCACAAAGATTTGCCAAGATATGACTTCACTTCCTGTTTGGCGACTTTTCAGCTGAATTTGAGTGGCTGTACCGGACAAACGGTTGTGAGGATCAAAATTCTTTCCATAACTTTTGTGAGGCTAGGTCTGAAGATTATCTCTGGTGATTTTGAAGAAGATTTGCCAAAAATTGTAGGAGGAGAAGGCTTTCAAAGGTTTTCGATAAAACCGGAAATAGCGGAAAATCTATATAACCGGAAATTGACGCCATAGGGTGTGTTTAATTCGTCTTGATCCAGGGAATCCAATGGTACCTCATTTTTGAAAATCGGTGATACGGTTCAAAAGTTGCGTGTGTTACAAAAGTCCAACTTTGACCTGTTGGTGGCGCTAGAGTGGTGTAATGAGAGCCATGAAACTTGGTGTGAATGAAGAAGGGACTGTCCTTAATGAGTGTGCCAAATTTCACAAAAAGTTACCATATGGTTCTAGGGGCTGCCATTGACTCCCATGGTACTAACATAATAAGAAAGCCTACAATAACAATAGGTTACCTCCTACCGGAGGAAACCTAATAATAAGAACAAATATAGCTGCAAGCAGCGATGGCGGTTTCCTCCTTCAAACATTGCGAACCAGGGAAAAATGAAATTTTGTGACAATTTGTCACTGTATAGAAAGATCCATGCTGCAGACTTGCCAATGGGATATTACATTTCAAATGCATTACTTTGAAGATCCTCAAGGGCCATGGCTTCAAGCTAAGAGTGAGAAGGGGTGTGGTCATCCCTACATTTCCTTTAATGTTGTGTGTGTGTGCTTCAAAGGAGCCTGTCAGTGTGTGTGTGTGTGTGTGTGTGTGTGTGTGTGTGTGTGTGTGTGTGTGTGTGTGTGTGTGTGTGAGAGAGAGAATCTGGAGCACACACGCGCAAAGGAGCAGAGAGAGAGAGTCCTTCTACTGAAAATAAACCCTAGAAATTAGCCAAGCATGCCAATTTCAAATATTCACCAAAAATCTACTTTTCATCTTACAGTCAATTTTTTTTCAGATTTGTGTTCTAAACATTCTCAAGTGTCTTCACATGAACTTGTGATTCAATCAGAGTATCACTTTTTGACCTGTTGATGTGTAAAGCATTGTTTAAGCGTTAACAATTTATCCAATTTGCTTTATATCAATCATTTTTGAAGATATGAAGTTGCCTTTGAACATGGCAACATGTTGTACTGTCTGCCAGTGACATATCAAGTTTGGTGTTGATTTGTCAAAGATTTGCCAAGATATGACTTCACTTCCTGTTTGGCGACTTTTCTGCTGAATTTGAGTTGCTGTACCGGACAAACGGTTGTGAGGATAAAAATTCTGTTGATAACTTTTGTGAGGCTAGGTCTGAAGATCATCTCATGAGATTTTGAAGAAGATTTGCCAAAAATTGTAGGAGGAGAAGGCTTTCAAAGGTTTTTGATAAAACCGGAAATAGCGGAAAATCTATATAACCGGAAATTGACGCCATTGGGTGGGTTTAATTCGTCTTGATCCAGGGAATCCAATGGTACCTCATTTTTGAAAATCGGTCATACGGTTCAAAAGTTGTGTGTGTTACAAAAGTCCAACTTTGACCTGTTGGTGGCGCTAGAGTGGTGTAATTAGAGCCATGAAACTTGGTGAGAATGAAGAAGGGACTGTCCTTAATGAGTGTGCCAAATTTCACAAAAAGTTACCATATGGTTCTAGGGGCTGCCATTGACTTCCATTGCAGCAACATAATAATAAATATAGCTGCAAGCAGCGATGGCGGTTTCCTCCTTCAAACATTGCGAACCAGGGAAAAATGTAATTTTGTGACAATTTGTCACTGTATAGAAAAATCCATGCTGCAGACTTGCCAATGGGATATTACATTTCAAATCCAACATTTACAATGCTTTTGCCTTGAAGTTAAGACTGAGTGGAGGTTGTGTGTGTGCGCTTACCCTGTGTGTCTGTGAGTATGTATGTGTGTGACAGCAAGCTGTGTGTCTGTGAGAATGTGTGTGCGTAAAACAAAGCCTGCGCGTGTGTTAAGGGGAGACTGTGTGTGTGAGATTTAGGAGCCGCGCGGATGAGGAGACAGAGAGACATAGAGAACCACCCTAGCAAGAAGTCAAGCATGCATGTTTCAAATATTCACCAAAAATCTACTTTTCATCTTAAAGTCAACTTTTTTTCAGATTTGTGTACTAAACATTCTCAAGTGTCTTCATATGAACTTGTGATTGAATCAGAGTTTCACTTTTTGACCTGCAGATGTGTAAAGCATTATTTTAGCGTAAACAATGTATCCAATTTGCTTTATATCAATCATTTTTCAAGATATGAAGTTGCCTTTGCACATGGGAACATGTTGTAGTGTCTTCCAAGTGACATACCAGTTTGGTGTTGATATCTTAAAGATTAGCTGAGATATGACTTCACTTCCTGTTTGGCCGCTTTTCTGCTGAATTTGAGTGGCTGTACCGGACAAACCATATGGTAACTTTTTGTGAAATTCGGCAAAATCATTAAGGACAGTCCCTTCTTTATTCATACAAAGTTTCATGTCTCTCATTATACCACTCTAGCGCCACCAACGGGTCAAAGTTGGACTTGTGTTAACACACGCAACTTTTGAACCGCATGACCGATTTTCAAAAATGAGGTACCATTGGATTCCCTGGATTAAGACGAATTAAACACACCCTGTGGCGTAAATTTCACTCAAATATTTGCTGACATATGACTTCACTTCCTGTTTGGCCGCTTTTCTGCTGAATTTGAGTGGCTGTACCGGACAAACGGTTGTGAGGATCAAAATTCTGTTCGATAACTTTTGTGAGGCTAGGTCTGAAGATCATCTCTGGTAATTTTGAAGAAGATTTGCCAAAAATTGTAGGAGATGAAGGCTTTCAAAGGTTTTTGATAAAACCGGAAATAGCGGAAAATCTATATAACCGGAAATTGACGCCAAGGGTTGGGTTTAATTCGTCTTGATCCAGGGAATCCAATGGTACCTCATTTTTGAAAATCGGTCATACGGTTCAAAAGTTGTGTGTGTTACAAAAGTCCAACTTTCACCTGTTGGTGGCGCTAGAGCGGTCTAATGAGAGCCATGAAAATTGGTGTGAATGAAGAAGGGACTGTCCTTAATGAGTGTGCCAAATTTCACAAAAAGTTACCATATGGTTCTAGGGGCTGCCATTGACTTCCATTGCAGCAACATAATAATAATAAATATAGCTGCAAGCAGCGATGGCGGTTTCCTCCTCCAGACATTGCGAACCAGGGAAAAATGTATTTTTGTGACAATTTGTCATTGTATAGAAAGATCCATGCTGCAGACTTGCCAATGGGATATTACATTTCAAATGCATTACTTTGAAGATCCTCAAGGGCCATGGCTTCAAGCTAAGAGTGAGAAGGGGTGTGGTCATCCCTACATTTCCTTTAATGTTGTGTGTGTGTGCTTCAAAGGAGCCTGTCAGTGTGTGTGTGTGTGTGTGTGTGTGTGTGTGTGTGTGTGTGTGTGTGTGTGTGTGTGTGTGTGTGTGTGTGTGTGTGTGTGTGTGTGAGAGAGAGAGAATCTGGAGCACACACGCGCAAAGGAGCAGAGAGAGAGAGTCCTTCTACTGAAAATCACCCTAGAAATTAGCCAAGCATGCCTATTTCAAATATTCACCAAAAATCTACTTTTCATCTTACAGTCAATTTTTTTTCAGATTTGTGTTCTAAACATTCTCAAGTGTCTTCACATGAACTTGTGATTCAATCAGAGTATCACTTTTTGACCTGTTGATGTGTAAAGCATTGTTTAAGCGTTAACAATTTATCCAATTTGCTTTATATCAATCATTTTTGAAGATATGAAGTTGCCTTTGAACATGGCAACATGTTGTAGTGTCTGCCAGTGACATATCAAGTTTGGTGTTGATTTGTCAAAGATTTGCCAAGATATGACTTCACTTCCTGTTTGGTGACTTTTCTGCTGAATTTGAGTTGCTGTACCGGACAAACGGTTGTGAGGATAAAAATTCTGTTGATAACTTTTGTGAGGCTAGGTCTGAAGATCATCTCAGGAGATTTTGAAGAAGATTTGCCAAAAATTGTAGGAGGAGAAGGCTTTCAAAGGTTTTTGATAAAACCGGAAATAGCGGAAGATCTATACACCGGAGGCTTTCGCGGAGCGGGGACCGTTTATTCGTCTTGATCCAGGGAATCCAATGGTACCTCATTTTTGAAAATCGGTCACACGGTTCAAAAGTTGTGTGTGTTACAAAAGTCCAACTTTGACCTGTTGGTGGCGCTAGAGTGGTGTAATTAGAGCCATGAAACTTGGTGAGAATGAAGAAGGGACTGTCCTTAATGAGTGTGCCAAATTTCACAAAAAGTTACCATATGGTTCTAGGGGCTGCCATTGACTTCCATTGCAGCAACATAATAATAATAATAATAGGAAAGCCTACAATAACAATAGGTTACCTCCTACCGGAGGAAACCTAATAATAATAGGAAAGCCTACAATAACAATAGGTTACCTCCTACCGGAGGAAACCTAAATAGAAACACAATAGGTTTCCTGCAGCTTCGCTGCATGAACCCTAATAAGAACAAAGAGAAACACAATAGGTTTCTGCAGCTTCGCTGCATGAACCCTAATAAGAACAAATAGAAACACAATAGGTTTCCTGCAGCTTCGCTGCATGAACCCTAAATATCAAAGCAAGAATAAACAAAGACTGAAAAAAATAAATGGCCGGTGGCATTAGTATCCCAGACTAATGTGGCAATTCCCCTTGTGTCAACAGGATACAGAGAATACACAGGGGCTCCCTACTGCAGCAGACAACACACACTCACAAACATATACACACAATTATTGACTACAAACTCTTTTTAGAAACACACACACACACACACGCACACAAACACAGTCTTTATCTTAATACAAAACTTTTGCTTCGTCCTTGGTGGAAAAAATGCACACTATAGATAGACACAGTGCTGTGAAAAAATGTGCAGTTACCATGGAGTCCCCGTGGAGTTGAGGTCATGGCAACGAGGTGGAGTGTGTTCTGGATCGCGTCAGAACGGTTGGCAGAGGCACAATGCATCACGACTGAGGTACATGAGCAATTTATATCCCCATCTGTTTTTATGGCATTTATGCAAGCTTTATCACACACTTAACACTTTTATCGGCGGAGCTACGTAAACAGTAGAATATGGAACCTCTAAAATGCTTGTTTAGTGTGTGTGTGTGTGTGTGTGTGTGTGTGTGTGTGTGTGTGTGTGTGTGTGTGTGTGTCGCATGGAACTGGACACTCACTCACTCTTGAACATGCATGGGAGCTTTGGGATAAAAGGCTCTTGGAAGTGCTATTGCAGTTGTGATAAGAGAGGAGGTTGCTTGGAGGCAACTGTGAAAATGACTAATTAAAACAGACACTTAATATATAAGCCTGTGCAAACGTGACTGGGAGCAGTTGCTTGGCTAATGTACAGGGCACAAAACCAAAGAGTTCATCAGAAAACACTTAGACACCAAACACACACACACAAATGCCATGACAGAGACATTACATGTAACTTACTTCCTACACACCCCTTCATCCCCTTGCTTGTCCAAACCACCTGGGAAAACCCAATCCTCCACACGCACACACGCACACACACACACACACACACACACACACACACACACACACACACACACACACACACACACACACACACACACACACAGATACAAATACACACACCCCCACAATAAAATATGCAGACATAAAATAATATAGTCAACAAACAAATGATGCAATTAGGTGTCTGTTGTTATGGCTACAGCTGTTCCCTTAAAACCCAGAAGCCAGTAGCTCAATGGTGTGTGCACTTAAGCACAATTTATGGTTGTCCGTTTTCGGAGACACGGAGATCCCTCTCCGACGTTGCAAACACTCTCCGAGTACCTCTCCATGGCCTGACATGCACCTCCCAAATTTTGTAACTATCCGACTCCGTCAATGCGTTAATACATTGCTGTTAACCTTGTGGGTAGTAGTATGCCGACATTAGATAGCTGGCTAAGACACCTCGCGAATACCATCAGATGTATTTTTCAGCTACAATAATGGGGTTTTTACATTGCACAGTGTTTCTTTGTAACTTAAAAAAAATCTATGCAAAAAAACACTTTTATTAAATCTTCTTCTGTCCAATATCTGTGTTCTTTTGCCCAAATAAATCTTTTCCTTTTATTGGCCAGTCTCAGATATGGCTTTTTCTTTGCCACTCTGCCTAAAAGGGCAGCATCCCGGAGTCGCCTCTTCACTGTAGACGTTGACACTGGCGTTTTGCGGGTACCATTTAAAGAAACTGCCAGTTGAGCACCTGTGAGGTGTCTATTTCCCAATCTAGGGAATAGTAGCCTTCATTCAAATAATAGCCTTCATTCCTTCATTTCAGGCTCTGGGCTATGTAAAGCGCCTAGAGACAATTGTATTGTTATGGCGCTATATATATATAAAATTTAATTTAATTTAATTTCTAAGAACAAGAATAGACAGGCGAGTTTCCCATGAAAGTTCTCTTTTTCTGGCCATTTTGAGAGTATAATCGAACCCACAAATGTGAGGCTCCAGATACTCAACTAGCTCAAAGGAAGGCCAGTTTTATTGCTTCTCTCACCAGCAAAACAGTTTTCAGCTGCGCTAACATAATTGCACAAGGGTTTTCAAGGGTTTTCATCCATTATTCTTCTAAGGCGATTAGCAAACACAATGTACCACACTGGAGTGATAGTTGCTGGAAATGGGCCTCTATAGATATTTAATTAAAAACCAGACGTTTCCACCTTGAATAGTCATTCACCACATTAACAATGTATGGAGTGTATTTCTGATTAAGTAAATGTTATCTTTATTGGGAAAAAAACTGTGCTTTTCTTTGAAAAATAAGGACATTTTTAAGTGACCCCAAACTTTTAAACAGTAGTGTATATATACAGTGTATATATATATATATATATCGAGAGAGAGAGAGAGAGAGTGTGTGTGTGTGTGTGTGCTTGTGCAAGAATGCATGGCACCACATCACCAAGTATGTAAGTTCCTTTCACTTTGTGATGAAATGTACACAAAGTAGGTGGCCATCTCTAAACTTTGAAACGGGTCCCTCCACTCTTTTGTGGTCTTTGAGAACAGGCGCTGGCTGTGGCTCTGCCTCCCTGTTTTGCTCCAAGCTTTTAATAACAAAGGGAGTAAAACAGACTGAGATGCAGAGGGTCCCTGTGGGCACAGACCTCCACTGATGGAAGTGTGAATAATTCAACAGGCGCTTTAGAGCTTCGTCTCTCTTTCTTTTGCATTGCATTCAAAATCCACCCGTATGCATATGTTACCCCTCCTCACCCACACACCCCCCCATGCATATCCAGTAAGCCCACCCCCTACATAATTTCTTCACCTCAGCTGTATTTTCTCTATCTTTTCCACAGAGACAGTCCTTCCTTCCTTCCCCCTACCTACTCCTCATCCTCCCTCTCTATCCTTCCTCTCTTCTTAATTCAGCAGACCAGCGGTCGGCTCCACAACCCAATTTAACGAGCTGAGATTACAAGCTCCAGTGCCTGTCCTCTCTGCTGGACACACACAGTGTGGGGTCTTATCCGACACCCTCTGTCAGCGGTGCCACGCTGCAATTGCTGATTGAGTTCTGCGCAGGAAATGACACAAACAAGATGGGCCCCCACACAGCGGTCATAAAAATAATAATTATAAAAGTATCTGATCAAAGCACTCAAAACAAATCAGAGAATAGATGCAACAATTACGCATTTAGTTACCAAGTTAACAAGAGGCCAACAACTGCTAAATGAACATCTGAGCCTAGCTTTTTAATTATTCAGTGAGGCATCCTGAAGTGTAACTTCACATATGAAAACAAGACATGACAAGACAAAATGCATTATTACAGTGTAATCACACATCTAAACACACAATTCTGACTTTACCTTACATCAGGTAAGTCCTTCTTTAAACTCTAAGGCCTTCACATGCCTCTTTCTTCCAGTGCTTTTCTCTTGCTAGGAATTTTAAATAACTTTAAATAGGCTGCCCATGGGGCTAAATTGGTCCAATAATTTCCAATTGGACCCATCCATTGACCTAGTCTCTGGCAGGGCAACATGCATGATGCTGTGATTTGATATTCACCAATCATCCAACAATGGCTACACTTTACCCTTTTTTGTGCCATGGTGAAAAGGGGGTATTTCACCTTTTCACAATGGTCATACAAAATGAATAGTGAATAAAATGGGGAGAAAGCGTTCAAGTATTGTAGAACAGCTTAGTGGGTATACAGTCTAGTCGTAAGGTTGGGTAAGTAGGACAATGAAACAGAAAACTATGTCAATTGTGGAAATTATTTACATTACGAATCAATACACTACGCGTCGGGCCTAACAACACCCTCAAACAGTACATTATTGACGCTACAGTACTGCCTCTCGAACCTTATTTCTTAACTACATGGCAGTGTGGTGTGCACTCTACATTTATGCTAAGCGGACTCGCTACACTGGCATTAATGTTTGGATGGCAACTATCTGGATGAGGTATGCCAGCCATATTTGCCTTCTCACCATGTATTGATGAAATATAGGACAAGCTGTGATTTGATATTCACCAATCATCCAACAATGGCTACACTTGACCAAAACAGCACTAATGCAAAAGAGGATCTGATTCATCAGTCATTACATGGATATTTACCTGAGCTGAACTGGCATTAAATACCTTCCCCAATAGAAAATATGCTGTTTTTCCATTCAGAGTTTGGTAATCTAATGCACAAGATTCTACTATAGCACCTTTCAGCAGAGACCTCAAATGGGACACAAAACATGACGGTTCTCTGTAGATATTTTTTAAGGTTCTCTTTACCACTAATGTGACAGTCTTCAAGATCCTACAAGTGGCTGTATGTGATTGGTCTGTGTCTGACATCAGTGTTATAACATCGGCAGGAAAAAAAAACGGTCTAAAGGTAAGGTAAATGGGCCTTTGTTTGTTCTGTCCCTCATGTCAATGGGATATTAAATGGCAGACTTTCTCTGCTCTTTTGTCAAGCTCCATTTTACAGGGCACGTAAAACACCATGTTTATCTTTCCAGCACTCTCGCCAAAGTGATGTGCTGTTCCACTGAGGTGATATGTGACCTGTCAGTGTCCAAGTGTCAAGCCAGATACCTCAGTCTCCAGTTAGCCATACCAACGCACAAACCTACAACAGGGTGGATGCGACAGAAAATGGCTGATGCCACAAATGTATCAACGCTATATCATTCCAGAAATTAAATCAGGAACGGTTCAATTTGGTGTTTGGATTCAAGGGCACACATAAACAGAGTACAGACACACACACCCAAGTGCACAAAAATACACTCACACACACACGCACGCACACACACGCATGCACGCACACAAACACACACACACACACACACACACACACACACACACACACACACACACACACACACACACACACACACACACACACACACACACACACACACACACACACACACACACACACACGTGCAACAAACACACTTGCACACTCCCACACACAATGGGATAAACATGAAAAAGGAAATTAAACAGTGCCCTCTCCAGGTTTGTAGCAGAATAAATCAAGAAAGCAGCTAACTTTGTATTTACTCCACAACCAAAGGAGGTGAAAACACTTGCGGAGAATGGGTCTTGTAAGTAAGTTAAAATGACAGGAGATGAATGAGCTCTTTGAGTCTTTATTCTTCGTTTCTGTTTCTTCCTTTTTCCTGTGCTCAATCAGTGTCAGTCTTGTTTCAATCACTGATTTTCTGAACCCCTCATGCACGCACATACTCAAAGACACATACAGACACAAATTTGCACACACAAAGACATACACTGACTCACAGATGGACCATAATAGATGAATAAGTACACAAGCATTTAAGGGTTAGGTTTTAGGTTGTGATGGGGACAAAGTGAGTGTGAGTAGGAACGTGTGTAAGTGTGTGTGTGTGTAAAAGAGTGTGCTAGTTGTGTTCATGCATAGGTGCAAAATGGTGTATGTGTGTGAGGTTGTGTGTGTGTGTGTGTGTGTGTGTGTGTGTGTGTTTGTGTGTGTGTGTGTGTGTGTGTGTGTGTGTGTGTGTGTGTGTGCAAGGATTTGTGTGTCTGTGTGGTGCGTGTGTGTGTGTGTGTGAGACAGAATGAAGGGTACAGAGAGAGGAAGAGTGTCCGTATGTATGAATGACAGAATACCTGCAAGAACCAGGCAGGGCTGACCAGGCATAGCTTAACTGAGAGAAGGAAGAAATGCTCAGCATCTTCTGTGTCTGTGGGGGACTGGAGACATGACTGATGTGTGTTTGTGGATGGGCATTTTGGTGTCCCAGGACTGAGCTTGTCAGCTGTCAGTGATTGGGTGTGTTTGCATAAGGGCAGTCTATGTGTGTGTGTGTGTGTGTGTGTGTGTGTGTGTGTGTGTGTGTCTGTGTGTGTCTGTGTGTTTCAGTACATCTGTTTTGTTTACATGCATGGATGACCCATATCTTAGGATGCAGGACAGCTGTGACTTTAAGCGGTCCTTGTACCCACTCATTGCACCCATTCACAACAACCACACACACGCACATGCACACGCACACGCACACGCACACGCACACGAACACGCACACGCACACACACACACACACACACACACACACACACACACACACACACACACACACACACACAAAAACACATATATAAACACTCACACACACATGTCGTCTCCCTCACACATATCTCATCCTCTCCCTCTCTCCCTTAGTAAACATCTCAGCTTTCTTTTTCATTCGGTAGCCACTTTTTCCTTAGCATGAAACTTATTTATCTTTCAGCACACTTCAACACAAATTCAAAGGAAATTAAAAAGTTCCCACGTCTCTCATTCACACACACACACACACACACACACACACACACTTGCACACACACACTTGCACACACGCACACGCTCATGCTCACACACACACACACACTCATTCACAAAATCACAGCATCTGATAACACATATACTAAACAAGATAACAGTATTATCTGTACAAAAACTTCCATACGTGTGCAGCCACAGTTACATAAGCCCCACAGAGGCAGCAAACCCTCTCTGACAGGGGCTGCTGTCCAGCAGCCATCAAGATCTTAGTGGAGACTGAGGGCCGCAGTGACAGTGTGGAGAGAGTGTCAGTGACAGTTTGCTGAAGTGCAGCATGTCTAAGAGGAGACAACCAGACAGACAGACAGGGAGGCAGGCAGAGGGGCAAGAGTAGCAGACCATAGGTGCCCCTCTAAAAAGACTAACTCAGAATGAGTCTCCTGTCAGCTCTGCTTTTCCTTGCTCTCTGCCTCCATCCCCCATTCCTTCCATCTGACATCATAGATAGACTGTTCCAGAATCAATTTTATTGCAGTGCAGGAGTGCCTGGGATTTGATGCAGGTGCGAGACACAAAGGGGGTGCTCCACAAATCACAGAGAACAGAGCACACCACATAGACATAAAACTCAAGATGACCCAAATTTACAAAGCTAGGCTCATCCTAACACCCTCTTATTTTTCAGCTTTCACTCCCCTTCTCTCCTATCCTCCAAATCCTCTCCTATCCTCAATATTTCCTGTTCTTCTTCCTTCTACTGTTTTGGATTCTGCTTCGTCGTCCTGAGTATCATCATCAGCTTCATCTCTCTCCTCTTCTTTCCTCACATCTCCAAACACACAGACACACACACAGTGACTGCTCCCATTTGTGTATGCAGTCAGCTATGTACTAACACGATGAGCCCCATATCCATTCTGGGTCACCACTGTGTGCGATCGTCACAAGATGAGACTGACTTCGCCACAATTATTCAGTGTGTTTTCTGCAAGGCACTCTACGGATAAATGTGCCAGCTTGAATGAGCTCCTATCGCAGTGAGTCTAGCCTGCTCCTGAGGCCTGCTCTGTGGACACAGATGTGATTTCACTGATCAGTCATCAGCTACGGCCCGCTCGGTCCCAAGCAAGCTCGGTCCCCCCCCCCCAAAAAAAAATATATATAATTTTTTTTTAAATTGAGATTGTCAAATTCACACCTAACAATCAATTAAGTGAGCTTATTTGTTGAATTCATAAAGTAAGAAATAAAATAGCCTCGAGTCGCACAGGAATCCCGCCTGCATGAGGCTGTGGTGGCAAGCGCACGGCTCTGTTTGGTCTTGAGACAGACAGAACTGTATGAGTGTGAAGGTATGTGAGTGTGTGTAAAAGAACATTATTAATGTAAAAAGGTCTGTGTGTGGGGGGTGTGATGGTGAGTGTGGGAGTTTGCATGTTTGTATGACAGAGAGTGTGTGTGTGTGTGTGTGTGTGTGTGTGTGTGTGTGTGTGTGTGTGTGTGTGTGTGTGTGTGTGTGTGTTTGTGTGTGTGTGTGTGTAGGTGTGTGTGCACGTGTACATTATGCTTATCTACAAACAGTGTATGTTCTTCTGTATGAGATAGAAAGAGTAAGACCGACAGAGAGGGAGAAAGGGTAAATGTCTGTATGTATGAATGACAGAATATCTGCAAGAACCAGGCAGGGCTGACTCAGCCAAGGAAGACAAAGAAGAGACTCTCAGCAGGCATGTCTATGGGGGGTGGGGGTGTATATGTATGCAGATGTGTGTTTGTTTGTGGACATACATGATTGTGGAGGTGTGTATATGTATGCAGATGTGTGTTTGTGTGTGGACATGCACTGTGTGGGGGTGTATACGTATGGAGATGTGTGTTTGTGGACATGCATGGCTGTGGAGGTGTGTATATGTATGCAGATGTGTGTTTGTGGACATGCATGACTGTGGAGGTGTGTATACGTATGCAGATGTGTGTTTGTGGACATGCATGGCTGTGGAGGTGTGTATATGTATGCAGATATACGTTTGTGGACATGCATGGCTGTGGAGGTGTGTATATGTATGCAGATATACGTTTGTGGACATGCATGACTGTGCATGTCAACTGTCAGTGTTTAGGATTACATAAGGGTCAGGACCAATATTGAAGAGGCTGAAAATTACAATGATACTCTCTCTGAATTACTCAAAACAGCTGGCTATAGTGTAATATCTGACCATCTTTTATTCAAACATGTTTTAAGAAGTTTGAAATAAAGAAGCAATTTTCTTAGTGGTAAAGCATTAAGATTTTAAAGGTTTGGTGTTTAGCGGACACTTTTATACAAAGTGAATTACAGACAACTTGCAGTGATCAGAAATTGAACCTAACAAGGTGGTGATGCTAGCCACTGCACCACCACACCCTACATCATTTTAAAATTATACAATTTTAAACAATTTTATATTCTTTTAATTCTGAGAATACCAGAGAAGGACCTTTTTCGTCAGGTGCTTTCAGACCACAACTTATAGATTTGAAGAAACTTAGTATTACTGTGGGGAAAAGGTGGAGGAAGGTGCTAATAGCTGTTCAAATATGGGAGACATTGAGTGTTGAGTGGGGATAAGGTAGTCATTGGTATCAACCAAAGAAACATCACTGCTGCCATCTAGTGGAGAGAAATAGAAGGGCTTTTGTGCTTATTGCAGTGTAAATGGTGATCGCTGTAACATGAGACAATCAACCAAAACATATCACCTTCCTCTTAATGGAAGTTCGCTGTTACAGAAATGTGATCATTAGTCGGGAAGCAATAATATATATTTTTTTTACCACTTTGTTCTTTCCCTTCTATATGGTTAAGGACTATGTGGAGCTTGTATGAATTGGGATATTATTTTATTTTATAACTAATAATATATATACATTTTTTGATATATTGTCAATGTTATGTTTGATATATACGTTAACGCTTTTTTTTTTTTTTTTTAGGTTGTATAGCCTTGGCAGGGGGACTGCCAATGGAAACCTTTTGGCTATAATTGGTTGCATTTACATTTTAATGTTCATTAATGTACACTGTCCCTCTTGATCAAATAAATAAATTGATTGATTGATTGATTGATTGAAAAATTCCAACTATCAAAACTATTATTACATTATAAAGTATCCCTCTAACAAAATAACTATTTAAACAGATGATGGTTTAAAAAGATGAGTTTTTAAACACTTTTAAAATGTATCAAAGCTATCACTGGAATGGACAGCACTTGGTAGGTCATACTACCACCGAGGTACCACAAATGAGAAGAGTCTTGACTGTGATCTCTTGCTGCTAAACAAGGACAACAGACACTGATCAGAGGAGTGAATGGTCGAGAGGGTGAATGGCACTGAATTATGGCATTTAAATAAGCTGGGGCTGATCCAATGGCTGTCCAATCGGTGAGAGTGAGGGATTTAAATGTAATTCTAGCAGCTGCAGGAAGCCAGTGATGGATGACCAGCAGAGGAGTTACATGGGTCCTCTTCGGCTCATGACAGACCATGATGAATTTAACAAAGCTCCAATATCCAGACAAGGTACAACCTGTTAAGGAGGATAGGAGAATTGCACAATAATGGCTGCAACTTTTTCAGTAAAGAAAGTTGCAAAGTCATCAGTAGAGAGAGAGAGGTAACTGATGACAGAGGTGGAGGGTTGAGAAGATTCTTGAAAGGTAAAACAAAAAATAGAAGTGAATATCCCTTTACTCGAAATTTCTCTTCATATCCATATGTCACCCATTATATTAGCCTTATCAAGCACTTAAACAAGAGCTCAAGGGGCTGGATTTCTGTTAAAAAAGATGACAAGGATTCCCTGTGGCCATGTTTAAGTTCTTTTAAAGATTCTTTAAATCACTGTACAAACAAAGAATTGTTTTGCTAGCCAGTAAGTGCATTTAGTACATAGGATTATAGAGGAAATTAACCCTGCAATTCTCCTCTTTGCTACCAGATGGCACAGGAGTGCAACAAAAATCTAGGCACTGCCCAACACTGAAGTGCAACCTGCAAAGCTAGAGAGAACATCACTGTTTATAACAATGCTTTGGAAATGCAAGTACAGTCCTCATATAGCTGTGAAAAGAGAGCACAGCTATTTAAACATTATAGACTGAAACATGGAAGTTATGCGAGAACATTTCCATGTTTAAATCAGGAATGTCTGTGTACGTTCAGGTTATGCTTCATTTGGGGAAATGCAAGTTGCCACCAAAAATTCAGACGCTAAAAAAATCAGCTTGCAGCTTGCGAGCAGGTGCTAACAAACGGTTTTTTTTTTTTTTTTTTTTTTAAAGTTTTGTATTTTTGGTTTTGTAAAAAGTGTTGAAATAAAAGTGAAATAAAAAGCTTGTAATTCTTAACTTGTAATTAAGTGCATTGAACTTACACACTTAAGTGTAGTAGTTATGCAAAGCGATTGTTATTGCAAAATATCTTAAGTGAAATCAACTTCGGAATTAAGTGCATTGAACTTAATGCTTGGAGTTTAATCACTATGGAAAGCATTTGATATTGCAATAGATTTTAAGTTAAATGTACTCAAAAGTTTTCATTACACATAACTTGGTGTTTTTAAGGCAACCACTTCCCTCAAATGTTTTAAGTAAACTCAACTTATCTGGGCATAGTGTGTTGCAATAGATTTTAAGGTAAATCAACTTGGAATTTTAATGTTCATTGAACTTCATGCTTTAAGTGTAGTTACTTTGCAAAGCAGTTGATATTGCAATATGTTTCAAGTTAAATGTACTCAAACGTTTTCATTACACGTTACTACTGCAATTCTCCTCTTTGCTACCAGATGGCACAGGAGTGCAACAAAAATCTGGGCACTGCCCAACACTGAAGTGCAACCTGCAAAGCTAGAGAGAACATCACATCCAAGTAGGGGGGTCACATTTCTGTTTACAGAATAATGGGCTCCAATCACATTATTTATGTGGAGCCTTGCTGGTCATTAGGTAGTCTGACCAGTTTTTTATTGTGAGTAAAACATAGAACTTCCTTATAAGCATGAACATGATAGGGGTCTCAGGGTGTAAAACTATCTTAGGTCAAATGAGGGCATATACCACCACCCCTCTGGTGAACTCTGTCTCACACACACACACAAACACACACACACGCGCGCGGGCATGCATACCTCACCAATCACCAAGTGTTCTGAAAAACAGTGCACATGTCTAAGACTGTCAGCCATTTTAATTTATTGGTTACAAAATAAGACTGTGAACACAACAGTAGAGGGCAAACACAGGAGATTGGTAAAAGACTAAACAGACTAGGTAGCATGCTTGTACAATGAGTGTGTGTGTGTGTGTGTGTGAGAAAGAGTTAAGCACATCATACGTATGTTCATGTACATATGGGTTTAAGCTGTGAATGTGTGGCCCGGCATGTAGGGGTTCAGGCTCAGTGCTTCTGTAATGTAAATATCCTACTGCCACTTGCAGTGTTTACATAAGGTGTCAAGTGGGGTGAAGAGATTTGACCATGAATTTCAATCCTTTGAGCATACAGAAATCTCTCTACCTCTTACATAGGCAGAGGGGATTGAAAATAAGGATGACATTTTTTTTTTTTTTTTTAAGTATTTATTTTGAAATTCATTACATTTATTAATTTGTGATTTGTCCAACAGCATAGACATGTGTAAAAAAAAAAAAAAAAAAAAACATTTGATAATGATTATAAAATCATGGGTTACTATATGAGGTTTATGATACTTAAGGCTTTTCACACAAAAAAGTCTTGGAAGTGACCTCCAGCCAAGGCTCCCGTTGCTATGATTCTTGTGCAACTCTCACAAAGGTTCATTCAATGACCAAGTGTTATGTAACGGCCTGCCTGGTTCCCAGCAGCCAGAGTGTGCAATATATACTACGAACAGTTTGACATGTGTGTGTGTGACGTGGAAATTGGGGGCAAAGGTATGAGGAGGATACTAAGTTGACATCAGCTGGCTTGGGTCCAGACTTAGCTATCCCAGCTATCCAAAGCATGCAAGCCCTTGGACTTGGACTGTGTCTCAAAGACATACTGAATAACATGTTAATGACATGTGAAACCGGAGACATGCAGTCTAACATTAAATGTAACCTACAGCAAACCCATTCAATGAGCAGTTTATTGCTACCTGGTGTATCTTATGAATTGGAGGCATCTTTGTGTTGAAACTTGAAAGTACTTCAATTCACACTTTTTAAACTGACTGTCTTTATAGCCTACTCTTTTAGACACTGCTAAACTGAAACACTGAGGACCATATCTCTGAAAGCGACCTCTGAAAGTTTGGGAAAACAATGACCTTAACCATTTTACAATAACCTTAACCAATGGCCAATAATGATGGGCACTCCTTCTCGATGAATTTTTTTTGTTTACAGCTGAATGACAAAATGTCTCCTATGATATGACCTACGTTACTTATGCCTAAGGTTAACCCACTCAGTCGGCCTGCTGCTGAAAAGGGCTGTTGATCAGCCTTCACACTTCAGGAGTCACTAGGGAGACTTTGTTACTGATTAACCTCAAATCAAATATTGAATATGTCACGTCTCACTGCCACTGAATCAGATGAGTTCATGTCGGCTGTCGCCTACAGGATACGACAAGCAGGCTATCCTCGTGTCCCCGCTTACACAGCTGTTGGATTCAGGTCAAACCCTCACACGCGCATGGTTACGCCGGATTCCAGTAAGGTCCATGCGCTGGGCGCTGTGGATTTCGGTTACAAGATTTCGTCTACAGCCCAACCATCAAGGTGCCTATTATAACAGCATATTATAAACATTACGAATAAAACAGAAATAGTTACCCACTTCATGTTTTCACAAAATAGCCCTATACCAAAGCGTCCCTAGTAAAAACAAGTCTATCCGTGTAGGCTTTCTCTGAGGTTAACTCGCTGACTATGCAAACCTCATTGAAAGTCTTCCAGCGGACACTCAATCTCTGATATGGCGGAGATTGAGTGTCCTTAAAAGACCTTTCGGTGCAGCCCTTCATTGCGTCATTTGCGTCACGATACTGGGTAGCCTTGACTGCATTAGCAGCCCATTTCTGAGAAAATTTAAGATAGAACGGCAAACAAGCAACGTTTCAAATTATATTTGTGTGAGAACCCAGATCAGACTTATTAAAAAAAATGATGACTTTAGGCTTACTGTAGCCCACAAAATAGCCTAGCCTCTGTACCATGGATTTCCTCCTCCTTGTATCCAACTGCATGGAGATACATTTAAATAACGCAACATCAGACGCATATCTATGCTCGACTTAATCTAAACCGATTAACATTAGTATTATACGCAGTCCACTGCTTTGAACAATAACCCTTCCATCCTTTCCCTACAAGGACGTGAGTCTCGGCGCGAAGACTAGTCGTACGTCAAGTGGTTACAATCCAGATTCGTCGAAAGCCAGCACGTGATGGAGAAGCGCCTGACTGTGATGTCATTTGCCGGTGCCTCTATATTGAAGTGACCTTCCTCTGCGACCGAACAGAAGCGCTCTACGGACTGCAGCAAGCAAATCCATCCTATAGTTATCTCGAAGTCGTCCTTTATAACCCTGAGGTAAGCACACGTTTTCGTGAAAGAGTTATTTTTTGTCATTATAAAATGGAGCCGGGTTTATGTTTCCGTTCATTATATTCTCCAAAATATGGAGATATAACAGCATTGCCTTAAACGGGATGAGATAGCGGCAACGGTGCAGTAACGTGGGCAACGGTTTATAGAATAGCAGATTGCGTAAAACAAGCCGGTGCCTTATTCTGTAGGATAATCGGCTGTAGCCTATTAGTTATGTATGGATGATTATTGCATAACTGTTTTGCACAAGAAACAGAAGATACAGGTGTAAATGTATGTTGCAAGTAATGTAATGTATGTTTTAGTAATTTGCTACCAGCTATTATTATGGTGTATCAAGAACGATTCTAGAGCATTCGAAACATAATCATAGGCTAACGTTAGTTATCCAGCAGCATCAAGGAGGTTGGTAACGTTAGCTGTCGTTAGCTTTGGCAGGTGATGCCCTCGAAATGGTTCAATTATCCCGACTCTGTGGAAAATGTTTGATTGTTTAACTATTTCAGGTTATTTTTGTACACCTGTATTAATGTAACGTTTTGGCATGTAACGTTATTTCATAGTGAGTCAACGTAAGCTAGCCACGAATGATTGTTAAGTGTCATTATAAGACACTACTAGTCAGCTAACGTTAGCTATGCTACAATGTTGGGAATATTAACAGATGATTAAAGGTGCTTAACACACGGATATCACTGCAGTATGGAGGAATCCAGAAGTCGGACATGGTGACATTATTACAGTGTACTTCACAACCGGCTTTTTATAATCCCCTTTGGTAATTTACCTGGCATAGCAATATTCTATTAGCTATTTTATTATTATATACTCGGAGGAAAATATAGTATCGTAAGGTTAAGGTACCTCCAGTTTAAAAGAGGATGAGCAGAACTGGAATATAGTAAGGTTTGTAAAGGACACCATCCTTGACATTGAGCTAGTCATAAGTGATGGGAAGGTTAGGCCCATGTCTTTTCACTGCCAGTCTGTCAGGTCGTTAGGTACGGTTACATGAAATGCTTCCAATGTGTTGATTACATATTATAGAACAACAGAGAGAAACTGCCATTCAACCTCACACTGACCTTCGGCAGCTGCATCACCTTCAGATAGGGCAAGGATTCTGGGCTGGAAACATAGGCCTACCCTGATTGCGGTGCAGTCTGGTAGTTGAAACTGAGTAGTTTTCCGTATTTACCATTATTATTTCTACAGGTTACCATGGGTGACGTGGACAAGGGCAAGAAGGTTTTCGTTCAAAAGTGCGCTCAGTGCCACACAGTCGAAAACGGCGGCAAGCACAAAGTGGGGCCCAACTTGTATGGGCTTTTTGGCCGGAAAACCGGACAGGGAGAGGGCTACTCCTACACAGATGCCAACAAGGCAAAAGGTAAAGTTTAAGGGGATGTAACATATATAAGAGAATCAACTGATGCATATGCATGCTGTGTGCTGAGACCTCACTGGGCTGTCTTGACTGTCTTACAGGCATTATTTGGGGAGATGCCACTCTGATGGAGTACCTAGAGAACCCCAAGAAATACATTCCTGGGACAAAGATGATCTTTGCTGGAATCAAGAAGAAGGGCGAGCGTGCAGACCTAGTTGCCTATTTGAAATCTGCGACATCATAAAGCTGTATTTGAACTGAAAAAAAATAATGTTTTATTTAATGTTAGTGTTTCAAATATTTTTTTCTATGTTAACTCACAACAACCTCACAGGATGAAAACTGAATCAAAATGACAGACATTCGGGATGTTTTTTCATGGTGCAATTCATACTACGCTTTATTTAATGCAAGAGAAAAGTTTCATCACTGTAAATGTTGGCTTTAATATCAAGGTCAGCGATGTTCATGGAAGTATGATGTCACGGATCATTTGATTCCCTCCCTCAAGAAGGAATGGCAGTGTGTATCCCCTGGTTTCACAGGAATGTATGAAAAGATAAATTATTTAATATACTGAAAATGTATAGTTTTATGGTAGAAATATTAGATTGGATGGAAGAAGAAGAAGGGAGGGGATGGGGATTCTGGAGGCTGCAATAAGGGTGTAACCTGAAAGTATTGAACTGTCAATAAAAAGGCACATTTTGAGTCTATCTGTGTTGTCAATTTCTATATGATCTTTTTTGGCTACTGCTGTTTTGGACACAGAAAACTACATACATGTACATTAATCGTGTTTTTTGGTAGAAATTAACTTCATCAGTAAGGGTATCATACATCTCAATACCTAATTATGTGAGGAGGACAGGTGTCCAGCGTAGGGCAAACAGTTGAATGTGACAATTGTCCAGTGTAACAGAAACTTTAGGTAGCCCACCGACTTAGACAGGGCTTTAAAGCTTAAATCCCACGTGAGTTGGGAAGGCGGAGACAGTAACGAATTCAGTGAGGGTCTTACCTTAAGATCAAAAGGCAAACTTTGATTTTGGTAGCCCAGGCTACATAATATGTGATCACGTAGGCCAAGTCAGATACAGCGGATGTGTACAGAGGAAGTTGTGTACAGAGGAAGTTCTTCACTGAATGCTTACGATCTGTAACAGATTGCAATGGCTATTGGACTGGTCTGAGAAGAAGGTCATAGGAAGGTGATCTCCCTGTATTACAGCCGGTGGGGAAACACTGTTATGCATGTGTACTTCACAATGCTATTACAAGTGAGTCACGTGCAGCAAGTACAGGGGTTAGCCTCAGGTCACTTTTTGGTTCAAACGTAAATGTGGGAAAGTTCATCTGAAATTTGATTTCCAAATTATGATCTCCGCTTCCTAGGATGTTTGTATGGTCGTATGAGGTCAGTATTTAAGTTGTTATCAGGCGCACCTGTTATAGTTCAGGAACATGTCAGGTTAAGCAGATTGTAGATGCCAAGGACAAAGTTCACTGAATGCCCGTGCAGTGTCAACCCCCCCATCTGTCTGGCTTCATGCCTCTACGTAGTGACTTCAGTGGAATGCAAAATCCAGTCCTCAATTTTCTTGGTAGACCACACCTCACAAATAACCGAAATAATGAGATAACAGTTTTCTGTTTTCATTTGGAAAGATATTTACTTAATACGTTTAGAAGGATCGCATGCGTGTGAGTTGTAGGCAAAACTAATGCTTTGGTGCCACTACACAGGCTATTAAATAATTTGCCGGTTTCAGTTTCCTTTTGCAGTCGTTCCTAAAGAAGGTGCATACTGCCCTCCAGTGGACAAAAGGTTGTTACGCAACGCCTTTTGTAACATCAAAATAGTGAGGGGTGGGCTGGTACATAAATAGACTGAGGCTATGTAAAAATCCCTAAGGATCCATACTTAAGTAAGTAAATTATGAAAAGACAAATTTTGCGCTTTTTGGTTGTTTATTAAAATGCTACGAAATCATAACATAAAAAACGATGGTTAGGATAGAGTAAGCTGAGCAAAATGTACAGCCTCAAAGGTTATGTAACACATCAGGGTAGCAGATCAATCAATGATATAGAATGATAAATAAAGCAGCAATAAAGGTTGTAATATAAAATGATGAAAAGAAAAATATCTGTTTTGGACAGTATCGTCTGAAGAAAAAGCTAATTCGACAAAGATGTCCACAAATATTGCCGACATTTAAAGAAGACTATAAACTGTGGGTGCAAACATCATGGTACGAATCAGGATTTTTCAAGAGGCGCAAATGGTATATATATATATATATATATATATATATATATATATTTTTTAAAAGCTTGACACCTAGAAAAAATGTGCGAGTAAATCTAAAATGTTAGCCTGTAGGTGGCGATAGTGACATTTCGAGTTTGAGATTCACTACAAATGAAGAACGTAGCCGAGACAAATATCTGGCGGGTGTGTGGATGGAACTAAAGTTCTATTAAACCTGAAACGGAAACCGTCGGGTCATTTAAATGAATAGTGAACTAGCGTTAGTTGTTTTCTAAATGACAAACATATGTTTGTTTCAAGAAAGAAAAACTAAATGATAATGGCTGCTTTGAAACTGGTTGACGGCAAGCACCATGAAACGTAAGACGTCAAAACAAGAACATCGGCTCGTGAAACTAAGCAATGTTAACTTTGTGCTGTTGTAAATCTGACGTGAAAATGATTAGCCACATTAGCTTCTGGTCAACGTATCGTACCCGTAGGCACCTTGTTACACTGGCTTCATAGCTGACAATCATATGTTCGATCCTCATTGTTTCAACACATGTTTCTTCTATTATTATCATCGTTGAATTCAGTGCTTCGTTAAGGTTTTTAATTGTATAGGCTAGTTAGCTAAGATGTTCCTTGATAGGGACTGGATGAGTGCATGTGTAAGACAATAGTGTGTAGCGTTATCTTTAACAAGACAGTCTGACTCAAGTAGAAGTCGACCAATGTAGGATAGTCTCTAGCCAGTGTTGCCTGGCACGTCTAAGACTCTCGAGGCCAGATTATTATTCGTTTATAAACCATGATATGACTCCGAACATCAATAGTGACATTGCCAACACGGTTGTGTCAAAGTCAGTGATTAAAAAAAAAAAAGGTTTCTTCCATCCTTTCAAAGCAGATCACATCATACCTATCACGTGCAGCGATCAAAGAGACAGGAGGCAGACGGTACAGTAAAGGTAGTCAGTTTTTGTTGTAGTAGTTATTTTTTTTAAACTGCCTTGAAGTAATCAGCATCCAGCTTTTATGTTAAAGCAAAATCATACCTAGCAGTAGACTTCATCAGGTCAGGGCAGCTTTTTGGGACTGCAGGGTTATTAGGCATTATCCGAGATGGGTGGTACTGGAAAAATGTCTTAGCTGTGACGGTGCTAAAACCCTTTGGTGTATTGTGCAGGTGGAGTGTGTGATTAAAGAGGTGGAGATCCACACTAGGTTCAGGCACCTCACCATGAGCCAGTCCGAAGCAGCTGACCGATGTCAGACCAATGCTGGGTCCCACTGGAAGTCATTCGAAAGTATGGAGCCTACCAGACCTGTACGCACTCTGGCTGACGAATGCCCAGAGTCTGACCAGGATTGCGGTGACGATGACCTCATCAACAGCTCTCGTAGTTGCCGCGAAGGGTTGACAAAGAGCTCGGAGAGTCCTACGTGGGGTTTGGATGGAGGTTCGTCCCCAGTCACGCGCAGTGTGGTTCTCCTGTCAGACGGCAATGAGTCGGAGGCAGCGTGCTCAGTCGAGGAGTTGGCAGAAATGGTCCTCGTCTCAGAGAGCGAAGATGAACCTTTGGACCTGAGCCCGTCACCATATTCAGGCCCCTCTGTATCTCCTGAACTGATTACCACTCCTGTGACCCACATACTGTCCCTCTCACAAAGCCAAGAGCCCTCATCGCCGGAGAGCAGTGGGGCAGAGGCTGACTTGACGTTTAGGAATGGTCGTAGTGGGAGGGAGTCTGCCTCGACTGGCCGTGGAAGTGAGGGGTTGATTGTGATTAGCTGTGAAGATGAGGACTGTGAGGACGGGAATGTGTCAGACGGCTCCCACTGCTCCATCGCCTCGGGCCCCAGCAAACTCCAGCGTCCCTTTCCCCAGAGGCCGTGTGCCAGCTGCCTGAGGCTCCATGCAATAATAAAGAGGCAGCCCAACAGGACGAAGACCAGGGTGAAAGGTGAGAGCAGTCATAAGGGCACACAAAGCCTGGGGAGGAGGCATATCGGCTGTTCCACCCAGACGGAAGTGGCTCTCAGAAAGCCAGAGCACTAAAAAAAAATCAATGATCTCCCTCGCATTTGATTTCTGTGTCTTCCCTTCTAATGGTATTTTGGGCAATTGCCATGTAAAACAAAGAGCAGGTAGTGTGAGAGTTTTTGCAGTGACAATCAATCAGTATTGTATTTTGGATGCATAATATGTTAGCATATAATATGTATGACAAAATCTGATCCATATGTTAATGGGTATCATCATAATTATCAGAGCTGTGTTGTTTACTGTCACCTTATGTCTACTGTCCGGTTGTCAATCCTGATGTCACTGTTGGTTTGTCTTGACTGTGTTTATGTGTGCATCAAAAAACAGTGACCCTGGGGTTATCTTGTCAGCTTGTGTTCTCAAAGTCTCATGATGGATTGTTTTCTCAGATCCAGCCTCTTTGGACTATGACCAGTGGATGCTGCTAAAACCGTGGCGAACTCGAGGAGTGCAAGGCTTTCCCAGAGTTAAGGGGTGAGAGGATTCATACTTGTCTCAGGTTGAATTTAGGGGATAGACATGGTTGTATTTGCCTTTTGTAGGGTGATCTGATGCTTGTGTGTGTATGTATGGTTCATGTGACCTGTTCTGTGTGTGTGTGTGTGTGTGTGTGTGTGTGTGTGTGTGTGTGTACTGGTGCAGATGTGATGTTTGTAATATATGTTGGTGAATATATTTAGTTTGGATGTGAGTGTCTTGACAGAAGCTGATCTGCATTGTGTATGTTTGTCGCTGTAGGCTGATGTAAGATGTGTGTGCCACCATTCATCTGTTTTGTTAGTTTCCAGTAGTTGCTCTTATTTTATAATGTGTTTGATATTTGTATGCGTGTCTTCGGTAATACTTCCTGACCTGTGATGTTGGTGAATCTAAATCAAAGTAGACTGATGTGTGTGTGTGTGTGTGTGTGTGTGTGTGTGTGTGTGTGTACATATGTCTACAGGAAGTTGTTTGAACATCTTCCTTTGATCCGGCGGCGTGCCAGAGTCCGGGCTGAGGAAGACCTAGAGTATAAATATGAAGTCTGTACGAGACCTCATGTGTTTATGCAAAGGTGAGAAGACCATAGGTCATACAAATTCACACATTGAAATGGGTGCCATGACAGTAAGATCCTCGGAGAAGGAGAAAACACGGACACGAGCACAAACTGTCGTTCATGCTGATTTGACCTATTGCCCATACAAGGTCGTTTATTTGTGTATTTCCTGTTACTCATGCATGCGGGAATTGTCTTCCTGTGTGTGTTTGTGTTTCAGAAACTTTCGAGATTGCCAGAAGTCTCAGCCAAAATCCCTCAAGCGCACACAGGCCAGGAACAGGGCGGGGTCCAGAGGGGGTCGAAGGTCAGCTAACCTCTGGCCTCCAATTGGGGGCCGCATAGCGAAGAAGAAGAGGAAGAGCTTGGAGGACTCCATAAAGGAGAAGAATAATAGTGTGAGAGAGGAGAAAAAGATGAGAAGGAGACGAGAGGAGACGAGTGTGACAGATGAACAGGACGAAGACAGCATGCTGCTGGGAAAAGAGCACCCTGGCTATGACGTCACTGCAGACTGCAGTAAAGAGGAGAAGGCAAACCGGCAAAGTCCAGACAGACGTATGGACATGAACACTGACACACAGACAGATGGACGCCCTGCCAAGCATGTAAATGCCAATGCACAAAGCCACTCTGACAGACACGCAGGTGCTAATATTGGCAGTCGGCCACACAGGCGCCCAGACAGAAATGCAGTTGGTAGCCCAGATGGCCAAGAAGCCAGACTGGGAGACCTAAGGACAGCCAGACACAGAGACAAACAGTATTCAAACCAGGACTCTGTCTTGAAAGCAGATGGACATAGTAAAGTGAAGGCAGTCAAGCATATAGTCGGTGGTTCAGACAGGCATGCAGATATAAGCACATACAGACAGCCCATTATTCGTCTGGTTAGATGCTGTAATGTAAGGGGGGATTTCAACGCAGCAAGACAAATCGACAGACCCAGGCAGGTGCAACACAGTCCGGAGAGGCGGTCAAACAGTCATCTCGAGGATGCTTCAAGCAGGCATTCAGATGTAGCCCCAAGCATTCACTTAAACAGCCCCTCAATTATGATTGGAAACAAAGCCTTGGACGGTGCAGGTAGTCTCGTGGACAGTCGTGTAGAAGTTAGTTCAGACAAACGTGCTGATTTGAGCTCTTTTGGCAAGGCAGGCACGGGCCAGACTCGCAGGTCTCTCAAATATGAAGACCTGCTGGAAACCACCAGGCCCCTCATGAGCGTCTCCAAAGCCACCCCAGTGTTGGGGTCAGAGGACCCATACACGTTCCGTACCCCAACACCTCCCGGAGCTCAGAGTTCTGAAATGTTCAGGAAGCACCGCCCGTTCGCCCGCACCTATGAGAACACCGGGGCTCGACCCGCTGGCTTCATGTCCATGTTGAGCACTCTGGATCGGAAGCACTGCGCTGTTGTCCGGGAGAACTACCCCTGAGTGACGAGAAGATGGTTGGGTGCAGCAGCCATTGAAGTACACTTATTGCCTGTTCTTGGCAGTTCATGCAGTTCTTTGCACCTTATCACCATAGCCTATGTGGGGAAAATGAAAAAGTATTTATTGTTATTGTGTTGTGTTGTTATTGTGTTAAAATGTGTATTATTAGTTGAGCCTTTGTAGTTGAAAGAAGCATTAAGCTTTATTTACCTTACTGATATCCTAAAGCAGCCTATAAGTAACCTGTCTCACATGAAGTGGATTGGATAAAAACAGAACTTTTTGAAGGTTGAGAATTCTGTCTCATTAATGTTCTATGATACATTTTGAAATTGAAAGGATTTTGATAGAAAAAATACTTTGAATAAATAAATAAAACTGTGTATTTCAGGTTGGGATGTGTCCAGGTGTTTCTGTTATTCCTTGATGCAAGATCGAGTGGGCCACGTGGTGGCGCCAATAACTTATGCATGAAGCTGTTGGGGCCGCTGAGTCTTCGGTTGATAAGTCCAAAACAGGACATGCCATGGCCAAATGGAAATGGAAAATAATTGGCACACATACATTACTGTTTAAATCATGGAAAATCAAGAAAACGTGGTCCGCATAACCTGAAAGAAATAATGCAATCAGCCGAGCACCAGGGAAATGAAAGAAACATGATTTCAAAGGAACATATGAAATACAAATCTTAATATAAATCTAGTAAACGCTTAGCTTTGATGATTAACAAGAATAGCAAATTTATGAATGAAAACCATAACATTTAGTGTTGTATATCATTTAACTATTTAGCCTGCCTATTTCTAAACTGACATACACATTCGTCCACCAACGGACACAGAGAAATGACGTTGTAAATGTTAACTGGATGCGCGGAGAACCGTGGGAACCTCGCCTGAGTATAAATGATTCCCTCCTCCACTTGACTGGAGTCAGTTGAGGGTGACTAGAGAGAGCTCAGCTGTCGCTCCCTGCTGAGGTTTGGTCTCTCCTGTTAACTTCTACCACTGGATCTCGATAGTCACTTGACCGGAGGTGCTGAACAGCGCGCTTGCAGAATGCGCGCCCGGCCAGAAGCCAACATCTGTACCGGGAATGGAAGCGAGCGAGGGCGCGCGAATTTTTTATTTTTTTTCCGTTGAGGACTGTTGACGAAATACTTTTCTTTTAAGACAATTATTTGTCCATAAGCGCTTTATGATATTAAAATACTGCTGTTAAAAATACGAGCACACAGATGAAGAAGTCTAAGAGGATTTGGGACTGACCGACCAGCCAGAAGGCGATTATATTGTTCTAATCAAGACTAAAGAAATGCGTATTCGTTGTCACATTTGTTAGCACTTCTTGGCGAAGCTGTTTGGCGGTCACCGAACACAATCCACGCCTCCGGGTGTCCTGCGCTAAGGTGTCCCGTCTGGGTGTCACCACACGCGCGTAACGGGATGCGCTCCGTGGATTAGAGATATGCAATCACCACTGATAAATCGCAACGGTAAGAGTAAAAATGAGTTATTAATTTCAAAGGTCTAGCAGATGTCATAAAGTCCATATTATATTCATGTGCATCTGTTCGGTATGGCACGATAAAATCGACCATGCACGACATTTTAGAATCGACATTGTAGATTTCTTTTTAATCCTTCTCGTTCATTTTGAAATGTCATCAGGGGTGTTTTTTTATTCGACTGATAAAGCCAGAATTATTTACCCCTGTGATGTCCTTAATCCTGGCTGTTCTGTTGTATCCTCCACGCAGTTCGGATCAGCGATGGTGCACGGAGTGCAGAGTCTGAGCACTGAATGTGGATGTATTCAGTCCTAAAGTTGCCAAGGAACATTAAAGAAAAATCCCAAGATGGCAAAGCAGCTCCTTTGGCTGACACTGGTGTTGTACGTGCAGATGGTGAGTTGTCCTCTTCTGACTCCTCGTTTAACCCGAATAGCTAACCTCGTAACCACCATTGTTTTTTTGTGTGCCGTCGATGGACTTTTTGTGTGCCGTCGATGGACTTTGATGTGAACCTTAACTTTATTTCCTGAGAATGGCAATATCATTTCACCTGTATTTACACAATTTGAAAATGAATCGGAAAGACAATTTGAGATTTTACAGAAAACATTTTACAGTAGGCCTACTCAAAATACATTTTTGACAGTGCTCATTTAGAAATATTAAAGGCATGGATAATGATGGTGAATTCATTTTAGGATTAAGCAAATAGATTCAAGGAATTATGGTAGCACACTGCCAGAACAATTTATAAAAATTGCTAGTAAGAGTGGATAGGTATGTGTTTATTTCAGAGAGTAGATAGTGACACAGATGAACAATATGGTGGCAGGTTATGCCATATTCGTCTCTAAAACTCCTGTCATGCCATCTATGAAGACTTCAGTAAACCAGCCTTGTCACGTCTCAATCCACCAATCCCATGTTGTCATTTCTTTGCTTCATTTCATTGCTTAAATGAAAAGTTAAATGGACTTTGATGAGGTTGTGTGTGTGACAGAGTAGTATTGGGCCAGCTCTTGCCAGGAGGCTTGCTGCGGACAACTACATAGACTAGATACCACTGGTCTAACACTCCTCCGGGGACCTGTGCCCCCTCCCCACTCCCCAATCCCTCCCAGCTCAATCATACTTCTCTCTTTTCTCTCTTCTTTCCATCCTTGCTGTTAAACCAAGGGACTGCCACGAAATGTAATAAAAATGTGGGTGGATTATGAGAAGGTCCCTAATCTCTGCCTCATTGATTAGTTTTTTCTTTCATTTCTTTATTTTTCTTCCTTTATTCTCCCCAGGGAGCTTATGTCAGGGACATTAATCCGCCGTTTGATTGTGTCTGTCTCAGCCTGCTTTCGTCGGCACTGTTCATTTCATTGTGGCACAGCGGCTCTTGCCGAAGCCTGAAAGGGGATGGTCCTAAACTTCAAAGGCCAGCCTTTGCCTGAGTGGAAAAAAAAACCTCTCTCACTCTTCTCTCCTCTGTGGCAGGCATTCTTTAGACAGCACCTGCTCTGCAGTGTGAGCTCTCATTACTCTAAATGGTTTGGGATCAGGTAAACTGATCATTGTCTTGACCCTGGCATTTTAGTTCTCAACTGTATGTGTTGGGAGGAATCAAACTGTATTAGCTGATCAGCCTTAGCAATAGAAATAGAAAATTCATAATTCTATGCTCTATGAAGCGCTGAGGATTTTTTTCCTCATTTATTGGGATTATAATTTGACACCAATCACTGATACAGAACATCAATTTTGGGTATGTTGCTTTGAATGCAGAGAGGAGAATAAAGGAGGAATTTGAAGGTTACATGGCGAGAGAGAACGAGAGGAGGATGAAAGGACTGAGAAAGAGGGCCGGGTAGAGTAGGAAAGAGGAGGTGAGGGGCACAGAGCAGGAAAAACAGTTGAGAGGAGCACAGCAAAGGTGAGGAGCAGAGAGGCGCTTACTCAGAGGTCTGGGATCCTTAGCTAGCCTAAGTTAGGTTTGAAAACTAACTGTGGAGAGGTCAGCTTTCTGCGCTGATAGCACTGGGTCTCAATTTTCATCACAACCTTGTGTCTGTTGAGAAGTATAACATGACCAACTGCAAACATAAGAGAATTCAGTGTCCATCAGGACCCAGCCATATACAGATATAGACAGGTGATGATAGCATTTGATCATCTCAGGTGTGTGTGTGTGTGTGTGTGTTGTGTTTGTCACTGGCTATAGTTCCCATGCTTGCACACACCTCATGCAGTTTCTGTTTTGGCTTTTACCTGTCGTTGCTGTGGGCACTCTGTTTAATGAAGCTTTCATACACTGGTTCCACATTGACCAGCTACACTTAGGCGCAGAGGGGATCAAAATAACTCCTTTGTGGGGTGGTTGTGAGTTTGTGTGTACATGCATATTAGAAATGGAAGATATGGGGAAATACCTCAGTGTCTGACAGTAGGCAGTCTCATAGTACACACACACAGAAACAAACACACACCCAAACAGACAAACAAACATTGACTCTCACTTCCTCCTCTTGTAGGTGGCTTGCAGGGCTGACCAGGGCCTGGTGGAAGGTGTGGTGGAATGGAGCCAGACCCAGGAGCGGGGGAGTGTGTCCTCTCAGGAACCCCCATCAGCAGCCCTGAAGCCTGGCTCTTTACGGCTCTTTGCCCAGCCACCCCCCCACGACGAGCCCAGCCCAAACGAGACGCGGCTGGAGGAGAGCCCCCAAGAGCTCTGGGCGTGGCTGTACAACCTCACGGGCACGGACGAAACCCTGGCGCGTTCCAAGCGGCGTCCCATCGTCAAGACGGGCAAGTTCAAGAAGATGTTTGGCTGGGGCGACTTCCATTCCAACATCAAGACAGTCAAGCTCAACCTGCTCATCACCGGCAAGATCGTTGACCACGGCAACGGCACCTTCAGCGTCTACTTCCGCCACAACTCCACGGGGCTGGGCAACGTGTCAATCAGCCTGGTCCCGCCCAACAAGGCCGTGGAGTTCCAGAGCCAGTTGCGCGAGCTCGCCGCCATGGAGACGCAGGACTCCATGGCCAAGGGCTTCAACTGTCGCATCGAGTACGAGAAGTCAGACCACAGCAAGCGCACGTCGCGGTGCAGCACCGACCCGTCCAGGGTCTGCTACCAAGAGCAGACGCAAAGCCACCTCTCCTGGCTCTGCTCCAAGCCCTTCAAGGTCATCTGCATCTACATCGACTTCTCCAGTGAAGACTACCGGCTGGTGCAGAAAGTCTGCCCGGACTACAACTACCACAGCGACACGCCCTACACCTCCATGGGGTAGTGTCCCCCCCCCCCGGCATGCCCCCCCATCCAGTGGCGTCTCAGCCTCCCCTTCACCTTGCCCCTCTGCATGCCTCCAGAGGAGGCCCTTGGAGGTCCCACTAACTCAGAACTCCAATTAGACCCCTCTCCTATTAGACCGTTAGCCCTTATGATGCGATCGCAGCCAGGCTCTGTTCCCATGTTTTGTCCAGCAGTTGTCACTGGTGTCTCTATCTCTGCCTCGTTTCAGGTTTTGTACCGCCAACCCTGTAAAAGTGATTCAAATCTCCTGTCTTGTGTATTTTTTGGAAGTAAACGAAGCCTGTGGTCAGATCTTGTGATTCATGTTGCCTGTGTATTTGTACTCATTTTTGAGAAGTGTTAAGCACCAGTGATTGTATAAGAATGAGAAGTGCTGAGGATGAGAAGTGCTGACTGTGATTCATTCTTATTTTATCCTAGTCATGCTGTGCCCTTCCTCACTATTAAACAATATAAAACTTGACACAGACATCAAGACCAAGGGGTCAAGTTATTCCTACATTCACGTGAATAGCATTGAATGAATATTATACAAATTCCAGGCTAAGCTATTTCAGAAACATTAAAACGTTGACAAACCCCTATATTTGTTTGGCTTGAAGCACCACTGAGCCAATGACTGCTGAAAACTGGTCAGAAAAAATGGTTTGTTTTTGTCTTTAACCTGTTTCACATATTGTTTTGTACAAAACTGCCCCAGCCTAGTACCCAGTTGGATTTAGATGTGTCTGCCAATAGGAGGTCTAGGAATGATGAATGCTATGCTGCTTTGCTATGCTATGATACTTCTATATATGGGCAATTCAGGTACTGGCTTCATTCTGATTCCAGTAATTTAGTGAATTACTAAAGAGATCCTTACCAAGTTTATTGTTGGACTGCATTATGTATGCATCCTAATCTCACTACACCCATAGGACTCCTAAATCTTAGTGTAACCCTGTAACCAGTATGGAGGCACATGTAATCAGTCTGTGTACACATGCCAATCTGTCAGTATGTGATTACTCTTGAGGTTCTAGTGCTCCCTGCTTGAAGACACAACAAAGTTATTCTACCATGAGGAACATAAACAGCACATCTGACACCGACCGTATTAGGAATATACATCTTAAACAGAGCAGGGGATACCACTATTTTGATGCACAAATATTATGGAGATACCAGAAGCAGTCAGTGTGAGAGTACAAGCCAGGCTTCATCTGTTCATTTTCTTGCCTTCAAACGAGGCCAAAAAAGACTGTATCTTCATCTACTCCTAAAATGAAAAATACAAATGGGTTGTTTGAACAAACTCTGCATTCAAACCATTTCAGAGTTAAATAGGTTACAAACCAACCTTGAGGGCCTCGTTCCTCTGCTGGCCTACACAGATTTGTTCCACTCATTTTGGATCCCTTGCTAGAACAGGACACATTCAGCAGCTCAAAAACGTTTTGACACGTTTGTTTTTTCTACATTTTAATTTCAAAGCATGAAATCATAATTCATAATTCATAAACCACGATACAGTTTTTTCAAAACACAAAGAACTCAGATGTTTGATCAACCAAGCAAGGCAACGAAAAATAAAAGGACCAAGTTCAGAAAGAATGCAACATGAAGAGGAAACACAAAAAAAACTTTGTAAACAAAAAGAAAAGTCGGTAAACAAATCTTCATATTTACCCAATAGTTAAGGAGGTGCAAAATACAGACATCTCAGTAATTTTTTTATGTGTAATATCCATAATTACATACACTTGTAATACATCACATTTTTTTTTTACCAAATATTTAATGCAGGTCCTCAGTGTCTTCTTTTATGGCCATCACTGAGGAAGTTTTGAACAGTTTGTTTTCAATATGAGCAGCATCACCACCTCAGACTGGTCCAGAGCGAGAGAGCGCGTCGTCTTGTGACATCACGCAGTCCCGCTCCTGTTCCGTCACGTCTGATTCCACAAGTAGTAGTGGGGGGGAGGAGGGGGAGCGTTCAACAACTAGGATGGGCGAAACAGCCCACTTCACTTCCGATACTTGACGTGCGATAAGGTCCAAAAGCGCCACACCATATTTTCAACTACTGCATTGTGGGAGACTAGTGCAATCTGGAGAGGCCTACAGTCAGCCCTGGCAGGCACGGGGTCACACACAGAGACACACGACGGGTGGGGGTGTGCAGCCAAGTGTGTGTGTTGAGGAAGGGCAGGTAAAGGTTTTGGGGCGGGGTGGAGGGCTTGTCAGTTAAGGCCAGGACAGAAATGACCTGTGGAGTCGATCTTCGTGATGTCATTTTCCTGAGCCAGGGAGCTGACGCAGAGGCGACCATGTTGTCAGAGTCTTTCCCCTTTCTGGCTGAGAGGAGTGCATTGTGGGACTGTCCTATTGCCCCACCTGGTCTCTGATATCAGGAGTGAGTGGTGTTGGGGGGAGGGGGGAGGGGTTGTCGTGTCTTTCTGCAGTCTGTGGGTGTGGTGGGGGTCAGGACTGTTTTAGTCGTTTCCGAGGGAGCCCAAAAGGGGGACACTGGGCGGACGCCAGAGCACGGAACGCCTCAGCGACCAAGTGGGGGTGCGACTGGATCATCGCCTTCCAGCCCGCCGTCTCCATGATGTCAGCAGCGTGACTGTACGACAAACACAAGGACACACAGTCAAGAAACAAGTCACACTTATCAATAAGAAGAAGAAGAAGAACAACAATAATAATAGATTCATCCAGTAGACACCCAGTAGACGCTGGATCTTTGGTCTAGAATAGCATACAAAATGAAGGGCCATATTCACGAAAGGGGTTCTTTCTTAGACGCGTTTAACCTGACTAAACACACAATGATCAGGCGTGATTAATAAAGCCTTAATTTACAAAGGGTGATTATCTAAGAGGCGTTAAAAAAAAAAGAAGAAAAGATGGTAGCTTGTTTTAAGGGGGTCTAATGCAGTTTTCTGGGCAGTTGGCAAAATGGATGCACTGCAAATACTCCAGGTTGCTCAAGAGGAGATGCAAGAATGCGTCACCGCCCAAGGGGGACTGGTAGGAGCAATCCTCCAGAAGAGTTTTACGACCAAAACTTCACAATGCAATACAGAATTTCCAAAGAACTATTTTGCAGTCTTCTGAACCTTACACAATGTATAAATTAGCAAATTATAAAATTTCTAAAGTGAAATTTTCAGTGTTTCCTTTTCGACACGTTGGCAATGTCTTAATGAAGGTCTAGGCTGTAACGTACAGGTCTGGCTCCCCAATAGAACGAGGGCCCATGTAGCAGGTCATTCATTTTAGAACACTGATCATCGTACGATTTGCCAAGTTACACGGGACCAGCTAAACAGGTGCTGATCATCGCACATAAATTACAATCATCACGGTTAAGCTGGGTGCATACAAGCTATGTTTAGCATATGCTTAAGGCTTAAACCTTGACCAGAAAAACACAGGCTAAACAGCCGTCGCAAATCTTTACTAAGAATTTCACTTTAAAAATAGCCATGTCCTCACCTGTTGTTCCAGTTCTTCCCATCTTTACAACCTAGCTGCCTTAACACACTACATCTGTACAAAAGAAAACAACACAGAGAACCAGGGAAGAGAGTGAGGTATAGTTGTTATCTTAATGGCTGATAAAGTGAGATACAGTGTGTAGTGTGATATGAACATAAAGCCTCCACTGTGTATTTGTCTGCTTTGTTTGTTAGTTGGATTGTGCTTTGTGTGTGCTCGCATTAAGGCCATCAAATACAACTGTTCCTTGAAAAAAAAAAACTTTTAAATATCACCAGGCCTATATGCTGCTAACTACTGTGCATAGTCTGTGCAGTGATTAAGTGTGTGTCTGACCTGTTGATGAAATCTATGGCTTGTGCTTTGAGCTGCTCCGCACTGTGCAGGTCGGCGAGGATGAGGATGTCGGCCACGTTCTCCACCGAGAGGCTGTTACACAGCGCCTCCTCACACATGACCTTCAGACGCTCCAGAGCGTACTACACACGCACACGCACACACACACACACACACACACACACACACACACACACACACAGAAAAGGAAGAGTAAGCTGCTGCTCAAGCACTTGTCTACTGCTGAGATAAGTAGATACAAAGTGTGATGAGGAAGCTGAAGAGAGTGCCTGCTATGAGTGTGTGTGTCAGCAGGTACTGCGATCAAGACATTTGGCATAAGTGGGAAATACTATGTACTATGCATATCTGGGTATAAAAGATGATTCGCCTCATTAGAGTATATGTACGGTATGTGTGTTGTGTGCGATACAACTGGACAATAAGCATGTGTGTGTGTGTGTGTGTGTTTGTATATATATATATCTCACCTTGTCTGCTGCAGCCAGCAAGTTGTCAGCCATCTTCTCCAGGTTGGGGGCCTTCCCCGTGTAGATGAAACCCATCATCTCTTTGAAAACAGCAGGTTCCACGTCACTAATGTCCACACGGTTCTACAACATGACAAAAACAGCTTGAGGCTTCACAGGACACGCATCATCAAAGCATCTCGCCTTGGGCTTTCAACAGTTTACACATTTCAGCACTTGTAAGGGCAGCAACAGAAAACAGTAATGTCATCTGATTTCATTTTTTTCTGCTATGTAAGTTATGCGTGATGTGTGTTTGAGGTAGCAATACTGAGAACACACCTTTTTGCTTTCTTCCATCTTGTGTTCAAACATGGCGTTGAATACTGGTGACCTGGCTGCCAATTAGAGAAGCAAAGGATAAAAATAAATCTGTGAATAACAACTCCTGATTAAAACTTAAATGTATTAAATAATTCAAGCCAAAAGACAAGTACAATTATTCATTGTTATGTTAAGATTTTGGCTGCAGTTTGGGTATATGGATTTCTTACTGGCACCTTACAATGAATCAACTAACTTCTTATCACTCTATCACTCACACTCACACACACACACACACACACACACACAGAGAGATAGTATGACTTACCTGCTAGGATAGATTTGTGTGCTTTAAATTCCTGCCCCCCCACAAAGAGGCTGCAGTCGGTGAACCTTGACCCCTCCCAGAGGCTGCCCAGGTCATCTGACAGCTGGCATTCCGGAACCTTCAGCACGTTCGTGTTGGACTGTCCCGAGATGTTCACGGAATCCTGCACCACACTCACCTAGTTTGGGAAAAGAATGGAGAGCGTTAAGAGAGATGGAGGAGACCTCATGTTGGGTCAAATTCAACGAAACTCCACAAGATGCATTAGTGGAACATCCATAAATCCATATGCACACATACCAAAACACACATACACTTACTTCTACAAAGACAAAAGAAATGTTGTGGTTACAGACAGACATATTAATGAAATAATCTAAATGAATATTAATAAGCACACTCTTGTCAACAGGGGATGAACTACAGAACCTTTCAAAATGACACTTCTGCCTCTCAGGTTCAAACCAATGGTGCCTTTGATCATTTATTCCCAAAGCACTGAAAAATGATGTTTGGGTACATATCTGCAGCCGACCTCAGGCCAGGGTTCTGGCAGAGTTTACGTTAAAGTGTAGCTAAGCAACAACTAATTATGGGATAGATGTGGTCCTGATATTTTGCCAGATCTCTACCAGATAAAGGGCCGACCTATTCCAGCTCCAGAGTGATATCAGAATGACTGGGTTGGTCATCAACTGGTGGGTTCCGCACCATTCCCTCTTTCTGCTGAGGGTTCTTGCAGACATTTACCTCACAGAAGAGAGTGAGCTTGTCGTCCGGGAGTAGCCCATTGGCCTCATCCAGGAGGAAGTCCCTCCTGATGAACTTCTTGAAGCCCCAGTCCTTGCCTTGGACAAAGCGGTATGCTCTTTGGCTTTCTGTGATAGGAGGAGGTTTACAGACCAGTCAGGCAAAAATAATCCCCTGGACTATTTCACATTTCATCAACAGACTGAGAGAAACAAATTAATATATTCAATGGCAAGCAATACATTTGATGAATTGTCCCACACAGACACATCAGACCACATCACTGTGACAGGATTGAGTTTAAACCCTTATGCAGACAATGGATTCAGTAATTAAAGAGCACATTAAAGCAGCAATACAGAGTTCTGTTCAAAAACTAGTAAGCTAACTACCTAAAAGGCATGCAAAAACCTTGCAAACACCACCCACAGCCCAGCTGACACTGATAGAAGCTTGCCAACACACTATCTGGTGTCTTTTGGCAGTATAGCTGGCAATGTCATGCGTGTGAAAGCTTTTCTTCCATTTTTGCAGGGTGTTCCAGCCCTTTACACGGAACTACATAGGGCATATCTTGGATGGCTAGCAGGGAAGACACAGGTGTTCATCTGTCCTTCACATGACCATATGCTATCAAAATGAATTTGAGAATGGTACCAAAACTAGTTGCCTATACAACCATACCTTAAAAAGTGTCAAATTGTTGCATAATGTTACTTTAAAGTTGAATTTCTCATACCTGACTACTAGGAGTTTATACGTGATTTAATATTCCCAGACTACATGAACTCACCCATAGCTTTAGTCTCTTCTCGTTTGGCGTTCAGCAAGGAGAACTTGAACTTGGCCCTGACTTCACTTTTGGGACAGCTGACCAGCAGAAGATACAGTGAAAGGTAGTCTTTACTCTCCTCATCCAGCCCTTTAGGGTTCACACGCAAACACCTGCAGGGGGGGGGGGGGGGGGGAAAGGGAGAGAGAAAGAGAGAGAGAGAAAGAGAGAGAGAGAAAGGTTTGAAAGGGAGGGACAGAGACAGAAGGGGGAAAAAAGAAAGAGAAGTAAGTACACACATAGAACCAGAGAAAGAAGTCACATGAGAGAGAAATGAAAGAGGACCCAGAGTGCGTTACACAAAGCCAGTGCAAACGGTGTGTTTGTGTGTGTGGCTCAAAGTTGTGTGTATCATCAACCCATCTCTTTCGCCATGTGCATTTCAAAAGAGTGAGGATTAATACTCCTATGTGTGTGTGTGTGTGTGTGTGTGTGTGTGTGTGTGTGTGTGTGTGTGTGTGTGTGTGTGTGTGTAAGATCGGAGCTCTGTTCTGCTCACCATTTCATCTTGTCATTGGGGCCTGAGGAGAAGGTGGAGCTCTTGAGCACCTCGCCCATCTCTTCTCGGCAGAAGCTGAAGTTGTTGATGGTCCACATGTAGGAGAACTTCACCACTTTCACCTGAGGGGGAGCAACACACACCACACACACACCACATACACACCCCACACACACACACACACCCCCCACACACACACACACACACACACACACACACACACACACACACACACACACACACACAGAGTGAGAAATTGAAATGTACCAATGAGAGCATGAGAATGTTGGGGTGTTGACAAGATGAGAGATTTGCCCATAACACTGTAAACATTTTCAGTGAGAACTACATCTGAGTGAAGAGCTTTCAGACAGCCTGTGCTATCAGTGGCAAGCAGAAGAATACACATACGCACAGAGAAACACATATCTGCACCACTGTGCCAGTTTGTGTCTACTGGTAGCCAGAATCAGATGTAAACACCCACAAACCTATGTACATCACCGTCTTATCACACATGTAAATACACATACAACTGGGAGTGGCGCCAGTTATGTGCCACAGACCATGTACACACAGATAAACACACATAAAAAGAGAAAACACACACACACACACACACACACACACACACACACCTGTGTGTAGCACCAGCTCTCTGCCACAGGTCCTGCTGTCATCTCCCCCGGGGGAGGGGGCGTGGGGACCCGTGACATGGCCAGCTCCACCCCCCCGCTGACTTCCCTTATGAAAATCACCACGCAGCCTTCAACAAACAAACAAACAGGTTAGCGAATCACATATTAATAGCCATGTTCCAAGGCATTTCCTGTTAAAAAGTCTTAAAAAAAAAAAAAAATCGGAGGAAACACAGACAACACCTTAGCAAACATAATTCCTCACTCACGCTGGCATCAGGAAATGTAAGGACAGCCTCAACACAAGGCACGACTGAAATCATGGTAAAAATCCTACATGACTGGTTCTTGTGTAGCTATAACCCTCAAGAATGTCCTAGGACCATTTTGCAAATGTACAAAGAGAATCAGAGGTAGGTGGCTTTACCCTACTGAGAGGAACAGGTCAAAGGTCAACGCCAGATTTGCAGAAGAAATAATTGCTAATTGAGTTGGCATTCCTTCATGCTTTGATTCCACATGCCAAGACTGGAGAGGCTACACATAATGTTCTGGAATCATTTAATTCAATTTCAAGCCAAACTCCCCTTTTCAGTGTAATCTGAGAAATGTATATGTAATTATTAGGGTAAGGTTTTGTAAGTCCGATTTACCACCGACAGTACACATGACTCATGTGGAGTAATACAGGCCTACTGCACATGCACTACACAAAGGTCAAGGGTGGCTGCCTGACAAATGAATTGCTTGGGTATGCCTTCACAGCAAAAGGGTAATTGAACAACTATGCAAATAAATAATATAACCACTATGCAAATATGAATGCAGTTGAACTACAAGCAAACTACTGCAAAACGTTGTTAAAACTATTAATGTACTGCAAAATGCAGTTAAAACTATTATACTGAGAAATGTAGTTCTCCTCTCCCCAACACAGAGAATGAAGCTTGAAACCCCCTCACTCTTACAATAAAGAGGCTGTAGTTCTTGTAAACACTTTTGAATACTGCTGAATGAGTTTTTAAGATCCAGTTCTAGTTTCTGTTCAACATTGTCTTTGCATGACCTGACTTACCATGAACAGCTTAATTAACTAGAAAATGCATTTCCTGAAGGAAATACCAGTGCATGAAATGCAAAGGTTAAGAAAGGAAGAAGAAAAGAAAGAAGAGTGAAAGAAGGAAAGAAGAAAGGAAAGAAGAGTGTAAGAAGGAAAGAAGAGTGAAGAAAGGAAAGAAAAGTGGAAGAAGGAAAGAAGAGTGGATGAAGGAAAAAAGAAAGGCAAGAAGAGTGGAAGAAGGAAAGACAAAAGGAAAGAAGAGTGAAGAAAGGAGAGAAGAGTGGAAGAGGGAAAGAAGAAAGGAAAGAAGAGTGAAAGAAGGAAAGAAGAAAAGAAAGAAGAGTGAAGAAAGGAAAGAAGAGTGGAAGAAGGAAAGAAGAAAAGAAAGAAGAGTGAAATAATGAAAGAAGAAAGGAAAGAAGAGTGAAGGAAGGAAAGAAGAGTGGAAGAAGGAAATAAGGAAAGAAAGAAGAGTGAAAGAAGGAAAGAAGAAAGGAAAGAAGAGTGTAAGAAGGAAAGAAGAGTGAAGAAAGGAAAGAAAAGTGGAAGAAGGAAAGAAGAGTGGATGAAGGAAAAAAGAAAGGCAAGAAGAGTGGAAGAAGGAAAGAAAAATGGAAGAAGAAAATAAGAAAGGAAAGAAGAGTGGAAGAAGGAAAGAAGAGTGAACAAGAGTGGCTCTGGATGAAGAGATAAAGAGAGAGTGAAAATATTGAAAAAAGGAGATAAAAATGGAGTGAAGAAGAGAGATTGAGTGTGAGAGAAAGTTGACAGAGAGAAAGATGGAGAGATGGAGAGAAAAAAAAATAGAGAATGGATGGTGTCTTAATGTTCCTAGTTACAGTTAAATTGAGAGGGACAGAGAGAGAAGAGGTTCTTTGGATTTGGCACAGGTGTCAGTGAAGCATACTAAGGCAGAAGGCAGTAACTTCTATGTTAAAGCTCAGTGGTATGATAACAATGGAATAATGACCCTATTAATTAATCAGTAGTAATACTATTTCATTTATCACAATTACCAATACAATGATTATCACACACACACACACACACACACACACACACACACACACACACACACACACACACACACACCATTGAATTATCACATTAAGCACATAACAATGAACTTGAATTGTCACATGAAACACATAAAACATCTATGTCAGTCCATTGGGGTGTGTGTGTGTGTGTGTGTGTGTGTGTGTGTGTGTGTGTGTGTGTGAGAGAGAGAGAGAGAGAGAGAGAACGATAGAGAATGAGGCCCATTTTCCCCCTCCACATGCCCCCGCTCGCCAAGCGAAGTTACCCGATTTAGATGCACCTTTTTCGGACTAGCCACAGGCACTGGGTGGGGGAATAGCCCGATAGCTTAGCATATCTGCCATGCAATTCTAATGGTAATGCTACCTAGCTTGGTATGCTAACTGTCGGTAGCCTATACATCGTGAAATCAACCAAAATACTGATGTCACTGGCTTTAATTTGATAATGGCATGTTAGTAGTACATTTAATATCAGTACATTTGTTTAATTACTGCTGATATTTTACAAATACGTCAAAAACTCATTTTTGACCAAACTTGAAGTTACGGTCTTTTGCCTTAGCACGGCAGAGTAAAGCACAGGTGCAAGCCAGTTTAAAGACCCTATTATGATGTCATAATGGCCCAATGTAAGTCAATGGGAGAAATTTATATTCGTTTTTCTTTAATATTTTAAAAAGTATAAAGTTTAGAAAAGTGAAAAATACATAGCATAAGTGTCGTTTACAAGACCTACGCGACAAAGTTTGAATGAAGTTTCTACGTTAAGTGGTTCGGGCTGAATTAATCGCAGAAAAAGGTAACAAGAATAAGAAGAAGAAGAAGCCTAGGAATAACAATACAGGGCATTTCATGCACTGTAACTAGAATGCAGGATTGGGGACAAAAACTGTGAATATGCTGCCCAGTCATGTGCCCAAAAGGTCCTGCTGCTGTACTGAGTAAAGTTGTCTGACGATGCAGAGGAAAGTTCTGGGTATGCTTTGGAATCACCTTGTCAAAAGCACCACACGAATATTTCTCTTTATGCTCTGTGATAGTAGTCTCTGAAGTAAATCCCTGCTTCAGCTGTGTGTGTGTCTGTGTGTCTGTGTGTCTGTGTGTCTGTGTGTCTGTGTGTCTGTGTGTCTGTGTGTCTGTGTGTGTGTGTGTGTGTGTGTCTGTGTGTCTGTGTGTGTCTGTGTGTGTCTGTGTGTGTGTGTGTGTGTGTGTGTGTCTGTGTGTGTCTGTGTGTGTCTGTGTGTGTGTGTGTGTGTGTGTGTGTGTGTGTGTGTGTGTGTGTGTGTGTGTCTGTGTGTGTGTGTGTCTGTGTGTGTGTGTGTGTGTCTGTGTGTGTGTGTGTGTGTCTGTGTGTGTGTGTGTGTGTGTCTGTGTGTGTGTGTGTGTGTCTGTGTGTGTGTGTGTGTGTCTGTGTGTCTGTGTGTGTGTGTGTGTGTCTGTGTGTCTGTGTGTCTGTGTGTGTGTGTGTGTGTGTGTGTGTCTGTGTGTCTGTGTGTGTGTGTGTCTGTGTGTGTGTGTCTGTGTGTGTGTGTCTGTGTGTCTGTGTGTGTGCACACATGTCTGCAATCTTACTTTGAATCTGGAGAAGGGCTGGGCTCTCATGCTAGCCGTGATGGCATCCCCAGAAAAACGCAGGGGTGGGGGGGGTGGGTCAGTGCATGCTTGCCACAGCCACAGTACAGGCCATCCTGTGAGAAAGTAACAGAAAGAGAAAAATATGAGCCGTGAGCAAAATCCAGCTAATTTGTATCCTTTTATTGCAGGGGGTGGCTAACCTGTCCAGCTCAAAGAGCCACAACAAAACCCAACACCATTTCGAAGAGCCTCACGAATCTAGGATCCCACTTTTGGGGCGGATTTTTGAAAATAACCTTTTAAAGTGTCCTCTAGTGGGTTTTAGGAAGAGAAATTTAGATTTAAAATATGGCACAAATATAAACATATTGAAGACATTTGCTGAGATGTTGTGTTGGATGTGTGTGAAGCAGGAGCACCCTGACCTGGGAGAGAAAGCTTAGGAGCAGCTACTACCCTTTGCCTCCACATATTTATGTGAGGCCTCCTTCTCTGCAATGACTGTGATCAAAACAAAGCATTGGAACAGACTGTGCCTCGAGAAGAGCTTAATCACAGCAGTTGCCTACCCTTTTTTGAAAATAACCTTTTAAATAGTGTCCTCTAGTGGGTTTTAGGAAGAGAAATTAACGGATGTAGATTTAAAATATGGCACAAAAATAAACATATTGAAGACATCTGTTGAGATAGGTGCTAATTATAGTTAATGTCAGATATCCTCTGTTCAATTTTTAAACTCTCCCTCACTATATTACTTTTTTGCTCGAGCAATATTCCATGACACCTGATACGATACCAACGTGACCGTTTCAGAGTACTTTTCCAAAAAACCGAGTCTGTTTCTCTGACTGACGTTTCAAAGTATGTACCTTGTGCCTGCCCATCTCTGTGCCTTTAGGAACTCCTGGGCTATGTTAGCATTGTGTGTGGAGAGACGGCGCTGCAAGTTTGAGGCTTTAAAATGCGACAGTGACGTCTGGCATATTAAGCAGAGGGGTTTTCCATTTCGCTCCGCAAATAATTCCTCCCATTCAGGCAAGAACGTATCTTCATATTTTCGTTTAGCTTTACGCTTTGCTGGATCCATGGCATTCTATCAGTAGCTACTGCTAGTCTGGCTAGTAATGTAACTCTCTGAGACTGGTACACATTAGAATGTTTCATGTTTGGAACATTAACGTTACTTGAAGACATCTCTCAAGATCGCGTGATGACAAAATATACATGAATAAATACCCCATTCAAATCTGGCAGCTTTTTGTCTGTATTTCCAAATATATTGCGTGCAAAATATGCATTTTAGATATTTGTTTTACAATATGAAAATTCTGTACACCAAGAGAAAAGTGAGTGAGCACTGGAGCTGGAGCCGAGCCGTACGTCAGCCGGCAAAGTGCCACATGCGCCTCGCGAGCCGCGGGTTCGCCACCCCTGTTTTATTGTATTACAAGTCAAAGTTACTGTGTAGTTTAATGACATGAATACCATATGGTTAGTCACGATGACTGATCACCTGGTTAGCTGCATAAATGGATGGATGCACTTGTCTGTGAGTGCACCCTATGCCTCACCCTTTACACCACTTCATGGCTGTAACTCAGATGATCTTGTTATCAGAGTTTGTATAGTTTGTCAGAAATTAGTTTATGGGCAGTTAGACACCGCCAATAAACTTTCAAAAGTAACTTATTCAACAGGTAGGCAGAAAAATAACATCTGCTTTGGGGAGCTCTAGTAAAGTGTGGGGTGGAGAGGAGTGACACAGGAAGCTTTTCACATAGACCACTTCCCAGAGCAGACGACTCGAAAAAGCCCTGTTTGAGGATGGGCAACCACACCACTGAGCCCACAGCTCATCCTCATAAAAACAGACAAGCACCAGCATCGACGACACCACTCAGTCACACACACAGAACACACACAACCAAAGATTGCAGCGAACTCGCACCCCTGCAAATTGAGTTTGGTACATCAGCCCCATGTAAACCTGTAAATGGGTAAACAGCGGGTGTGTGAGTGTGTCTGTCAACATAACAGGGGCTAAATTTGGCTGAGCGCCCTTTTTTTGTGTTCGTTTTTTCGCAGTGCTGCTCTCATTAACTCCGAGCATGGCTGGAGATGTCAGCTGTCATTTCCAGGCGGGGAGAAAGCAGTGCTCACTGGGGAGTCTCTACAGGGGAGCTGCCAGGGCACATCCCTATGCTGCGAACCTGCTGCTGCTGTTGCTCTGGTCCCAGGGGGAACGGTCTCTCCAATGCAATGGTTCATCTCACAAAACCATACCCAAAACGTAACCGTATGAAGCTCACAAAGACACACACACACACACACACACTCACCATCCAGGATAGGCCTAGATAACCAAAACATGCAATCAACATCGATTGCACAGCTCTACAAACTCTGCACATCCTGCCCACGAAACAATTCACAAAAAAACAATCATTGGAGTAGGCCATGTGGCAAGGCCTGATTAACCTATCTTGGTCCAACCTCATAGAGGATAATTCCCTGACACTGCCTGGAGAGCATTACTTGTCCATCACCTCAGTGCTCCTACTGTGCACTTAAAACTGGTCAAAACATGCTAACTGAAGTTCTTGCAACCAGACAGTTACGCAGATAGCCACTGTCTTACTATAATTATAGTTTGAAAGACGAGTTCTGTGTAGCTATGTCAGAGACGTAGCCTACACTAAATTCAGACTGGGTGATTGATAACAAACGTGGGGCCGTTTAGTCTGTAAAACTGGAGAAAAGACTGGCATTCGTCCAGCTGCTTCAACAGTCACAAAGGTTTAACCCTATCTCTCAATACCGCATTTAAATGCTGTTCCTGCAATTTATGGCTTTCAGCAAGCAAGCCATGTGGTGAAGAGGTCATCATTATAGCAACAGTAACGATTCTACAATACCAACTTAACTGCAAGGTCCTAAAAATCAAAAGGCCAAAGGATTCTATGTCAACACTATTGCAAAACTGAGCGACTACTTGTGGACTATTGATAACAGAAACACCTGCTGTACTGCTTAAACCTGTATTCCACAAAACACATTTTTTGAGTTGACATTAACTGAGTCTGGAGAAACCATTTTCGGTTTTACTCTTCAGCTATCCAGATTATTGAATACTGTTTTAGGGTAAAGCCCCTCTTAATTGATCATGATGGTGGCTTGCTTGCTTGCTACTTAGCTTGCTAAGTTAATTTGAGTTTAACTTGGTGCTTCACACGCTTGTTTAACTTGGCTAACTACCTCATGAAGCGAACCTAACTAACATGCTACTGACAAAAATAAAGGGTGTTGTTTCCAGTTTCACAGAAAACAAAGCATAGGAATTTCACTAACTGAAAGAGATTTGCCCAAGCCACAGGTAAGGTTGGCTATGCTCATGAAGCACAGCCAAAAGGGTTTCGACATCATCACTTCCAATATTTCCAAACATAAGATTGAACTAACATAACAGAAGTACCATTAGCACACCAAGCTAGCAACCTACCGCTTAGCCTGGCCTACATTTCTCTGAACAGCCCAAACAAGTAACTGGCTAGCCTGCCAAGTTAGCCCGCTGCCACTGCCAACAAAAACAAAAACGAAATCAAATGTCACAATACAGCGTGACTCGAAATGGTTGCAATTGATATTATGTATGGTTACGTGTTAAAGTGTTACCACAACGTTGCGAGTGATTAAAAGTGAGGCGACGTTTCTTTGTGTAACATTACCTAGCATTACTAGAAGCTGGAACCGCTAAAGTTAGCTGGAAACGTCAGCTAGGCGGCTAACATAAGCAGACGCAAAAGCCTCGGAGGGTAACTAAAATAAAAAAAATAAAAACACTTACAAATCTTTCCCATCACTCCTCCACTTGTGACAGAATCTGAGTTCTTGGTTAGTTGACTGGTATTAGTTATTATTCGTAACCTGTAAAATAAGAGTGAACTTTTGGCCCTACTGATTGGAATGACTGATGTTTTCAAAGCACATAGCGGTGCACTCCTCTGTCCTGCAGCTTCCAAAGGGAACTGCGCATGTGCTTGAAACAGCTGCTTTAGAACTTCCTCTTGGCAATGGAATAACATAATTTTGTTGTCAATCGTGTCATTTTGATTACCCAGTAGTGCTCATGGAAACAAAATACACACAGCAAGTTGAAGGCCTCAGATCAACAATATTGGCAGATAAATAATATCTGTATGACCTCGGAATGGATAAAACCTAAACAAGTGCCTACTACTGTGACGACTGTAGGTGATGAAGAGCAGGTAAAATAGACTATCTGTCTACCAGTGACTTACACACTTAATACAAAATCATTAGCAAATTATTTAGACAATAGATCAAATTCAGCCTTCTCCCCGCTGCTCTTTTGGCTTATTTTTGATAATGTAATTTGCATTTTTTTTTTTTAAACACCTCACACTTTAGACTGTACTTGTAGGCAGATTACAATCATTACTCATGGCACTGACTCCATTCCTGAACAACACATTGTTTTGGTTTTAGGCAGATGCCCATTTACCCTCTGTTCACATGCTTTTGTAGCCTATCTTGTAGATGTGACTAAATGGTGGCAAAGAGGGTTATCCCCATAAACTTTTTCTGATTTCTGATTTTTCTTACTTCTGAATCCACATGATTTTGGCACACTGGAAGGAATTTCAGTATAATCATCAAATGGGTTTGATTTTGTATGTGCATCTTTGAGGATGTTTTATTTCAATTTCAGAATCAGAAATAGTATTTATTGGCAAGTAGGTTTACACCTACCTGAAATTTGCTCTGTTGTATAGGTGCATACAGTGAACATAAAACATACAAACACAAGAAGTATAGCACATAACATAAAACATAAAAACCCACTAAGTACTACACATGAGAAAAGTACTTCCAGATTAAACACATATAGGATACAATATATATATATAAAAAATGTATATAAAAAAGTATATTAGAAGGTAAAATGCAAAATGCAGGGCAGGAGTGCAAAAGTGAATGTGCAATGTGCAATGTGCAGTGTGCGATGTAGTGTGTGTTAACATAACGTCAGGTGGGGGTCCCGGGCCTTGTTAATAAGGCCAACAGCAGCCGGTAAGAAGCTGGTTTTGTGGCGTGAGGTTTTGGTCCTAATGGACCGCAGCCTCCTGCCGGATGGAAGGACCTGGAAGAGTTTGTGGCCCGGGTGGGAGGGATTGGCCACAATCTTACTGGCCAGCCTCAGGGTCCTAGAGGCGAACAGGTCCTGTAGAGATGGCAGATTGCAGCTAATCACCTTCTCGGAGAACGGATGATACACTGCCGACTGCCTTCAGTTTAACGTTATTCATGTATATGGTGCGATTAGCAATTGACATGGTCTCAAGGCACTTTGTAGAGCTGAGATTTAGTAAACAGAGACTGAAGGCCACAGAATCTCAAAAAAACAGAAAAAAAAAAAAAACATTTTGATTCCCAGAAGCACTTTGTTCCATGTGACATATACAAGTGGATGTCAATTAACTCATGTGGCATGGGTTAGTCTGTTGGATATTCAGTCTTTCCTATAAAGACATAAGATGCTTTCATGTGCAGAGCAGTCATTGTGAATACCATGGAACTGTGCTTAAGTCCTTTTTAATCTAGACTTCAGCTCTGCTTTCAGATCACTGAAACATGTACTTCTACCGCTGCGCTATAGAGAGTGTGCTTACATACTGCCTGAATGTATGGTCCTACAGCTGTACAAAGGCGGAGCAGGCAGCCATCCAGAGGCTGATTAAAACAGCGGGAAGGATCATTGGAGCAGAGCTGCCCGACATCTTGTCCATCTCCTCCTCCCGTTGCCTGCAGCGTTCTAAACGCATCCTCACAGACCCTTCCCATCCTGCCCATCATCTGTTCCTGTTACTACCGTCAGGGAAAAGGTTCAGATCAAAAAAGGCACGCACCTACAGGATGGCAAAGAGCTTCTATCCCTGTGCAGTAAGGCTCCTCAACAGCTCACCCACCCCACCCCCCACCCCTCTTCATCTCCCCATGGACTGCACTCTAACACTTGATGCACCTTAATATGGAGATATGGAGATATATTGCTTTTTTAAAATTATTATTATTTTTATGTATGATATTTATGAATCTATTTATGAATTGTTTTTTATTATTATTTAGCTGTGTAAGAAGTCTGTTGCTGCCTCTACTGTCTCGTTGTCTTTGTGGCAATGACAAAGAAAGTACTTTGAACTTTGAACTTTGATCCAGGTGTTTTCCTCTCTCCTATATACATAATGCAGAGGTTCTGATTGAATTCTTCAATGAGAGAGCAATGTTCTGTGATAGCAAACAAGACCCTTTTTGCTAGTTTCAAAAATGAAAGTTCATTCTCATTTCCCAAATCATTAAAATCTCACTTTAAATCGTAGGCTGATGCTGGAATTTTTCTAGAATGCATGGTGACATGCAAGACCGTGCAAGACAATGAATGAGACAATGAATGAGATGTCTGTTAATTAAGATATGTGTCGGAGTAAATGGTACAGGGGTTGTCGGGTCGTAAACTGGGACATGTTCTCTTATTCTTCCATTTAAATAATATACCAGTGATCCTTCAGTTCCATCTCGGTGACACTGATCCTTCTGAATAGAATGTTTATTCATTAATGCTTTATGTTCATTAAATGAAATAGCTTCGTGTTGATATTCCAATGTAATGCCAAGATGTTCAGATGGATAGAAATGGATACAAAAGAATACTTGATGCCAGTGAAAATTATTCTCTTTAAAAGGACCCAGATGCCCCGAAAGATTTGTCATGTTATTCACGGAAGCTTCTCAAGCACCTCAATTTCTGACCAGTACTGTAGCAGCATGGCCTTTGGTGTTCAGAGGGTGAGAGCGAGTGTGTATGAAGCTGACAGAAAGAGAGAGAGAGAGCGAGAGAGAGAGAGAGAGAGAGAGAAAGAGAGACAGAGATCGTTTGAGCTCTGTAGGTGCGTTTTGCGTTTGTGTTTGTGTTGTGTGTCTGTGTGTGTGTGTGAGAGAAAGAGAGAGAGAAAGAGAGAGAGGGAGAGAGAGAGAGAGAGAGAGAGAGATGGAGTTTTATGGAGCCTTTTCCCAGTTTACCCCTCTGGCTCTCCATAACCCATTTAGGAGACCGGAGCTTTCTGTCAGATAACAACCGCTCAGCTCAAAGACTCTTCCAGCCTGACAGAACAACCTTGATCTAATGCAGAGGCAACACCATCTTCAAGTACACCTGATTGGTGTGATTGACTTATAGATGGAGAAAAGTGAAGTGTTATTTCATGTTTTTGAAGACAACATGAATTCTTGTTGTGTGATGGGGAAAAGTTCTTGCGGATTAAGACTGAAAGATTGTCTGACAGCTGTGTGTACATCTTGTGGAAGTTTGAGAGAGATCAGTTGTCCCCTAGTGCCTCATGTGCTCCTGCACTCTCTGACTGTAATAATTACCAGTCTTAATTAAGTCCATTGTTTGAGCCATGGATTCTAATCCGGAGAGCTGTAATGAGTTTTAAAACCTTTAGCGAGAGCGAGTGGGAGAGAGAGATAGCAAGAGAGAGAGAGAGAAAGAGAGAGATAGAGAGAGAGGAAGGGTATGATGGGAAGAGTGATTGAAAGAGAACAGGAGAGAGTGTGAAGAAAGTGGGAGAAACGGAGCCAAGGAAGGGAAAGAGAGGGAGATGATTGATGATTATTCTTCACAGGAAGGAGATACACCATCCCTTCTTTCTGCTACCACAGCTGTAATCACCAAAGACTTATATTCCACACCGAGAAACCCTCTTCTTCTTCAGCTCGCTGTTACTGCTCTTGTTTTATTGAACCTGTTCTCTTCCCTTCAGTATCAATCAATGACAAAGCCTTTAAGGTTAGATCTCTTTGTTAAGTTCTCTGCAGAGCCTTTTTTATTTGTGGAAAATTTTGATCACCTTTATTGCAGCATGCTTTAAAAGGCAATGTTTTACTGGGGGTTCTGATAGCAAAAATTAGTTATTTAAGGTGGAAAACTATTTTGGTACAATTCAATCCAATATGTCTCAAGGAGCTTTACATAGGGACATGGTGCCACTCCAAATAAAACTAATAGTTGTAGTTATAGTCACTGTTAAAGTTTTACTTAAATAAAATATGTATTTTTTTTACTTATCACATGGCCTGGCCCAGGAGGGAGCACGTCCAGGGCGCACTAGCCGATAAATCCAAACTGAATACCTCATGCTAATGCTCCAGTGACCTGCAATATCTTTTACCATCTCAGTCATCTTGTAATGTTTTGTACCATCCTGTCTGTAAATATACCCATGTAGTAAATGGATAAACATTTGTATAAATATGTAGATATATTGAGTATATAGAGCTCAGCTTACCTATGCAGCTATCTAACTGTTGCATGCCTGAGAAATATGGGGGTGGCTGTAAAAGGCAATATAACAATGCTCATCGTAAATAGTGCTTTACAACTTACCGCAAATCAAATTGATTCTACCCTTCCTCTCACACAATTCAATACCAGCCAGATAAATCTTAAAAATACATTGCAACACATGTTGCTGACACTTGAGTGTGTATTGTTGATGCTGGTTTTTTTTCTGATTCTGGATTAGCTGGATTAAAGCCAGTTCCGTCTGACTGGAGGTCAGCCACTTGCAGCATTTCGCACCCCATGTGGTGCAGAGCAGCAAGCTTGCAGTAGTCGCAGCATCCGTAATGAGTTTGATTACTCTGCTAATCCTCAGCCTATCACACGCCTGCACTGTGAGTGTGCAGCCTGTAATCTTTTTAAGCGTGATGTGTTGTGTGTGTATGTGTGTATGTGTGTGTGTGTGTGTGCGCGTGCATGTTCGTAGATATGCCTGTGTGCAGTGGCAGTGACAAGAGACTAGGCCTGCAAATTTAGACACTCTGGTAATCCACTATGTCAGGGTCTCTACCGCAAAGTCTCGCTCACACACACACACACATCTCCTTCCAGCGGCAGGTCTCTTTGCTGTGTGAATGCAGGGAAAGATTGCGCAGAACAAACAAACACTTCTCACATGTTTAGTGGGTCACTGGCTTCCTGTTTTGAAGGAATGACTTTAGAAAGAACCAGCACTGACCTTTATGTGTGTGCCATACAGTTTAAGGGCAGGCACGCATTTTACCTGCAACATAAACGTAAGCACATGTTCTAGACTTGGGATTTACATAACAGAGAGCAATCTAAAATAGGAAAGGTTCTTTGAGGATGCTTTCAACAACTCAAGACTTTACACATAACTGTACAGTGTACATTACAAACCTTTTCTAGGAAAAGGTTTTATGTACCTGTAAAGTTCCCTACAGCTTTGAAGGCTAAAAAAACCGAATGCAATGCTCCTATCAAGGTTTCTGACAAACATTTTCTACCTTAAAATGGTACAGAATTAATTGGAATTACGCTTTCTGCCTGAAATGGTGCTTTTCTGTGTAAGTGATTGGTGGAGGCTGGAGAACATTAAACCAGATGTCACTGTGCAAGCGAGTTGAATTTAAAATTATTTTATTGGTCTACAAAACCCTAAATGGTTTGGGCCCAAAATACCTCCTAGATCTTCTTACTCCCTATCAACCATCAAGAACCCTTAAGTCGTCTGGAGAGGGACTGCTTACTGCTTATGGCCCTAAGACAAAACATGGTAAAGCATCATTCAAATATTTTGCTTCTTATTCCTGGAACAAACTCCCAGAAAACACTTAGATGTGCCCCACATGTTGCTACTTTTAAATCAAGGCTCAAAACGTTTTGATGGGCTTATGAGCACTGATTTGCTTGCTACAGGAGTACCTGTCTTAACTGTGTGTTGTAGCACCTATATTCCATATGATTATGTTCTTCTAGTACGGTACACTTACTTTTTAAACTTTTATTTTTATGTTTATCATCTTCTTTTTACTTGTTTGACCTTAGCCTACTCTTATTGTTTATCATTTAAGTGTATTAATTTTAATTCTTTATTGTCTTTCCTGTTATTGTTTATGTAAAGCACATTGAGTTGCATATGTGCATGAAATGCGCTATATAAATAAAGTTGCCTTGCCTTGCCTAAATAGAGCTGTGAGGTAAAGGGTATTTTTTAGGTAGGTCTGCATAGGGCTCCAAACACAAGTACTTTTCAGCTTTGAACTTTCAATTCTTCTCCAAAAGACAGGCAGACCCTCTCCATTAAAAAAGTTTCAATTGAACACAAACAATTATCATCACATGCACAAAAGTATGGCTGGGTCCTTTGGTGTGATTAATTACTGAGAGAAATTGGCAAATGTAGGGAGCTTTCAAAGAAATGTCTGCTGTTTGAAGTTAATCACCAAGCTATAGGCCTACGCCAAATGATAAGCTACAAATGAAAACTACCATCACAGTGAAGACCGGTGCCTCCTGGAAGTAAACTTCTCTTGAGCGTTCTGACTCTCCATTTCAACCCCCTTGTGCTGTGCAGCTTGTCAGAAGAAAGAACGTTGTGATGCGTGCAGAGAGAGAAATAAAAGGCGGTGATTCAGTCACAAGGCGTGTGTGAATTTCCCGTTTTGAAACGAGTGGCATAGATAACACTTTCTCCCTCTAACACACACTCACACACACACACACACACACAAACAAACGCACACACTGCTAGGAAAGCTGCGTTCTGACATTTGTCGGATGGTGCCCTCCTTTCATCTCTCCGGCTGACAGCAAGCCTTAAAGCCGCTGTTTTATTTATGTCTAAATTTGTATTTTTACGCCGAGGGAGACGGTCGGGAAAGCCGCAAAGCTGCTCGAGATTTCACGCGTTTAATGGAGCCCGTGCGCACTGACAGGGTAAATGGAGCACTTTATCAGACGCATTTCTCTCAGGTGTCATATTGTGTGTAGTATCCTTGCTAAACATGCTAGTTTTTTAAACAATTTCAAACAATAAAATGAGAAAAGGTGCCCTGCCCACCATCTAACAATTGTTATATTAGGCCTGTCAACTTGACAACAGCTGTTTCCTTCTTGCCCCCCCCCCCCCCCCCCCCCCCTTATGCCTATGCTCCCCGATAAACTGCACATTTGTTTCGTTTAGAAAAGCATGCACTTGACAAGGTTAGCTTTAAGGTCAACTTCCTTTGGCTAATGTGGTATTTCCACAGGAAGTTGACAAAGCACATTCCTGTAAGGGACCTGCATGATGAAGATTCATGAAGGATCGTTTTTCATGAACGTTTACAGAGCAACCATTCTGTCGCCTGACAAATATTGTTCCAAGAAATAGCCAAGAACCAACCAAGTTTGATTAAAGTAAAGGACGGTTTACTGATATGAAGATTGACGCAACACTACCTCTACTGACAGAGAAATCTGTCCACATCATTATTAACTGCGTGCATGACTGTGTTGTCAATGTCGAACCCCTCCAGACAAAATAAGAAAACTGATGTTGCACAGTGTTGTGGACATTATCTGAAAATTGATGGTGGAGAAGGCAAATTGTGCTTGAAAGAATGCATCCTTCTTTCCCCCTTGCTCGCACAGTGATCCATTCATCATGATCTATCCCACTTCACTCTGCCAGTCTGAGCGCAATGCGCTGGGGTGAAACTTTTGACATAGAGGGCAACGAGGAGGGGATCGTTTCTCAGAATCACAGTCCCTTCCCATCTTCCCTCACTCTGACTGTTCTCATATGAAAGCTATTCAATCTCACCACCACCACTCGAAAGGAAACGAAAGAGACAGTGTAGTAACACATTTTTTTTCTTGGGTCAGAGGTTATTGACATGGCATTAGTGGTGTAAAATTGCTCTGGGCACTGCAGTGTGGATTAAAGATAGACGCTGCTTTGTTTGAGTGTCCACAGCAGTGGTTTTATCAGAGGATGCTGCCTGTTCCGCGGTGTGGGAGACTAATGGAACCAAATAGAAGCGTGCGAGAAACTCATCATCGGGATAAAACTCTGCTCACAACCAAGCAGAGAGAACGATCAACATCCTTCGACTGATGCGGTTTTTTTTTTTGCTTCACCTCCACCCATCACACTGGGTATTTGCCAAATAAAAAGGACTCATCTCATTGCTATTCCACCTTAGTTCCAGCAACCTCAAGAATCAATGAAAGTGAGACCGTGACCTGAACGCTCTCCAGCAGCACCGAGAGTTTGGGGTTGAGAGCAGGTCTTCATTCTCTCAGGGCCAGGTACACTTTAAAAGTGGAGATCTGTTCGCTACTCTCTTCTGTTCAAAGGCCACCGTGGTGCTCTTATTTAATGAGTACGCAGTGACCTTGTCACCCAAATGTAATCTCTGGCTTTGTAGAGTTAGCCAGCGACTGAATTAAGATTCAGCCCCTGGGCGACAGCAAGGGCTTTTAATTTCGCTCTGACATTAAGACTTGGAGGCAGTGGGGCAAACCATGGAGCATTCACAGCGATCGCATACGCGCACACACACACGCACACACACACACACACGCACACGCACACGCACATGCACACCTTTACACACACAAACATGTACACATGTTAATTAACATGTAGACACACTTACACACTAGACATACTTGCAAAACACACACACAAACCTTATAACCTAAATACATAATCTCCTGTATTTCGCTGGGACACTTCAAACACAAACACTCACACACTTATGCACTCATATAATCCTTACTAGTGACACATATCTCTTCAATATCAATAAAGCTACCACATGTTTTCTCTCTCTGTCACACACACACACACACACACACAAGCACAAGCACACACGCACACACACACACACACACACACACACAACCCCTGAAGAGTTATTTTCTGACATACTTAAACAAATCCAAAAAGGATTACAGCTTCACGCAAACACACACCATCAAACACACACACACACACACACACACACACACACACAAAGCAAGTTCCTGTGAACATTTTCCTACATGGCATTAAAAAGCAACCATTTCCCCAGTCTCCAGGGATAGTTTATGACACCCAGACATGTCCTGTCAACCAATACACATTAAATATCTCCATTGCAGGCCAGGAACAGAATCACTCAGAGATGTGCTTGATTGGAGCCTCTGTAAGTAAAGTTCATATCTGACATTCGCTTCATTTTAATTGAATGATCAAATGAACTGGAAAGTGATTAATGAATTATCGAGGCATTTGCACGACTATCTGAAATTGACTGAGAGGCTTAATGTGGGGATGATACAGGCCTGCAGTACCTGTATTGAAGCGCTTTGTGCCACAGTTGTTTTGATGTGGCATTGCATAATGATGTGTCTTCACTGCAGGTCAATATTTTGCAGGTCAATATTTTTGGGAAAAGTGATGGCAGCTTTTGGGTGCAGCCAAAACAAAGTGCTGAAGTGCTGCATCAGGGTTTATTTATTCAAACATGTATTTGTGTGTATGCATGTATCTATTTATTATGTAGCCATCTCAGGTCAGGACACTATCCTCTCCCTACTGTAAGAACCTGGGGCCGTATTCACAAAGAATCTTAGGGCTAAAAGTAGCTCATAAGTGGCGAATTTAGGAGAAACTCCTAAAAATAATGGGCGTGTCAGTCTTAAATGTAGGACTCCTAATTTTTTTTACTAAGAGCAATTCACAAAATATTTTATCCCTAAAAGTAGCACCTAAGTCTAGGACAGCTTAAAACTCCTCATGAGGATTCCTAAATCACTAAGACCTATTCACAAAATATCGTAAGATGGCTGCAGCCGACTTGGAATTGATAAAAGACATTGCTTTAACCGTGAAGGTATTAATATTGTCGTAGAATTAGCGCGGGATGCAATGACGCCTTTAAACAACGATGTGTCCCGAAGTAAAATGTTTGGAAACATAAAGATAACCTATTTGGCTTCGGGAAAACGCAAATGATGACACTGGGAATCATCAGTCAGCCGTTTAATTCATCAAACTATCAACGCACTGTAGACCCCACATCATCCAACAGTTTATCCAGTTGCCTTTGGACAATCGCCAATTACACAAGATCAAAGTAAATTCCATGGCGATCGCAGGAATGTCCAGTGACGGGACACACATTACAATAATTCGTCCACCGTGGCCTGGATGTACCGATGACTCGTGCATTTCAACGTAGAGCGGTCGCAGGTTTTTGAGAACTTACCAGCTGGATGCCGCTGGGGTGACAGTGGCTATTGGTCCTGGGACCAGTAGGCTTTCGCCTAGGCTACGGTTCACGTTTGTTTCGCTTTGATCAATTAAGATTGGAGGGCTTGAAGGGCCGTATGTGCTGATATTTGAAGTGGTCAAGGGGTGGAAATATAATATCCTAACAGTTTGCTGGGTGCTTTAATTATTACTGCCTTGATTACATGCAATTGCCATATTTTATATTGATCGCTTTATATTTCTCTTAACGTGCTAAGTGTCATTCCCGTTGGATGCACAAACTTGTCATCATGCGTGTGCATTCTGCTAACTGCACTGTCCATAACTATTTAATATGACTTAATTTGAAGCCTAGGTTATTCTCTTATTTTCAGTCGATATAGTGGGATTGTTAGAGAGACGTCACGAATGAGTTTTTAATGAGAGAGCCTGTCAACAACCAATTACCGTCCTCACCCCTTCTAAACTCGTGCATGAGAAGCGACGTCATCCATAGCAACGGAGTTTTTATCTTAAGCTTAGGAGTTGGTATTATCCTTAGTATGAGTAGGTCTCAGAGCCGTTGTGAATCACTTTTAAGAAATTACTCCTACGTAAAAGGTTTTAGCGCGAGTTAGGAGCACTCCTAGTGGTAAGATAAAAGGCTTTGTGAATACGGCCCCTACTCATACTAAGGATAATACCAACTCCTAAGCTTAAGATAAAAACTCCGTTGCTATGGATGACGTCGCTTCTCATGCACGAGTTTAGAAGGGGGGAGGACGGTGATTGGTTGTTGACAGGCTCTCTCATTAAAAACTCATTCGTGACGTCTCTCTAACAATCCCACTATATCGACTGAAAATAAGAGAATAACCTAGGCTTCAAATTAAGTCATATTAAATAGTTATGGACAGTGCAGTTAGCAGAATGCACACGCATGATGACAAGTTTGTGCATCCAACGGGAATGACACTTTGCACGTTAAGAGAAATATAAAGCGATCAATATAAAATATGGCAATTGCATGTAATCAAGGCAGTAATAATTAAAGCACCCAGCAAACTGTAAGTCTATTATATTTCCAGCCCTTGACCACTTCAAATATCAGCACATGCGGCCCTTTAAGCCCTCCAATCTTAATTGATCAAAGCGAAACGAACGTGAAACGTATAGTCCCAGGACCAATAGCCACTGTCACCCCAGCGGCATCCAGCTGGTAAGTTCTCAAAAACCTGCTGCAGACCGCTCTGCGTTGAAATGCACAAGTCATCGGTACATCCAACTGTTGGATGATGTGGGGTCTACAGTGCGTTGATAGTTTGATGAATTAAACGGCTGAATGATGATCCCCAGTGTCGTCATTTGCGTTTTCCGCGAAGCCAAATAGCCTATCTTTATGTTTCCAAACATTTCACTTCGGGACACATCGTTGTTTAAAGGCGTCATTGCATCCCGCGCTAATTCTACGACAATATTAATACCTTCACGGTTTAAGCAATGTCTTTTATCAATTCCAAGTCGGCTGCAGCCATCTTACGATTTTTTGTGAATAGGTCTTAGTGACTTAGGAGTCCTCATGAGGAGTTTTAAGCTGTCCTAGACTTAGGTGCTACTTTTAGGGATAAAATATTTTGTGAATTGCTCTTAGTAAAAAAAATTAGGAGTCCTACATTTAAGACTGACACGCCCATTATTTTTAGGAGTTTCTCCTAAATTCGCCACTTATGAGCTACTTTTAGCCCTAAGATTCTTTGTGAATACGGCCCCTGATGTTTTATATCTCTTTTGTTCAAGGTTTTGCTCTACCGGTGCAGTTGGACTTAGAGTTCTGTAAGAGAAACAAAACTCCGGGGTTGCAGAGTTTAGTAGTAATACAATGTCAGTCTAGGTCATTGATTCCCTCTTGAGCATCTGGGGCCGTATTCACAAAGAATCTTAGGGCTAAAAGTAGCTCATAAGTGGCAAATTTAGGAGAAACTCCTAAAAATAATGGGCGTGTCAGTCTTAAATGTAGGACTCCTATTTTTTTTTACTAAGAGCAATTCACAAAATATTTTATCCCTAAAAGTAGCACCTAAGTCTAGGACAGCTTAAAACTCCTCGTGAGGACTCCTAAGTCACTAAGACCTATTCACAAAAAGTCTTAAAATGGCTGAGGCCAGACGTAAGGTGTTGGAGACAATGAACGACTCTGAATTGTTGAGAAGATATCGTTTAAACCGTGAAGGCATCAACATTTTACTAGAATTAGTGTGGGATGCAATCACGTCTCCAACTATCCGAAACAACCCAATCAGTCCGGAAATTAAATGTTTGATAACATTAAGATTTTTGGATTTTTCACAATCATGGATATTGTTGCGAAGTGGCCTGGATCTACTCACGATTCGCGCATTTTAATGGAGAGCGGTCTGCGCCTTTTTGAGCGGCACCATGTACCTGCTGAATGCCACTTGTTGGGTGACAGTGGTTATCCATGCAAGACATGGCTTTTGACACCCTTCCTCAATCCACAACCGGGAGCACAGTTGAACTACAACATGCAAGTATACGCATGAGGCCTATTTTGGTGACACAATACCTGTAGCCGCGACGGCTCTTTTAAAGTTCACTCCGCAATCTCCATCCTACATTGTGACTGGAGCGCATACCACCGCTTCTCGCAGTCATCGACAGAGCGACACACGGCAGGGAATGAAGCATTTATGTTAACACATATGTCCTCCCATGCCTCACGCATAGTTTGCAGGGTGCTTTAATTATTACTTCTTTGATTTCATGCAATTTCCGTGTTTTTTTCGGCAATTTCTCTTTCTCTTAACGTGCAAAGCGTCATTCTCATTGGATGCACAAACTTGTCATCATGCGTGTGCATTCTGCTAAGTGCACTGTCCATAACTATTTAATATGACTTTATTTGAAGCCTAGGTTATTCTCTTATTTTCTGTTGATTTAGTGGGATCGTTAGGGGGATGTTAGGACTGAGTTTTGAATGAGAGCGCCTGTCAGCAACCAATCACCGTGCGCACCACTTCTAAACTCGTGCATGAGGATCGACGTCATCCATAGCAACGGAGTTTTTATCTTAAGCTTAGGAGTTGGTTTTATCCTTAGTATGAGTAGGTCTCAGAGCCGTTGTGAATCACTTTTAAGAAATTACTCCTACGTAAAAGGTTTTAGCGCGAGTTAGGAGCACTCCTAGTGGTAAGATAAAAGGCTTTGTGAATACGGCCCCTGATTGCCACTGGCTTTGGCCTGTACAATGTGCGATTAGACCAACATACCAGATTCAATAATTGAAAGGCGCAGTCCTCGATTTTGGGGAAAGTTTGTTGATATTTGAGCACAACAGCCAATTAAAATACACCCTATTCCATGCCCCATGTTGATTGGCTGGAATAATGAATGGCTTGGTCAGAGCCACTGTTTGTTTACAGATTGAAACTCATTTACTGAGTTAATACTGTTTATGAACCCTGGAATTTTGTGCCAACAGAGTGTGAGATATCAGAAATATTAAGTTTATTGCAAGCCACACTGTGTGAGATGGATCTAATGAAGTTGGGGACGACATCAAGTGTGATGAATGCAGACTGTGCGATGATACAACCTACTGAATCATGGGTAAGTCGCAAGTCAGTCGGCAGGGAACATGGGGTGCGTTCCTGTTGGAGAGCAGTTTACATGTAAAATCCAATCGAACGGGTGCTGCAAATCCTCAGCACTATCTTTCCACCAGTGTCATTTCATGCCGCATTCCTATTGATTGGTTAGGTCATATTATCACACCTCCCATTGTGAGATGTTCATTCAAAATTTCGGTCACTGTCCAAATTCAGTCCCAGGCTAAATTTGGTCGGAAGTCTGTGAAAACGGCCATCTTTGAACATCTTTCACAGTGTGAAGTAAGACCAAAGTTTTGGAGCCACGACCAAAGAGATCACCATGTTTCTTTCACTTTGGTCATCTTTTGTCGGGACAGGCCAAAATCGCGCAGTATATGGCATGTGAAGTAATTCAGAAGATATTTGGGGAAGTTAGTTGCTGATACAAGCTTTCAGAAAAAGATTATGGTATTGGGTTTTTGTATGTGTGTGTGTGTGTGTGTGTGTGTGTGTGTTTGTGTGTGTGTGTGTGTGTGTCTGTGTGTGTGTGTGTGTGTGTGTGTGTGTGTGTGTGTGTGTGTGTGTGTGTGTGTGTGTGTGTGTGTGTGTGTGTGTGTGTGTGTGTGTGTGTGTGTGTGTGTGTGTGTCTGTGTGTGTGTGTGTGTGTGTTTGTGTGAGGTGTGTGTCTGTCTGTGCACATGTGTAATTTGTGTGTGCTGGCTACTCAAAACTCAGGTATTTCAGTCTGTGTGCACATACCTAATAGATGGAGGGAGAGAACTGTACGCTGAAAAGGATTTAACTGTAAGTGCTTATCTCTGCATCTCTTTATCGGATGGTTGAGAATGTGTGAGAGAAGACAAAACGCTCTGGCTCCAAGGTGATTTTCTCAGGAATTTTACCATAATGTCTGACAAAGTGGAATAATAGAGGAGTCCTTATCCGAGCGATCAAGGGAAAATAGATGGTTGTTGTCAAAGCGCTGCAGGGTTGGGGGAGGTGGAGGATGGTGGTAGAGAGATAGGAGGAGTACTTTTAGTCCACATGAAAACCTAGCCAAAGGGCCTTAACCCTTTATTATCAACAGAGGAAAGCCTGAGAATAATACAAATAAAAGTCTTTGAAAACTGTGATACTTACAGTGTGTGGAATAATATGAGGCCTTTAGGCTGTTTATCTTAAAATATCACTTTTGGCTTACTATTCACTCACTTACATAATGGCATCTTAGGGTGTGGCTGTGGCTGTGTATGGCTGTGTAATATATTGAAGTTGAGATGCTACAGTTGCTGCAACAGATTGGCCCCTACAAAAACACTTTCCTACCTTTCACCAACATTCACTGTTTGTCAAATCACAAGAGGACATCATTTCCTTCCTATGAGAAATGTTGTTTGATTTAATTTGGTTCTAAGTGTATATTGATCTAGATATGCCACAAGGGGAACTTTTTCACTCACAGTAATTGGCAGTTGCTTGCTAGGATAGGATCAAACCTTTAACCTTCAAGAAAGTGACTAATGTTCAGTCTACAAAGAAGATGTGTCCCACTTTTATTTTTGAAGCAATTCTGTAGCTTACCAATTACTCATAAACCTCATGTTGATGAGTGAAATGGTATTCACTTACATTCCATGGGGTTTAATACCAAGGCTTTGTTTGATTTCCTAGTGTGACACATTCTTTAGAACATCAAATGACTTTTGATACTTGCACACCTATGAAGTAGGCCTAGTCCTGTTTTTTTTTTTTTAACCATATTACACTCGCTTATCAATCTGCCAAGTTCGTTGTGAAGTTTAAATGAAATGTTTTTACCGTTACACTACATCTGGGCTAAGGACCACAGTCATATTACAAAGCTAATGGTGTATTCTGGCAGCTGGAAATTGGGAATTCCCCATTTCGGAACATCCCACTTTCTGAGTTGAAAGCATTTACAAAATGACAACAAAAAGGGGACAATATTGACACTTATGCAGAGACGTTATAAGGGAGGAGACAAAACACTGATGGGAAAATGTATGGGGAGGGGGGGGGGGTCTGTAAATATGGCAGATTTTTGTTACTGGGAGGTCTTCCCTGTATTATACAGAGCCAATCATATTGTTGTTGTTGTTCGTTGTTGGCATTTACTGAGGTAACGGCGTTGTGAAAATTGGTGCATGCAGACTGAGCAACACGAAGAATAAAGTCCTTTTTAGCGGCTGGGAAAAGTTTTCACTCATGTGAAACATTAGCCAAGGTGATTTTTCTTTACACTGGCATCTGGGACCAGTTCTTGTTTTCCTTGGTTTTCAGTATTTCAGCATGCCCGACGATAATCCACAGAAATAATGCATCAAGCTAAGTCCTCAGAATTCACAGACGATTTATATATAACTAATTAATTAAAATGAGCGAAACTGTGTAAAATGGTGAGTATGCTAAGCATCCTATTTGGCTCTGAACTGAAATGACATTAAACCAACCTATCATACCCAGGTCACTATAACAGAAAAGAGGACCAACTTTTATGAGGCACAGAGAGAGTATGGATGCCCCAGGGGACAGATAGCACTCCCAACGTATGCATGGAGCTGTAAAGATTGTACGCAGTGTAGTCAATGCTGTTATGGTCATGTTAATAAAGCTGCATTTGAACTGCAATAAAAAGGAGGTAGAGAAATGGATTCATACAGAAAGATTGAGAGAAAAGAAAGACATAAAATGTACAGTGATATAAATACAGGGAGAAAAATAAGGGAGAGTGGGACAAGGAAAAAGATAGAAGGACAGAGAGGAGACAGAGAAGAGCTGCGCACTAATTAGCACCCTGCTCACAGCGCAGTGTCAGAGCAGAGGCGGCCTCAGCCCTGTGAGACGGGCGACCGAGTGACAGAGATGGATCGCCGGCATTCCCGAGCGAAGCTGCCCGTGGATCAACATGTCTGTCCACGCGAGTGAGGCAGCGGCAGCCCCAGCTCCTGCTCCACTCTCAGCCCGGCTGATAATTTTTCTAATTAACCTCCAGAACGTTGTCTGATGTATCCCCCCTCGCCTGTGAGCGGCGACAGGGGCCACAAGCCCTCTCTCTCTCTCTCTCTCTCTCTCTGTCTGGTTTTGACTGTTCCTTAGAGAGCCAGCTCTGAAGCCATGTGGACTGACTGGATTGAATGGCAATCCTCAGAGTAATTATATCTGATTTTGACTTCAGAAGATTACAACTTCAGAGTATTATTTCTCTCGGATATTTACAAACATGTTCCTGTCTGGCCAATACCAATGGTGGAGTTCAACTCATTGGGGATGGGATTTCATCCTCACCAGCATGACGAGTTTCAGAGATTTCCATTATTTTTAGAGTGGCAAGGCCTGGGTGCACTGCAGCTGAAGGGGCTCTGGGCTGTGCCAGCATTATCCACAGCTAAGTCTTAGGGTAGGTTGGAGAGAATGGACCAGAACTGGAGTGCTAGCACACAATGGATCTTCCGCAGGCTAAAGAGGATGATATGGACATGGGCGTGTGTGTGTGTGTAGTTGTGTGCTGGGTATATTCCGTCTCAGAACCTTTACTGCAAGACAGTTAGGAGTGGCTCTACAAATCTACAAGCCTGAAGCAACACTATAGTTTATCGAGTAGAAGCAAGTGGCTAATGATAGTAAAATGGAGGAGAGGAAAAGCAAGGAACATTACTCTGTTTTTTTCTTTGAGGCTATTGAAGGATAAAAGCTGTACATTAAGGACCTGAATACTTAGCAGTCAGTTGGAGTGTGTCTGGGAAGTGGCAATGTGTCGCCTTGCCAGGCTAAACATTCTGTGCCAACCCAGCGAGCGAAGCCAACCCAATCTCCCCTCCTGGAACAGTCCATCACACTCATTTACCAGCAGATTTACCCACAAAACCCTTCCGTCGAATTTTAGAGAGAGCTTGTGGTTTCCGTGATAAGATGTCGGAAGTGGGTCAAGGACTCGCAACGTTCCGCAGTAATTAAAGCGCCGGCTCTCCCGACACCAGAGGAGAGCGGATCAAATCCGGAGCGGGATTTTGGGAATCCATTGTGACACTCTCCTTGCGCGAGAATCCGCTTCACGAGAATTTTTTGTTGCTGCCTTTTGTCTGTGAGGCCTATAATTAAGATTACTGTCTTCCATCCGTGTCAGAATGGACTGAAACGGACCGGGCTAACTCAGGGAATTGGGAAATATAAAACAACTGCAGGCAAGAGTACAAACCCAAGTACATCCAACCAAATCATTTCACTACGTGCAGAATGAGTCACAGAGGCGTTTAATCATGAAAATGGAATTCCTGAATGTTATCCTGTTTTAAAAGGCCTCAGGCTCTTGATCTGTATTAATGGCTGCATCTACAAACACGAGCCTGTTCTGTGTTCTGATACTGTTCTGGTCTTTCTAACGTACTGTGTGGGAGTGTTGGCAGGGAAAACAAAACAGAGAAAACATGAATGAAAAGGATGCTTGTGCACATTTTAAGCATTTATTTCTCCATTGAACATCTGTAGGTGCTGGTGTCAGTTAGATGCTTTTTACATGTAGTGCTAAGACACAGACATGACAGGCTTTCTTTGTTAACTTTCTTTGCAGTATCTGAGAGTTTCTAATGGTCTCCTAGGCTGCAAACTACAACAGTGCTCCTAGTCCCAGAGGAAACTCCTCAGCCCCTAAGGATGCAGAACAGATTTGCATGCCTCAGAGACTTGGGAGAGGAATTTCCAAGGAAAGAGACTGAAAGTAGAAATCAATCAAACCACACCACCAGAAAAGCAGGCACAAATAAGAAGTGGTTCTTAACACCTGTTCAACCCTCAACCCTAATTCTAATGTCGATTGATAGATGATATCTCAACACCGTCTTTGGATTGCTGAAGAAATTACTTCAAATTTATAGATAACTTTATTCTTATGAAGTTAGTTCTATTACCAGCTAGCATCAACAGAAAAGAAACAAAATGGCTACTACATAAACTCCATTTGTTTTGTGAAAATAATGCCTAATTTGTCAACACCGTCATGTCAACTCAGATTTTCTTTCTATAACTTAAAATGTTTATATAAAATAACATCTTCACAATTATTTTAGTTATATTGCAGTAACTGATTAATTAAAAAGAATACAATAATTTAAATGAAAATCAAGGCTTTTGTCACCACCGTCAACTCCGTCATAGATGTCTCCTCCAACATTTTGTTAGTATGATACATATTTCTCGAGGAATTGTAGGACATAAATAAAATGCAATGAGTATATGTTTGAGATATATCGGTGACAATTCATTTGTGTTTTTTGTGTGTGACAGTGTCGACAAAAAAAACCTAAACGGTAGTTTGGAGGTTGTACCAAAACATATCTCTCCAGATGAATTTTTTTATATATAAATATATATATATATATATATATATATCATTAGCTCCACATTTCAAGGCAAGTCAAATGGAGACTGTGAGCACACAGAAATGGTTAACATTGACGTGCAGCAGCCGTCATCATCCCCTCCCAGGCTAAGGATAGACTATCTGATGTGGAGGGCCAGGCAAAGGCACCAATGTCTAACCCACTCAGGGAGTCCTGCCGAGGGAGACACATTAACATCCCACCCCAACTTCCTTGACTCCTTGTTGTCACCATCCCCACCCAATCGTCTGACGTTCCGTAACAGCATGGAGAGGCTGCTGTCAATTGGCAGGCTGTCTTTTTCTAGCCTAAAACCCAATCCCAAGGGCACAGCACCCAAAGCACCTGCTCCACCCCACCATCACTCCAGCCCACCTACACCCCACCCCACTTTCACTCCACACTGTCTCTCCTTCCGACATCAAACTCGCCTCTCTACCTCCAGCAGCTTGCCCAACTACAGAGACTAAGAAAACTCCCCAAGGAGTCTTGCAGACAACTCTAAGAGCTGCCACGCGCAAACGCTATGTCTCGCCGATTTATATGTTTATAAACACTCTTGGTTCAAGTCAGGGCACTGTGTGCTCACATACTCAGCTATCCCTGTCCTAGTCGGAAAGAGAATCAATAAGCATTTTTTGGAGAAAGTTGTTACATTTTCTTATTTAAAGATTGTTGCATATCAACACAAATCTTTAAAACACTCTAAACTTACTGTTAAGCTAGCCCTTCTGAACATTAGATTTCTCCTAAACAAGTCATTTGTAATTAATGATCTTATTTGCACACACAAACTTGATTTTTTACTTTTAATTAAAACATGTTTGGATCAATCAAGCAGTGCTCCTGCCCTCACTGAATCTGCTCCTCAAATGTCAGTGTCATAAGTGCTGCCTGCACAGACAGAAGAGGAGGGGGAATAGCCACACAATTCAGAGAATCTTTTCAGTGAAAACATGTCATCGAGCTTTATTTTTTATTAATTTATTATTATTTTATTTACTTTATTTTTTACTTTTTATCTTTTTATATATTCTATTGTTTATATTGTTGTCCGAATGTTCTGAAGTACTTATTGTGTTTTGTATGTTTATTGTCTGCACCAATATGCCAAAACAAATTCATGGAAGGCGTAAACTTTCTTGGCAATAAAAACAATTCTGATTCTGATTCTGATTGTTGTTGTTGAATAAATATAATTATATGCAACTCCGGAGTCCTGAGGTAACTTGAGTGAATTTTCACCTAACAGTGGTGACTTTCTATCATTTGAATATCTATGTGCTCTCATTAAGTGTTCTCCTCAAATGTAGTTAATAACTATTTTCAGACCTCTAAGACACTTGTTGTTCTTGTTGAGTAAACTATTGTATGTAATTTGTATGGATTTTAGTTGTCTTTTTATATCAGGAGATCTCAACTTGCATGTAGATAATATTCAGAACAGTTATGCAAAGGAACTAAATACCTTCAGCCTAAGTAAGCTTGTCAACGGGCCAACTCACTCTCTTGGACATACCCTGGACCTTGTCATCACAAAGGGTTTTAGTATCTCAAAAAACTGTCAAGGCCTTGGCCTTCTCTGATCATTTCTGTGAGTTGGCAGTTTTTCCTTGTCCCTGGCACTTTTGTACCTACTCCAGGGCCGTTCAGGCCCTGGGCTCTGTAAAAGCACCTTGAGAAAATGTAATTGTTTTGGCGTTATACAAATAAAATTGAATTGGATTAAATGTGTCAATGTGTCAAAAAATTGCGTAAATACAACATGTTACTTCATTACATATTACTACACAGACGGGAACACTGGGTTGGATTTTCAGGAACGGTTATCAAATGGTTCAGATCATGTTTACAAGAGAGAAGCTTCTCTGTTCTCTGTTGCCATTGGGAACCACACCTCAACACCAACATTAATGACCTGTGATGTAGAGGAGTTGATCTTATAGGGCCTTTGTCTGGCTTGGACAAATCATTGAAGACAATACAATTTCTTATCATAGCTATGCTGATGACACCCAAATTTACCTAGCCCGCTCACCTAACACCTAGTCCCGTAGAATCTCTTTATCAATGCATTGACCAAATTAAATAACTTTTCTAAATGGAAGTTTGGGAGTAGGGTGTCGAAATTTTGCCACACCTCTCATCTCATATCAGTGAGGTAATTTATTCCCAGTTTACCTGTTCAACCTGCGGCATTTCAGCGCTTGTTATCACCCTACCACCTCCCCTCACACCTCCCATCTTCCTTGGTTAAGAATGGAATGGGGTTTACACAGGGATGATGCTTGACTTAAGCCAGCTTCAGCTTATACAAAATGCAGTGGCTGGAGTTCTTACAAACAGATGAGATGTTGTGTGTGTTTCTGAAATAGGCTGGTCTGGGTATTTCCGCTCAGATTAAGCATGTTTGTTATCAGGTGGAATATCCATGTCGGTACTGAAGACCCCGAAGCTCAGGGCCCCTCAAAAGTTACTGAAGTTTTTACCAGTTTTTCTGGTTTCAAAAATATGGATAAGAGTTTGAACAATGCTGAGCCACGACTCTCTGATACGAGAGAGATGAAAAGCTATTATGTATAAGTACTATATTTACCAACTTCACAGCTGGTGTTATGTGCTCCAACATCCATGTTATCTACAATTGAATGAAAGCGCTATACGCAATGCAACATAGTTACAGGATATTCCAGTACTTATTTGTATAAACCTAGAAATCAAACATTATTCAAAGAATCATCCTCCTGACAAGAACAAGCACAATGGATACCCAGCAACACCGCAGTTCTCGCTGGAGATATGAGCCACCTCAACCATGTTTCTGCAAAGCATAACCCATGTCATCATCACCTGGGCCTGAGCCAGGACAGACTAAATGATCCTGAGTCCAGCCATAACGCTGGCCCGCTGCAGAGCCTTGAACAGGGGCCATTCTCTTGGTATGATTGATAATGCCTGTCCAAGGAGGTGAAACACAATGGCGTCTGGCCGCTCCCGTGCAGATGGATTGGAGAAGATGAAATCAATGTCGCCCCGGAGACAGGTCACTCTAACGGCCCCTATCTGGCGCTCATCAATAGTGCCATTGATCGGCAGGATTCCAATCCGTGTGTCGCAGAGCCCAGCTGATTAAACGCAAAGCCAAATGGCCAAGGTGGGGAGAGAGAAAAAATACTTAGAGATCTGATCAGTGCCAGAGAGCTGGGCGTTCAGACAGAGAGAGTTATCATAATGATAAGGCGGACAGGACTCCAAAATCTGTATTGTTGAGCAAAATACACCATTACCATTACCATTAGCAGCTCCTGTATGTACGTAGGCTGCCTGTGAACAGTGATCCCTTTGATCAAAGAAACTATAAAGTCTCCAAATGATGGGTTATTGCATTGCAAGAAATACCGGCCCCCTTAACCAAACCTACACACTCATACAGACATAGACAGAAAGAGCTGGAAGTATGAGTGTGTTGGGAAGGAGCTATTAGGTTCATGCTCAAACACTACTAATGCAGTAGTGCGCCTGTCCCAGAGGGCTTGGTATTTTAAATAATACAGCGAGTCTGAGACTTCATTTCCAAAAGCACAATTACACGCGTGCACACACTCCAGAGCCATCAGACGAACACAGCGCTGGAAAAAAGAGGTTTTTAATTATGGAGGGATGAAGGGGAGGAAGCAAGAGGAGGGGAAGGACGGTGGTGAATAATCCTCCTTTGCTCTCTTTCCATTCCTCCATTTTTTAAATACTGCATGTTTACGTACGCACTCTCTCTCTCTCTCTTCCTCGTGCTCTTTCACTCTTTCTGTGACAGTCTGTTGAGATGTGACAGCACTGAACTCCAGAGACATCCCTGCATGAAACTGAAAAATAAGGCTCCATTCATGGGACTAAGGTGCAGGCCTATGAAACTGGTAAGTGAGGCTCTGTTACTTTTTGATAGTATATTATAACTAGATTAATGCACTAATTAGTACATGATAATTTGCCAGCCTCTGAACACGAAAAAAAACATTGTATCTGTAGGCCTCTATTTATTTGTGTTTGTGTGTGTGTGTGTGTGTGTGTGTGTGTGTGTGTGTGTGTGTGTGTACAGTGTGTTTATGCATGTACAGTACTGTGCAAAAGTTTTAGGCAGGTGTGAACAAATGCTGTAAACTAAGAATGCTTTCAAAAATGGAAGTGTTAACCGTTTATTTTCATCAATTCTTCATAAATTAACTAAATGCAGTGAAGGAACAGAAGAAAATTCTAAATTAAATCAATATTTGGTGTGACCACCCTTTGCCTTCAAAATAGCATCAATTCTTCCAGATACACTTGCGCACAGTTTTAGAAGGAACTCGGCTGGTAAATTGTTCCAAACATCAGAGAACTAACCACAGATCTTTTGTGGATGTAAGCTTCCTAAAATTCTTCTGTCTCTTCATGTAAACCCAGACAGACTCGATGATGTAGAGATCAGGGCTCTGTGGGGGTCATACCATCACTTGCAGGACTTTCTGTTCTTCTTTAAGCTGAAGATAGTTGTTAATGACATTGGCTGTATGTTTGGGGTTATGTTCCTGCTGCAGAATACATTTGGTGCCAATCATACGCCTCCCTGATGGTATTGCATGATGGATTAGTACCTGCCTGTATTTCTCAGCATTGAGGACACCATTCATCCTGACTAAATCTCCAACTCCACTTGCAGAAATGCAGCCCCAAACTGGAAAGGAACCTCTACCATGCTTCACTGTTGCCTGCAGACTCTCATTATTGTACCTCTCTCCAGCCCTTCGGCGAACAAACTGCCTTCTTCTACAGCCAAATATTTCTAATTTTGACTCATCAGTCCAGAGCACCTTCTGCCATGTTTCTGCACCCCAGTTTCTATGTTTTCGTGCTTAGTTCAGTCACTTGGCCTTGTTTCCTTGTCGGGGTAGAGCTTTTTGGCTGCAACTCTTCCATGAAGACTACTTCTGGCCAGACTTCCCCGGACAGTAAATGTCTGTACCTGGGTACCACTGGTTTCTGCCAGTTCTGAGCTGATGCCACTGCTTGAAATCTTCCGATTTCGAAGGTAAATAAGCTTGATGTGTTTTTCATCAGCTGCATTAAGTTTCCTTGGCTGACCACTGCGTCTACGATCCTCAACGTCTTCTTCAAAAGAGCTTGAACTGCACATTTTGAAACCCCTGTCTGCTTTGAAATCTTTGTCTGGGAGAGACCCTGCTGATGCAGTATAACTACGTTGTGTCTTGTTGCTGTGCTCAGTCTTACCATGTAAATGGATAAAAAATAAACATCTATTGTTCACATTTTTCAAAGCATTCTTAGTTCATAGCATTTTTTCACACCTGCCTAAAACTTTTGCACAGTACTGTACATTTCAGAATAAGTTTGTGAATTGCATGTATGTGTGTGCTTGTTTGAGTAAACTAAGTGTACCAGATGTGTGTATGTGTGTGTGTATGCAAATTCATGAGGATTTGTGTGTGTGTGTGTTTTTGTGTGTGTGTGTGTGTGTGTGTTTGTGTATGTAGTGTGGGTGATATATGGGGCTGGTGGTGTGGATGATGTGTTGTTTGTTCTCGAGTGCGTGACGTGAATCGCAGTGAGCCTAAACTCCATTAAGACTGGGACTCTCTATGTGTTATCTCATCTGATAAGGAGAGGAGAGACACACTGAGTGTGGACAATCTTCTCTCCTCTCTTGCATGCACTCACACACACACACACACACACACACACACACACACACACACACACACAAACACACACGCACACACACACAGTACACACACACACACACACACACACAGTACACACACTCACATGCACAGACTAACACACACGCACACGCACACACACACACACACACACACACACACACACACACACACACACACACACACACACACACACACACACACACACACACACTGCTTTGCCTCTCGTTCTCCAGCACACTTTCTTCTGTTCTTCTCAGCTGTCTTCAACTACCAAAACACAAAGTTCGTTCTCAACCTTTATTTCCCTTCTTCCTTTTTTTCTTTCTTTCTCTCAGTTGCGTGTTCTTCCTCTGAATCATAGGTCAAGAAAATGGTTTGCACACCTGGCAAGGGGCTCTTTTACTGAAACAATCAACACCTGTTCATAATTGTATGACCAAGCTGAATAGAATGCCATAAAAACCATCTGCACACCTGTGAGGTTGGCTATAGCGTTGCAGTAGCATTTTCCAAATACTTTTTGAAAACACTCCAAAAAATGATCTATCTCTCAAGCCCCCTGCAGCATCAGTCAAAATGTTTATTATGAATCAAAGATGAATTTATGATGGCTCTGTCAAGAGGGTTGATGCTCTTCAATTTTTTGCTTTAGCACTGGGGAGAAAAACATCATTCTTGCCCCAAACCTCAACAATCAATCCAGTCAATCTCATGGGCTTCTGTATCTCATGTTTGTGGGGTGTCTGTCGATACTTATAACCCGCCACAACCACTGCTCAAATCCCCTGAGGCTTACTATGGGCTTGTTCAATCAATGAACAGTATTTCATTTAATAAACTACTTATTCACTCAATTTAAACACAGCTCTTTCTTTAAGCACAACCCATGCTGGCTGAATGCAGATGTTAAGGGAGCCAAATGGAATGGATTGATTTTCTAGCTTGCATTATGACAAGAGATTAAGTAGTTTGAGGCGACTTTGTGGCGCTCCGACGAGAAACCTTGCAGCATTCTGAAGCTTTAGCACCATCTTGTGTGCAACAATAGGTTTGCGCACGCAAACAGTGGGGCCAATTTCCCTCTACTGTACCGGCAAATGGCAGAAATCTGTTGCCTTGTGTTGTCTTCTTCCCGTTTCAGAGAGTGTGTGCTTCATAATAGAGGCTGTAACATTCACAATACAGTTCATTGTACTCACATTTCACGTTTCATGAGACACCTGTGTTATCATAGGTGTGGCATGGAGGGACGGTGTTTTGCAGTCCCATCATTAGGACACAGGGGGGCTGCGCTGCTTTCAAAAGGACATGCGAACTGTGTGGGGTGGGGAATAGCATAATATGATGGGTGCTGCTGGGGCATTAGAGTGAGGTTTGTAGGCTACTGCTTTGGCCTCAGAACAGCAGTCCTGAACACCTGCTAAAGGTAAATCTTGGACTACGTGCTGTGTAATACTGAAAGGTTTCGTGTTCTCTAGCAAGGCTCAAGTATGCTATACACTACGGATTTTGTATCCTCTTTCGGGCATTTTATGAGGATAAATATCTCACCTCACCCCTTTACCTCTTTATGGTGAGCTCTGTAGGGGCCTGAGGATGACGTAAGCTCTGAGGAGTATTGTCGAAATCCAATCAAATCCGCGTCATCTCTCTAATCACCATGATTATCTGCTTCGTATTCAGGAGGGTGACTGCCGATTGGAAGCGTAATCAGATTCCGCGTTCGCACGTCCATCCGGAGGGATCCCGACACCGGCTGGACTGGAGGAACGCCTTTGGATGGATTGAAGATGACAGCCTTACGGCGTCTTGCTGGGGTGCGCACGCCAGCCACGGTTAGTGTCACGTCCACTGTAAACGGAGCTGACAGCCCCGAGGCCACGTACTGATTAATGGCTACATCTGTGTTTTAACACCGAGGAGTATCGTCCGTCCGCCCGCATGCGCTCCTTTCCCTGAGTTAGCCATGGATGTGATCTGATATTACCATGACAATGACACAGAAGAAAAAGTCATATGTTTTAGGCCTACTGATGTTGGAACACTGTTGGACCACTATTTCAGTTACAATTATTGTTGTCATAACCTTTTCTTTTCTGTCAGTAGCCTCATATATCAAATTCCACTGCAGAGTTTGCAAAAGCACAAGAGCAGGAACTTTATGCAATTTAACCCTTACAATGGCAAAACCATAAAATCACAACTAATGTGGTTGAACAGAAGACTGATTCAGTTTAATTTTATTCATAAATTCTTCAACACACCATAACACAAAACATCACAACTCACATTCCACAACAATGTGTAAAGCATCTTGTAAAATCAGTCTGGAGACTGTGGTGTCAGGAGTTGGTGCTTCTGTCAAGATCCTTATCACCATTAAGAAATCCACATTCTGATTCAATGTGTTGCACAAAGAAAGAGAGAGAGAGAGAGAGAGAGAGAGAGAGAGAGAGAGAGAGAAGAGACAAAGAGAGAGAGAGAGAGAGAGAGAGAGAGAAGAGAGAAAGAGAGAGAGAGAGAGAAAGAGAGAGAGAGAGAGCACCTGCAAGGCCACTTTAGAAGCCATTGTTTCCTAAATCTTGCCACTGCATCTTTGCCATGTGCTTTGGTGTCCACAGATGAATGTCTGCTTCGATGTGAAAACTAAGAACTTGGCCCCATCGACCGGACAAAAATCAACCACTATAATCGGTATACCATCATGTTTTTTTCACATAGAATCAAGGGATTAAAGAGGATCAATCTGGAATCCTTGTCCACTCTCTTCACATGAGTTGTGCTGGGCTCCTGCTCATCAGCAGGGATTGTTGGCTGTTTCCCAAGTTGTTGGGTATTGTAGTTTTGTGGTGTATTTGAGTCAAAGCTCCCTGGGGAACAGCCTTGACCTTCACTTACTTTTTCATTAAGGATGAAACGGTAAACAAACCACACACAAACACACACACACACACACACACACAAGCCGGCGGCTAATGTCACCTAGCATCAACAGAAGAAATAGTTCTTATGGAGAAAATATAAGTGACAAAGAAAAAAAAACATTCAGCACTAATATAGTGCATAAGGCATATTCTTGTCCTTTAGTCTTTTTTTGCAGTCTTTTTCTCTGAGGCCAAATGTAAACAAATCCTGTGTTTTGTTAGTCCTGCCAGGTGTGCAGTTTTCGGCCAACTGGTCCCACAGCCCCCCAGCATAGAGATAACACGGCAGGTATTGAACCTTCAGCTGTTCCGCAGAGCAGCCACATGGAATGAGATCCATGGCTTGTAGCAACATCATCAAAACCTGATGTGAATTTCCAGGCCATGTCTTACAACAGTACATAATCACCAGAACCAGGCTTTTAAAAATACAGCATTGTTCAGGGAATCCATGATAGCCTGTAGCTGAGCCGCTTTACCGGATATCAGAGAGTCACAGGATGAAGCATGAATATTTGAATATTTTGTATTTAAATCCTGCTGCATTGTGTCTTCTTAGTCTGTCTTTTTGGTGTCCGATGGGGTCCCATATCCCTGATGTCAAAGAGGATGAAAGCTGGACATTCCTTGAGGGGTGAGCTCTAGGGTAGACGAAGGGTCAGAGGTCACATGTCCGTATCCCCATCATAGGATAGGGTCAGGGCTTTCTGGTGACTTCCAACACCTGAGCTGGGTTTGGTGTTTTTGCTGAAGACACACACACGCGCACACACACACACACACACACACATACACACACACACACACACACACACACACACACACACACACACATAGAGCGAAACAGAGTGAAACATCAGGCCTTTTGGGGTTATTATTGATGTGTTTTATAGACATCCAGGGAGCTATATATACTCACTGGTCACTTTATTAGGTACACCTTCCTAGTACCGGATTGGACCCCCTCTTATTCTGAGAAATGCATTTATTCTTTGTGGCGTATTCAACAAAGTGCTGGAAACATTCCTCAGAGACCTTGCCCCTTTGTGCTTGATTAGGTAGATTTAGATTTTGGTCCATATTTGGATTGGAGTTGCTGCTGATTTCTGGGCATCTTCATGATGCATATCCCTGTTCCAACACTTCCCAACTGCAATCTGGTGACAGTGGAGGCCATTTGATTATATTGAATTGATGATATGAGCTTTGTGACATGGCCTGTTATGCTGCTGAAAGTAACCATGCTCAGCAGTTATACTCAGCTGGGCTGTGGCATATAAATTATGCTCAATTGATGCCCAAAGATTATGCTCAATTGATGCCAAGACATGATCCCCCACACCATATGCCATCAAAATTAATTTGAAGAAGTTACCAAAACTAGTTGCCTGATCAAAAAGTGTCAAATTGTTGTGACAGTTGAACAGGTATACCTATTAAAGTGGCCGGTGAGCGTATTTCAAATACATCACACTAAGTCAATGGTTTAATAGTTACATATAATAATACAATCAGTGTGTCCTGGGGTGATTCTCATTTCCATAATCTGTCTATCTTCCCTTTTTTTCCTTTCTTACATCCTAGCCCCTCCTTATAATAAAAACGTGAAGGAACATGACATTGTATGAGCGCAATCCTGTGGACAACACAACCATCAATGATTCATTAAAGTTGGCATATCTGAAAAAAATTCAAGCACATGGAAAATCGTTTCTTTGTTTGACTGATCACTTATCTTTGATCTTTCATAAACTGCTACATCTTATTTTAATTAGTTGGTTGACAGATGTGAGGAAAGCATAGGAAGAAAGGGTAAGGGAATTATCACCTTGGGCCTTCCTCATGCATTCCAAAATCTTTGCCTATAGGCAAAGTGATACGGTACACCTTGTAACCACAGACATGAGACCTATCACTAAAAACACTTCTGCATAGGGTGTTCTTGTGTTTCCTTGCTCATGGGTCCTCTGTCCTCACTGTTCCTCGTCTCCTCTGGCAGTAATTAGAGAAATGAGACGTCCTTCATGACGTCACACAACGATTCTCGGGGAACCGACGAACGAGGACGGGGGAAGCATGCCAATAACGGTATGGGATGTATTCCTGGTCCCAGTGATGCATGGATGCACTTAAATATCACCACTAGAGGGCGATTGTGTACTTAATGGATATCAGATAAGGTAGGTTGTCAAAACTGACCTAAAATCTTGCCAAAGTTTGATTTTTAACACTGTTTTTCTTCAACTTGTCTATTAGCTGATGAGTTCATTATAATTTGTGTAACACCCACTATTACATATTTTCAAACTGACCACACATTCACACGTTGTAGTTCTACACACTGTAGTCATAAACATACTCATGTTATGCTCCCAACAACAGCTGAAGGTGTCCACACTCTGAGTCACCATGCACACATTACTGTGCGTGACACGTTTCTGATTCTGGGAATTCTCATGATCAGTGATGACATATGGTGCCTTTTTGTTGTATCTGTGGCTGACGCAGAGGATGAGATGGTTTGTGTGTGTGTGTGTGTGTGTGTATGTGTGTGTGTGTGTGTGTGTGTGTGTGTGCGTGTGTGTGTGTGTGTGTGTGTGTGTGTGAGAGAGAATGAGTAGAGTAGCTACTCACCACAACAGGAAGGACATAATGATGATGAGCAGGATGAGAACAAATCCAGCAGCCATCAGGCCATAAACCCAGGGTCTGACACGCCCATCTGCCAACACAAGCACACAAACACACACACAGACACACACATACTCAAAGCTATGATGTCTGTATACTGATCTTCATCATCATCATCATCATCTCTGTGTAACACCCTCATAATTAATTCATTCCTCAAGATGACTGATGATATTTATATGTAAATATATTGATTAGTTGATTGTTTACTAGATAAGGATCTAAAGGTTTGACACCAGTAACGTTACCTGGACCCACTGCCTGCAAGGCCCACTCCCTGATCGGGTTCTGGATTTGGGTGCGGCCAGGTCTGGGCTGCCCAGAACTGGTTTTCACATCTGCCTTCTTGTGGTCAGGCCCGGGGATTCTGGTGCAGTAGTCAAGGAAACCGTGAGAGGTCATAACCTCTATGAAGCCCTTTTGACATCCACACACTCCACTCTGCGAAAGAGAGAGACAGAGAGAGGGAGAGAGGGAGAGAGAGATAGAGAGAAATTTGAGAAAAGAGGAGCAGGGAGAGGAGGATGGAGAGACAGGCAGAGAAGTTCGTTTCAAAGAAGTTCCACTGCAGTCACAGTTCACTGAGCTGGGAGAAGTAAAAGACTCCATGCGCTGAGGCTGTGGAGAGCTTTAAGACTAGATCTTCACACTGCATTAACTTATCGTGAAGAGCTTTTAGGCTGGATCTTCACACTTCATTGACTTATTGTGCAAGTAAGGTTGATGCAGTAGGTACAATATGTAGTGAGATGAATTCACCTGCACTCTCACGTCACTGCACTCATTTAGCACACCTGTTCAATAAGTGGCCATTGCTTGGGTGTGGCTATAAAAGCCTAGAAGTTTGCAGTAGTTGTAGATGGCGAATTGCTACATCCTGTGCAGAGTGGTGTCCTATTTCTCCCGTGGTAGGTTTTCATTGCCACTAAGCATTTAATTTTAATCACACTGTGGACTAACTCCGTCCTTCATTGTAGCCTGGTGTTGTGATCCTCTCCTCCTTCGCTGACCTCGAGAACGGTGGCCCACTAGTTCCAGGTATGCTCTGTCCTTTAATGTGTTAGCAGACCTGGTCTTTGTATTTTTATAATTATATTTATAGTCAGTGTCGTCTGTTTAGTGAGGACGCACATTCCCACGGCAGCCAGTGTCCTCGAGTAACGTGGGTATTATTTATACCTCCCTATTGGCTTAATTTTACCTCCGTTGGTTTTTAATTACGATATGTGTTTTGCAGACGCAACCCAGCCTGGTGGAGGGCTGGAGCCACGAGCTGCTGTCTTGTCTTTCTTTTGATTTGGTTTTCCCGAGTTGGTTTGGGGATTTGGCGTCAGCCTTTCCCTATACTCTGCCGTGTAACCTAAACGGCGTGTCTGTCATTTGTTCACGTGCTTGCTTTTGTCTCGTCTCACCTAGTTTAATTGCTTTGTTTTGGCGTGCTTCACTTGTTATTCTGTTGCTTTCGTTTTGTTATTTTTGTGTTTTATGTCCGTGTATGGGCATAGTGGCGTAAAGCATAGTTTATTCTTGTGTTTTGTTTTGTATTGTCTGCATGTGTATTGTTTATGGGTAGTGCAGGTATCCTGTGAGAGGGGAGACTATCCTGCCCTTTAGTGTTTGTGTTTATGTGTTGTCTTAACTGGGATCGACTGGTGCTTAATAGTTTCTTTTATCCCCTTTTGTGTGTCTGAGCAGGCATTGTGCTATCCTGGAGGGGGGGCTAGTCACCTGGTGGTGGAGTCCCGTTATTGCATGCTCACGTGTGATCATTGGTTGCTGTGTGGTTGCTGTGTCACTTTGGTCACTTTCCGTGTGCTGTGCTGTGCCGTGTTTGCCTTCACCAGGGTGGTGTGAATCCTGAGCACACTTCCCAGTTAGCCCGCCGCCCCTCTAAGGTAAGTCTCTGCCTGTTATAGTTCCCTTACCTAGTGTGTTTGCCAGCCCTAGTCATGACTGTTTGAGCCTTTTTATTACTGATTAAATAAATACTTTTCTACCCTGACTAACCTCTCAGTTTGTCTAGGTCCATCTCCCCACATCTACATCGTAATTGCTATTCTTTAAAATAAATATATTCTGGAACTCACGACTCTTGTGTGCTGTGTGTATCGAACCTGTTCTCGAGGGCTGAGGTGTCTAAGAACATTTAGATTAGATATTCTCTGGGTGTAATTCCCAGGGTGGCGTAGTTGGCTACTTACACAGGGCTGTGGGGTTCCCCCCTTATGCTCCTGTTACAAATACATGAGAGTCTCGCTGTAACACCAACTGGAGCTCCCACTTTCAGCAGCACTACATTCAGGGACATTCAAGAGCACCATTCAGCAATTCTGTACCTCTTTTGTTAAAAGCACATCATATCCCAACTCACAGTAACATCCTCAGCTATGTTCCCATGCTGCTAGCTGGTAGTAGCACCTGATTGCTGGATTATTGACAAGATTAGAACATCGGAATTTTGTCTTTTGGAAATCTAATGGATGAAATGAAAAAAGGAAAAAACCCAATAGAAAGATGTACTGACCATCATCATCTATCATCAATAAATGTAGCTGACCTTCCTGCTTTCAGTTTGTCCTAAACTATACTCTCTTTGCAGCGATTCTAAGTGACCCTTATGAGACACAGCAGTGTTCTAGATATGATGGCATCAGAGCTTGTGTGCGAGGTAAAGTTACCTGTGTGCATAAAGAGAAGGGCTTCATGCAGGGGGGTTGGCAGTGGCGTACCGCTGATGGCCGACTGTGTGAGGGGCACCCACCTGAGGGGGACAGGGACCACACATTCCGAGTCAGATCAGTTCCGCACAGACAGAGACAGAGTTAAACAGACAAGCCAACCCTCCCTGAGCATATGCTAGCTAGCAGACGGAATGTCCCCATGCCAAATTTCACATGTACCATGTATTAATTTAGCAGACACTGACATCCAAACTGACAGACAGTAGAGTGCAGAGGCACTTTTTCATTAGTATGTGTGCTCGCTGGGTATGGACCTTGACCTTGGTGTTGTGCTGTACCAATTGAGATACCATCCGTAAAGAAGTATTGTTTACAGTGCTGCATGCAATCATATCAAAAAGCTCAGGTAGAGTTTAGCAACAACCCTGTTGTAACACACCAGGAATTCAGAGACACCTCATTTGCAAATCCGGTGAATTTACACCCTGTGTAACTTTCCAGGGAAAGTACTGTCTACCAGTCTGCTGGTGCAGTTTCCTTTTACACCTCTAGGTGGAGACACCTATCACTTTGTGAGTGGCGCTTGATTGCAAACTGCTTTGCATGCACGGATGCCTGGATACCAACCTGTCACGTTAACTCCATCTGCCCTTTGGCACCACACGTTCCTCTTGTTCTCCCTCCATCCCCCTGTTCTCCACTCGTAGGTGTGGCACACTCCTCCTGCGGAACAATAGAGAACCTTCCTCATCTGGTTTATTTGCCTTTCTACATTTTACACCCAAAAAACATTTACCTCATAAAAATGTATTATTTGGTGGTAGATAATGTTCCTACTGATTTTATGAGAATTCCCCCAAAAACTCAAACTGTCCGTAGGTCTGTGTGGTAAAGTGCTAAGTTTCTAAGTCTATGTGGTATCCAGTCGAGGCAGACTGGAAATTGATCCAACTAAAAATGTACAGAGGTCAACAAATCACAAGAACACAAACTAATTGTAAAATGCATCATCCAACAGTGTCTCATAGAGCCATATGGACATAGTGATGTGTTTCTCTGTAGTCCTCTCATCTGAGTATTCCTCTACACCATTTTGTATTTGCAACACCACCAGGTAAACGCCCAGCTGGCAGTGTTGTGGGATCCATCTGCCTGGTCACCTTCATACCTTTGCAGGGCCTTGTCTCGTACACCTGGCTGGGGCATGCCTCTTGGTTCTCGGGCACCTGGATGATCACCGCTCGCGAACGCGCCTGGCGTCCCTGCGTCTCAAAGCCACGCCCGTCCAGACACATCAGCTGGCACGAGCTCCATGGGGACCACTCGGTAAGGTGGCAATCCCCTTCAGAGGGAAATAAGTTTAGGAAACAGAGAGGAAGAGAAAGCCTTGCAATGGAGAGAGCAGACAGCTGACACGGGGCGTTCTTAGGTGCCTGACTGGATTGCATGAAGTATTGGAACATTATCATCAGATATTTGAAGAGTTGACTAACTTCTAGTTAGTTTCAGCAAGTAAAGTATAAGGTTTATGATGATAGGCAGGCTCTAGGCAAGAAAGCCATTCAAGTCAAAAGTCTTTACAGTCACACATCTCTCTCGCAATCCAATCCAGTCCAATTCATGTGTCATGCAAGTTGCTCAATGACAAATTCTTTTCAGACCTCAAAAGCACTTTTGCTTACACAGGGTACTTCATGTTGAATCAGATGACAAGGCATTAGCTTTTCAAAGAACACACCTCACATAACCTTCACTTTCACTTCCTGACTGCCAGTACCCCTGGGCAGAGGACTTTCACTTCCTGACTGCCAGTACCCCTGGGCCCAGGACACATACTCAGATTTTGTTCCACAAATCAACTACTACACTTTTGGAACAGGAGCGTTTCTGGACAGTATAAAAAACAATGGTTCTCCCATACCCACCCTCCCGGACTTTGAATCTGTACAGATTCCTCAGACGCAGCCCTTTTCAAACTCCTCCCCTCTGGCAGGCGCTACAGAACCCTGCATACTAAAAGGACCAGGAGCAGTTTCTTTCCTCATGCCATCACCCTCATTACATGATCTGCTATAGCTACTCTTGTTCTTCCAGATAGTTATTACACCCTGCGTCACATCTACCATATATATGTGATGCACATTATTGTTTTTTGCACTACCACACATAGTTTCACTTAATGTATATTGTTTGTGTTTTATATAGTCCGTATATTGTATTGTCTGTAAATAATATGTACATTGTCTGTATATTGTCTGGATTGCTTGAGTCACCACCAAAGGCCGGAACCAGATTCCTTGTGTGTGTGTTTACATACTTGGCCAATAAATCTGATTCTGATTCTGATATGATTAAGTGCAACCCTTGCGAGTGTGAGTGTGTGAGTGCATGTGTAAGTGTGTGCTGTATGTTTGTTTGTGTGTAAGTGTTTACTGTATATTTGTTTGTGTGTGTGAGTGTGTAAGTGTCTATGTATATTTGTTTGTGTGTGTGTGTGTTTGTGTAAGTGTGTACTGTATGTTTGTGTGTGTATACTGTATGTTTGTTTGTGTGTGTGTGTATGTGTGTGTGTGTGTTTGTGTAAGTGTGTACTGTATGTTTTTGTGTACTGTATGTGTGTGTGTGTGTGTGTAAGTGTGTACTGCATGTGTGTGTGTGTGTGTGTGTGTGTGTGTGTGTGTGTGTGTTTGACTACCTGGGCAGGGCACAGAGCAGGGCAGCTGCACGGGGCCGTCTCTCTCAGGCCTCTGCTCTCTGTCACACCTCTCCTCCTCCACAGCGTCAGAACGGGACACGCCCGCCAGCGCCCCCCGGTGGACCACACACGTGAGGTTCCTCACCTTCACCCCCTCTCCACACTCCGCTCCCTAAGTGGGAAGAGCAGGATGGGGGGAGAGGGTGAATATAAGGGAGTGGGAGCCAAGAGGAAGATAGATGGTGAGAACAAACAAAAGAGTTAAAAGTAGGAGATACAAAAGAGGTGTAAAAAGAAACAAAGGTAACATTGAAGGGCGTGAAGTAAGGGGAGGAGTTGATGGGAAATCAAGGGAGAAAGAAGGCAGAACAGAAGGAGAGGAAGAGAAACAGGTGATGGAAATTCATATTACCATTAATTAATATATTTACCATTGCATTGCAGGCATGCTCTCGTGTGTGTGTGTGTGTGTGTGTGTGTGTGTGTGTGTGTGTGTGTGTGTGTGTGTGCGTGCGTGTGTGTGTGCCATGTGTATTGATAGTCTGGCCACACCCTTGGTTAAAACCTCAACCATGGCCTATGCTAAATAGGCTTCAGGAACAAATGCTCATGACACCCTCTCCAGACATCCTCCCTGCCCAAGGTGATGTAATATACATCACCTATCCACCATTTTGCCTTTGTGTGTGTGTTCCGGAACCTTCCGTAGGGGGGGGTCACCTCCCCTCCCCTCCCAATCACAAGCCCCCTGTCCCACCTCTCACCTGTAACACACCCCTTATGTTGACTTCTGGCCTCCCACAACTGACCTGTATTTAAACTGCAACACTGGAATGATATTCAGTCCTGTCTACCTTGATGCGGACCTTGATGCAGAACTGGCTCCCTATAGGTGTACGTGGATATAAATCTCCAAGAACTAGTGCTGTCAAACAATTAAAATATTTAATCGCGATTAATCGCATTTTTGTCATAGTTAACTCAAAATGAATCGCGATTAAATTAATCAAAATGAATCGCGATCGCAAATTTGTATCTATTCTAAATGTCCCTTAATTATTTTTTTCCCATCATTTTTATTTTATTTTAATGCTCTTATCAACATGGAAAAGTGGATTGGCTTGCTTTAAGCAATGTTTTATTTTATTGAAAAACAACATTGCCAAACAGGGCGGTACAAAATAAAATTATAAAGTGCACATTTAAGATAAACAAGGACTCAGCCTATAGTGCAGTTAAACCATGGCTTAATATTAGTTTTTTTCAAGTTCGCTGTGAACATAGAAGTCAGGCCTCTTATTTAAAAAACAATAAACCGTAACAGTTAGGTTACCAATAAAAGGTAAGCCAACTACTTCTGTGCTTTCAACCAGCTGCCTGTTGACATTTTCAGACAACAGTGAAGCTCGCTTCTTTTGCACAACACAACTTTTAAAGGTAAACTTTCTATTCAGAAGCTTTTTATCATCCATTTCGCCGTATCGAGCTCATCATTCACTCAAACGTGACGTTAGCCTACTACACAGTTTGGGAGGGCAAAAAGAACGTTAAAAACGTTTTTTTTTTTTGTTTTTTTTACAACGCGTTAATCGCGCGAAAAAAAAAATGAACGGTGTTAAAATGGGTTCGCTTTAACGCCGTTAATAACGCGTTAAACTGACAGCACTACCAAGAACCCTTTGATTCACCTCGTCGTCCTTTGTCTAAAAGTTTGGTGTCAGCTAATATTCTGTCACAGGAAAGAACGTATTAAGAGAGGAACAACAGATCATCAACAGATCATCAACACCTTTTTGGAGCATCTTTTAGGAGTTGTCAGGATCGCATTGGTGTCTGTTCAAGCAAGTGATTAGGTGTGATGCTGTGTGCATGCAACACCCTGAATCTTTGCTGTGGTGGGTGGTTCACAATCCCGCAGTAGAAGAAGGAGAAATGAGCATTACCTCTATCTGACAGGGGGACCAGTCTCCAAGCAACCAGGAGTAGCAAGGCATGATGGGACATGGTTTCGTTTGGGAGAGTTGGGCGGGGCATGGCTGTCCCCCATCGCCCGCCTCCTGTAATACGACCCTGGAGCGTAGCATCTGACCTGCAGAACAAGCACACCGATAACCTCACACGTACAAACAAATGTGTGCATATGTAAAGATGCCCCGGTGATGTTTTATAGAAAAATGGAAATGATTGTGCACTACCTTGCAGGCGGACAGAGAGACAGACAGACACATACACACACATGCGCGCGCGTGCACACAGATACACAAACAACATGGGAGCACTTGTACACATGACAAACATAGAGATGCCCATAGTTCTTCACTGCAAAAGGAGGCACGAAGACACGTAGACACGTAGACACACACACACACACACACACACACACACACGCTGTTTTGTATTCCAAGAAGGAGCTGTATGTAACCTTAAATAAACGCATTAGGCCTGGACTCCTGAGGACTGGCTGCCGTGCCAACAGGAGATGGCCAATTCTAGATAAATTTAAAGGATTAGTGATTTTAATTAAGTCACTAACGAGTGCCTCTGCCACAGGGGAGTACCCTACCAGACATAAAAGACATTTCTGCTCAGGAGCCACTCACTCTTTGGTTATCTATTTTAGTTTAGTTTAAGTTTGTTTTATGAGCGCGTAAGTACATTTGGTTTTAGTTTTGGGGAATTGACTAGTTTTAGTTAATTTTTGTGTTTTCAGGTATTAAAGAAATGCCCTGATTTATAAAAGCTCTAAAAGGCAGGATGAAAGAAAATAAATATGATATGTTTAATTAATCCTCATTAGGCCCGCGTATCTCCAGCAGTCAAACAGAACCGGATAAAGTGATAAAGTGGTATAGTTATCAGGGGGGAACAAAAAGATTTTACCTTGAATTCTATAAAACTGATATTTTAATTTTTATTTCAGTTACAGAAATTATTTTTTCACTGCTGGTTTTGGTTTTAGTCTTACTATAACTTTAACTATAATTACCCTGACAGACACATACACACACACACACACACACACACACACACACACACACACACACACACACACACACACACACTTATAACTCTCTCCCATACACACACTCATATGAACAGACTGTACAAGTGATTTTGTGGTTGTTCAATGGTTGGTCAAGTTGATGTAAAGATTGACACAGTCACATTTACAAACATTGGGATAAGTTTTGATGAATGATGCAATGAGGTCATACTTTGGTAGCCGCAGGTATGTGAGCATTCTGACCAAGGCGACCATGCAGACACCAGGCAGTTAACTGGGCAGCTAACTTCACAAGAAGTGATCAGTTCCTCTGAAGGACCCATCTGTGGACACATGAAAAGTAAGCATAGGAATGTAACATGCCAGGAGGTTCTCTGCTGTTTGTGTGTTTAATAAGGTTCTGTTGCCAGCCTGGAAAATGCTCTCTGCCCGGCGTGTGTGTCTGTGAGCAGATTTGGAACAGGTGATTGTGACTGACGAGCTGCTGTGTGTTGCGTTGTGTTTACCTCAGTGCACCTGCTTACTTCCACTAGCTTGCTGTCGCCACGGACACACCTGTGGAGGCGTGTCTTAATTCCCTGCCCACACACAGCATTCTCACTGAGTTGACAGGAGCTCCAGTCTGTAAAACAAACACACACACACACAGACACACACACACACAGACACACACACACACACACAAACACACACACACGCATACGCAACAAGATGTTCAGAGAAACTGTTTCTTGCATATACTTGCATACTCGCATGTCTACACACATACCTTAGAAAAACACATTTGCACGCAGATTAATCAACAATCACACACACACTCACTCTTACTCACTCAACTGAGCAATTTACAATTCATACTCAAGGTTACACATATTTACTGAATATCAACAGACGCACAGATACCCATATGCAAGGGGAAACCTACACAGGTAATAGTGTGTGTGGGCCATCGGTCTTGACGCTTCGGTTTCAGTATTTGACACTGTATGTCCGCTTGTGTGCACACATGTCTACACACACGTGTACACACACATCTACACACATATCTACACACACGTGTGTACCTGAGTAGCTGTAGCTGAAGTTGAAACAGGTGGAGTTGGAGAGGCAGGGCTGTGTCTGATTCAGCTCCGGGCACGTGTGACCTGGCTGCCTGAGCACCTGTCTGCTTCTCCACCTGAGCGCACCTGAGTGACAGGACTGGGAAGAGAAAGAGAGAGAGAGAGAGAGAGAGAGAGGTTTTACACTCTTTTATTAGACCTCTGTTTAACTTTCTTACATGATTACACTAATAAAACACATACAATGTTCAGACGCTAATAAACAAGGCTTACACCATCACATTGAAAATAAGGAAAAGTCTTCAAATCCCTCCCTATTTTTCCCCATTACACAGCCCTTCACCATCCCCTCTACAACCTCCACAGGATTTTGCCTTCCATGTTATGGTCATTATTCTTCTCCTGTGTTTTTCTTTTGGTCTTGACTAAGATTCAGATTTAAGATGTTACAGAAGTAACACATTTTGGGTCAACTTCTGTTGTTTTGAAACGTGTAAACACAAATAAAATAAGTGCCTTGGCTTGACTTACCGTTGCACAGGTGCTCCACTGGCTCCACTGTGAGGTCACACAGTGACCGGGGCAGGGTAGTGGACACATCTGAGAGGTGATTGGTGGCTCATGCTGGCCACATAGAGACTCATGCACATGCTCACTGCTTCCCCTCCTTACACACCTGGCCAATAGGAGACAGAAGAATAGTTTCATGATTCCAAAACTGAGGCCGAGTACAGACAGAAACAAGAGTTTAAGTCTGCTTCAGAAGAAACGCAAGAAGTTCACAGCTTGCTGAAGAAGTTTGCTGTGACGTCTGCCTTGAAGCCTACAGCCTGGTGAGAAATCCAAGGAAGAGTATAGACTACTTTGGTGTCCCCCATGCTACCCCCGGACCATCAGAAAAAGGGTCATTTGGATTTTCTTATGAGGGGTGAATGCACATGCAGCAAGAGCACGCTGGTGAACCAGGAACAGGGATCCATGATTCAGGATATGTGACTGGTTATGACTTGAAGAAAAGTGCTGATAACTTTAGGGGGTGTTGCAGTTAGGAGCAACCTCTTAGTACCTTTGCAATCAGAAGCCTGGAGACTGAATGTAGAAATCTGAAGTTTCATTGTAGTCACAATAAGTAAATGTTCCATGGATGATCTCACCGTATTAACGACAGGTCAACCTTTTTAAAGAAACTAAGTTCCTCCCACTGTAATGAAAATAATAATAATAATAATAATAATAATAATACTTTCAACTTGCATAGCGCTTTTCTAGGTAGTCAAAGATGCTTAAGGTATTTAGAGACGCTTCGATGCTTGTGTTTGGCTATCCTACATCCTCTATCTTTCTACTTAACCCTAACTTTTCTCTCTCTCTCAATGTTTGTGTGTGTGTCTGGCACCACTCCCATTTCCTGGGATCCTCGTGGCAAAGTCAATTTATGTTGTCTCCATCCCGGCTATCTTCCTTTAAGTCAATCAGCCTATTCAGTTTCTTTTGTCAGTAACTCTGAGTGAGACTTTTCATACTCGTGAGTTAATATATGTTCATCAACTTTATCAAAACATAAAAAATATCCTTCAGGGGTCAGACAATGCTTTCATATGCTGTACCATCCTCAATCTAGTGGAAATGGGTACTGGCTAGTGGCTACAAATTGAACTACATCCATGGTTTTCAGTGAGGAGATCACCTGACTTTGCGCCTCTGAACCCCATCTCCACAGGCTAGCATCTCCCCAGGTCCAGTGGGTGTGGGTGTGGGAGCGTCTGTGGGTGGAGCTGTAGATGAGCTGTAGCTGCTGGGCTCCATTGCTGTGCTGAGTGCGCTGGCTGTGGGCGTTGTGGTGGTTCTGCTGAGTGCTGAGCTGTTGATGTGTAGGGTGTTGAGGTGGCACTCAGACCACATGTCCACTTCCCAGCTGTACTGATCACACTCACTGTAACACGGCAGCACCTCAGACACCTGTGAATGCAGTGATAGGCTTACAACACACAAACACACACACACACGCACACGCACGGACGCACGCACGCACTCACG